>NC_046359.1:35731429-36038797 GCF_004027225.2 Strigops habroptila
GAGCATACTGAAGTCTGAAATACGTTTGCTGAGCAAGAAGCAAGTTCAATCAACTCTCCTCCTTAGTAAGGATTTATCAAAGTAATTAAAAAAGTGACAATGCATAACATAATCACAACTTAATTTAAATTTCCTCAAAGGTAAAGTAATACTATTACAGTGGTTGATTAATGAAATGGGTTAAAACGCAGTCTAGGATGTTCCTAATTGCCTTTAGTGCTAAAGTAAGTATATCCAACAGGAATCAATCAGGTAGGTAGGTTTCTTGAAATACAACTGCAATTCTGTAATATTGCTGTCATCGTGAACTGAATGTATTTTAATAACCCCATCAAAATATATGATCACAAAAATCACAGTAGACCTGTATGGCACACCTCACCTACCCCACTCCTCAGCAGGACTAATCAGCCCAAGAAGCCTGTACCGCTGTGCACTGTACTGCTTCCAGTAGCTCGAGACAGCTCATTCACACCTAGTTTGTGTACCTCTGTACAGAAGTGTAGTGTCACATAATCATATCCTGAGAAATAATGGCAACTTAGCAAAAAAAGATAGCACAGACAGAGACTCCAGAGCATTTACCAATATTAGTGTATGTCCTATGTGAATCACGTAACACCTATGACACACCATTGTCCACATAATGGAATATTCAACAGTTAACAACACACAGACACAGACACAAATCTATACTATAAAGCCCCCACAACACACCATTAGTAAAATGAGATACCTGCATCCTGAGAGAACCTCACTTTGTGCTGGCTTCAGATTACTTCTCAGTTACTTCAGGATAGAAGAGATTTGACCATGGCTATACAAAGTTCATAGCTTCTTTATACGTAGTCAATGACTCTCCAGTAACCAAAAAGTTTAGGCTTATCTAACTCTAATTCTATAGCACCATAAAAATAGACCCATGTGTATGTGTATGTACACATGCCATCACCACATATACGGGCTTCACATGATTCCTAATTGTTTTAATGATATAGAAACATTTTCCCCACACCATACATTAGAAAATGCCTGGCTGCAGAACAAGTACATTCTCTATTTTATTTTTGGAAATGTAAATAAGTTATCTAAGATGTGGTGACCACATATCTGGTCACAGTTTGTTACTAATCTTCTCCAATTATTTTGGAGATAAAACCAAAAATCCAGCCTTAAGAAACTCTTTGCCCGCTGGGACCAGATTTCTATGACGTATCGTATGTCCATTTAATAATTCCCAAGAACCCCTCTAAAACCAGCATATAATGAAACTCAACGTATCTTTACAGCCCACCTATAACTTCTTTAAAAAACAGATTCACAGCAGATCTTCAGCATTAAGTCCTTATGTCATAAATAGCAAGATATCACTGTTCTCAAAGGCCTTTAAAAGAATTTTGTCTTTAAGACATATTCCACAGATATGTTGTTGTTTCATAGAAAGAGAAGCAGACCTACAGCCACACAATGTTATACTGAGGGATATATTTAGCGCTTGCTGAAGGCATCATAGCTGCTATTTTCTTGGATCCAGATAGCTGGCACTCAGTTCTCTACTGTTCTTCCAGAATTTTCCCCCCCAGCAAATCCCTTATATGACATAAACTACAGCTATTTTTAGTGATTGTCAGATTTGAAGACTACAAATCTCTGTAATTATTGCACCTTCCTCTTCTCATATATAATCTCTCAATTAAAACAAATGTGTCCCAAAAAAACTTTGAAGAGGCTGAATCAACAAACTGTTTAAGTGAACCAGAAGCAAGCCAATCCCTTATGAATATAGAACCTGTAATTAGCCAAAATGTTCCATTTTGCTGTTCACAGCAAGGCTGAGGCTCAATAAAAACTAAACACTGACGCAGGCAAGGCATTCCCAGAGGGCTCACATATATTAATACATTACCACTCACCAGTTGCTTTATGTCAAAGTAACTGGGACACTGCTTGAAATTGGCTGGCTGCCTATTTGATAAAATGGAAACCTACTGGTGATATTTTCTCTTATTTTCATGTTCCTATTGTCATAAACAGGCTCCTACCAGTCACATGCTCATAATGGTGCCAAACAGAAATGATTCCAGTTCTGACTGATCAGAGAATGACACTTCCTAGATTCTGCATGCAGGCACAGTTACGCCTTTGAATCACCCCAAACCAATAAACCCTAGCACTGGCTTTCCCAAAACCTCTAAGGATGAGGGATCAGTTTCCTAAAACCACATCTGAATTTAGTTCTTAGTTTGATTAGGATGCAGTCAGCAGTCCACGCTGCACTGATGACCTTTTTAAGCAAAAATGCAGAATAATTTAGGTGGCTCCATTACTGCTCTGCAGAAGGCAATTTATAGAAACATGAATATATATATAGAATAAAATAGTTTGGAACTATGATTATTCCAACTTCAACAGGAGAGAGTCAGAACAATGAATGTTTATGAAAACCCTCTTTCAAGCTACAGATGAGTAACACATGAATGTATCAATCCTACAATTTATCAGCTCCTTCAAATCCCTCAGAAACTGAGGCACCCCTGTGTGAAGTTAAAATAAATAGTGTGTCAACTTTTCTAGTCAGCCAATTAAAACATTAAATATGCAGCTAATTAAATGCTTAGTTTATAAATAGTAAGCCATTGTTCAAAAAAAATGGTATTTCTAAAACCTGTACTACAACAATATCATCAATTGATAGGGCTATAAAAGCACCTCAAGCTGCAACTGCGAAATGATTCACTGCCTTCAAAAAGCATGTTCCAAAATGAATGGGCTGATGTGCTGTATCCAGAAATCTTCTATTATGTTAACCTTTCACAATTTGTCTTACTCTGTCCTTACAAGGTCACCTTGATTTCCACTTCTGCAGCAGATTCCAGCCTTTCATCAACGGAGTGTGAGGATCATTCAAAGAGAAAATTAATGCACGTCGCTACTGGATGGCTTTAATTCTCATAAGCTTCACAAATCTATAATAAACTAAAATAAACTAGGCCAGTTTATGCTCACCTTTCGCAGGAGGAAGCAAATACGCTCAATATTTCTCAGCCGCTCTCTCTGTCAAAAAGAAGTGCAAGAAAAGTAGGAGATTATCTTGTGTTCTCAGTTAAAAACAATGTATTACAATTACAATGGGTTAAGATCATAATTAATGGCTGCAGGGAAGCAATTACTCTGAAACATTAGTATTCACTTCTTACCTACGGCTTCCAAGCCGAATGATTTACCATTTCAAAGACACTTTTTCATCTGTTATTGGGTGTAACAATATAAACTGGGGATTCAAGTCCATGTTAGCCTTGAGCCAGAGGCTTTAAGTTCTTTTTAAGCCAGTATTTGTGGCTCTATCCAATGGTGCCAATCTATATCAGGGAGTTGGTCTTGCATTTTCAGGTACCCAACTTCCAGCTTCAAGATTATTCTGAATGGGAAAAACAAGTACTAAGGTGGTATGGCAGTCCTTCCTCTATGACTAAGAGGGTGTCTGAATTTAACCCGTTAGTGAAGAATACCTGAAATGTCCTAGAAAGGCCACTTTAAACAGATGCATTCATAAATCCTCTAAGTCACTGTAATAAAGCACTACGACTCAAAATGCTCTAAGCTTGATTCACAGACAGAAGACAAGTCAAAGGCAAGGTTTTTTTTAAATGGCTCATGATGAGGAATTCACTAGTAAAATCAGATTTCATTCTGCGTAACCCATCACTGGAGTTACTGTGAAAGATTCTACTATTGGTTACATTGCAGAAGGCAGAGTGGTTTTGTTGTCCTCAGAAAACTATCTGGTAATATTTTCCTTTAGACACGAGAACAGATATTCTGCACGATGACCTTTTTTAAGCAGGTAATGTAATATACCAATGTGAGAAAGCCAAGCCTCCCTAAGCTTTTTGCTTTTCAAATGTTTTAAATTTGCTCTGAGTTTAATTTCTGTTCTCCAAAGAAACGTCTCTTTTGCTTTCCTATCCCCAAGTTTAAGCCATTAAAAAAAATAAAACCAGTATAATTTTGGAAAGACAATGAGACAGCGGCAGCTTGACAGGCACCAGACAAATATCGTGCCTCTCTCTGGTGTCTGTGATCTAAAAGACACTCAGAAATTTTAGACTCATGGTTGCATGAGAACAGACTTGTGTGGATGTGCCTGTGAAGCTGCAGAAAGCATCTTGCCTTTAGTAGGAGTAAGGGGAGAAGGAAAGATAATTCTCTCAATTCCCTTTAGAAGATAGATGCCTAACTGCAGCTGGCCTTGGAGAAGCTGGAAGCCTACCTTTGAACTGTAGGTAAGAGAGTGTGAATCAGGAAATCTGAATTAAATTCCCAGTACTGCCATTGTTTTTGTCTCTAATTTCTCCATAATTGAGTCTTCTCTTGTCAAAAAGACTGTCATGAAAACGTTGGGGAAGATACATGAATAAACAACAGACATTCTTACAGTGCACTAAATAAAAACTACCCCATCAAATCATAGAATCACAGAATGGTTTGGGTTGGAAAGGACCTTAAGATCATCTAGTTCCAACCCCCTGCCATGGGCAGGCACACTAGATGATACCGCCCAAGGCTTTGTCCAGCCTGGCCTTGAACACTGCCAGGGATGGAGCATTCACAACTTCTTTGGGCAACCTGTGCCAGTGCCTCACCACCTTCACAGTAAAGAACTTCTTCCTTATATCTAACCTGAACTTCCCCTGTTTAAGTTTGAACCCATCACCTCTCGTCCTATCACTGCAGTCCCTAATGAAGAGTCCCCCTCCAGCATCCTTGTAGGCCCCTTCAGATACTGGAAGGCTGCTCTGAGGTCTTCACACAGCCTTCTCTTCTCCAGGCTGAACAATGGCCATGAGCAACTATGCACAGGGAAAAAGGAAAATATATCTTTGACAAATTGTAAGGAATACCTGCTAAAAATCTTCCTTTCATGTCACTACAAAAGTCATCAACATGTATACTGTGCAGAAGAAAACAATCTGAGATTATTGTTCAAGTTATCATAGCAACTTTCATAGAAGAGAGTCGAATATGTCAACTGATCACTCAACATTTTCCTGTGTTTTACTAGAATCTCTACGATAAACTTTTTGATCACATCACTAATATGACTGAAACAGATTTATTATGTTTTCTTTATCCTGGAGACCCATTCTATTAATATTTTAAAATAAGAGAAAATGATCTCCAAGGAGCACCCCAGAAATTTTAGGAAGAGAACAAATTACTGGAGTTTGGTACATATAAAAACCTTTTTCTTGTGTGCAGTTCTCAAGATGGGCAGTAAAAAACAGATAAAGTGAATTCGAAATCAGCCTACTTCTAATGAAGTCCTCTATACAATTTCTTCATATAATTTCTTTCTTCTGCTCTCATTCTTTGCTTGTGAGTTGGTGAAGTGTAGACAAGTCTTTTAAATCAAAGATTTGTGTAAATATCATGTTTAAAATCATCAGTGGTCTAAGGAGTACCGCAAATCATCTGCTGAGTTTTGAAACAAGGTTAAATGGCAAAGCAGTAGCTACTGAATTTGGTTATCATTTGCAGTAAATTAAATAACTTGGTACTCTGTAGAGATCAAATTCAGCACCTCTCGTAATCACTGTGATTCCCACTGAGATGACAGGAAGCCAAGTTCTGCTCTCAGTTCTGGTGGCACAAATTTGATGCATGTTTAACTGCAGTCAGCTAAATCACTCTAGATTACAGCTTTAATTAACAGAGAAATTTTCATATGCTTAAATCTGGGTTGCATTTTGGTTCATTAGGTAAAATTGAGTTTGCAGTCCCAGGGTGGCATTTAACCTTTTCCACAGCAGATGCAGCAGAAAGTGTTATTTACTCTTCAAGCAGAGAATTTAGAGCCCTGCCATGGGACAGAGAGGTCTAGGAAATGTGCGTCTTATCAAATTCCTTCAAGCTTTTGACTCATTGATACAGACAGTATGAGAGATCCCATGCTTGAATAGAGAAAGCAAATGATTTCAAAAAGGAAGTGCCACAGAACGAAAAGATAAAAAGAAGGCATTAGCATCGTGTTATATATCCTTTAAATTTTGAACTTCCAAATTATATTCCTGCCTCCTTCAGCAAAAAGGAAAGCTATCAGCATAGAGAACTGCCATCTGGCTTCATAAGACTGGCCCAACTACAGCTGACTTCACAACAAACTGTATGTTCATTTCCACTCCTGCTTTCACTGACAGCTCAGTACATCTCCCTTTCTCTAAAGAACAGCCACTGGTTGTACTCACCGCATGGACTGGGTTGCACTGGTCTATTGGGTTTTTGAAGTCTGTCCGAAGTTCATCAAAGGCGATGATCTGAAAAACAATTTTTCAAGTATTAAAATGAATGCTCATTTAAACGCTTATTTTTCCTTTAAAGATTAGTTAGATGCATTGTCTCTCTTCCTCTCTTTCCAGAGAAAATATTGGAAGCTAGCTTCCCCAACAAGCTCCTTTCAGGACTAACTAGCTAAAACAAAACATGGGATACTCCTACATATGACATGCGGAATCCGTTACTCTGTTACTGTAAAAGCGTATCTGTAGCCTTTCCAGCACTGTTGCTTTCCAGATTTCTTCCTTCCTATCAGCTAGAATTCTTTTATCAAACTTTCATGAGACACAAAACTAGTCCACAAATGAACACATCTCCAGACTTGATGAAAAATGTCCTTAGCTGTCTAAAACAGAGATGTACCAAATGTGCTAATGCAGGTTTAATACATACACAACAGCCCCTTTTCATTACTTGTTAAGCCTACCTTAGATAGTAAATCTGAATTAGGACCAATTTCATTATTATTAAGCTGCTATTCATTGACAAGCAAACTTCTCAAAAGGTAAACCACTCAACAGGAAAACATGTCCTTCCTAAATCCTGCAGGTTTTAGAACCTTACTTCAGACCTCATTGATGAAGAAATGTCCTTTGCTCATGTCCTTTAGTTTTCTCCATCGACTGATAGATTGAGACATGCTGGTAATTACTGCCTGCTTTTAAAGTACAGCAGATAAAAGTGCCTATAAAAATAATAATGTTTGATAATGTTTTCTTGGAAGAAAACAGCTGTAATAACCTTCAGCATATTTTATTCAGAGATCTCAAAGCACAATCTCAACATTATGTTTTTATTCTAGTAATAGCTTTTCTTCTGCTTGTTCCACCCAAGGAATGAAAGTTCACTATGACAGGCACCACATAAATAGATGTTAAAACAGTGATTCCGTTTTAGACAATTCGCAACCCAGTAAAGCATTTGTTTTCAATAAAAAAAGTGATGGAAGTACAAGGTAGCAGTCACGTAATTAATATATAAGCACAACCACCGTTCTATGACATGTTACAGCATGCCTGTTGCCTACCTGTCCAAAAAAATAACCAACCGAGTATCAACACAGACCTGCTGCATAGGTAAAGCACATTCATTTTATAGATACGGAATGCAGGAGCAGAAAGCCTATCCATGATTCATATAATAATCTGGTGAGAAGCTTGAGAATAAAACCTGGAGCTACAATCCACAACTCTAAGCACCACTCCGCATCCCACTCGAATGCTGCATTCATCACACTGAAGCACATTTAAAATCAAAAGTGTGGCATTTTACAAAAGCACTCTACAGAATTGACTTTATGCAAGTATGGCAAGTCAAAGTGCCAGAATAAACCACAAAGGGAACAATAAAATGTGATTATAAGTGAAGCACTTCTCCCCGTGGATGCACTATCTCTACAAGTTAGGAATTAGATCTGCAACAGATGTTTAGACTAAGGTAAAACAGCAAATAACAGAAACTGCGAGGGGGTTGGAGCACAGTTGTGAAGAGTAAGGCTCGTGACACCTCTGTATTTAATACCTCTTGAACAGGCCTTCATATTCTCAAGCTGGGCCAACTGTTAAGAGGGTAACATCCATGCCAGTCAGATGCATGTACTTCTGTTTGTAATTGGGTATCAAGATCAGCACTGACAGCAAGGGAGAAGGATGGCCCTGTGACAGGTAAGACAGCTGCCTCTGTTCATAGCTCTGCCACTGATTTACTTAGGGATCCTGTACATCTCCCTTGAATTCTCTCCACCTCACTGCACTGGTACTTAGATACGTAGCTTTAAGATAGAAAACTGTTACAAGCTTTGAGTGATGACTATTTGTAATAATGTACAGTGGTAACAGCTGTTTTTTTTCCTGTTGTAAATGTAGAGGTGAGCTGAAATGTGCTGTGCTCTTCTTTTTGGTAGTCAATAACAGCAACTAGGAGTTTGAGATAATAATGAAATGAGAGCCAATACAAGATCCAGCTTGTGAGGGAAGACTTGTCTGAGACAAACAACATGGGGAACCCGAATGTTGGAATCCAAAGACGGATCCCCTTTATCAAGTCCAGGAAAGCCTCTGAAGATTCACTGAATGCAGATAGGATGATAACCCTGAAGCGTGTTTAGATGAAGAGCTAGGTTGCTCTGAAAGACAGAATCATTAAGGCAGGGGTCTGTTAAGAGCTAGCCTTAACTCTTAACTATTGCAGCTAAGTCTTGAGGAAATCCTAAATGGCACCTTTGGAAAGAGATAAGACCGAAATAAACTACGTATTTACATTTCCCAATTTTTTGCTTTCTCTTTTTTCCCCCCAGCATTCCCAACTTTGCAGTCAAAACCCTACTCTTTATTTGCTGGCATGCAATTTATTTTATGCTGTGCTTGCATTATATCTAAGTGCATTGAAACAAATCCGACATTATTAAGCATATTGTTTTCATGTAAGTGTAAATACTATCGTCTCACAGACAAACCTTTGGGGATGCCTGTAAATTATGACAATGCTAAGAGACATTCCCACTACACCTGCAAGAAAAAGACTGAGGTGTGATATCAAGCACACAGGACTAGAGGAAGGTTTCTTCATTAAAAGGTCCAGTGCCTCTCTGGAAGGAGGCTGACAGAAAAAAATCCTCCTCAATTCTTAACACATTATTTCATAAAAGTTCCATAATAGTTTATATTTTTTTAAATCTCCAGGAATAGAAATCCAGTGATGACATGAAGGTATCTATTTTCGCTTATGAAAAAGCACATTCCAATTTCTCAGTCACAGTGAAAAGCTTGAAAGGACAATATTAGGTGGGCTCACAATTTAAAGGAACATAAAGAAACACACAAAGGTGGGGGGCATGTTTTATTGTGGGGTTTTTTTTGCATTTTGTTTTGATTTTTGTTTTTGTAATCTCATGATGTTGTGTGTCCTAATTCTAAAACTGCAATTGAGAAAGGTGTAGCTTCTTAAGATGGGCAGTTGCTGACAACATAGTGCATAACAGTGCAACCAATTATATTGTGTTACTGAGTTGTTCTGCAGTGTGGTTTACATCATCAATTAGGAAGTATGTTCCACTTTCAATTACAACCAGCCTTCTGCAGCAGTTAATGCCCTAGGGTTGGTCAGAGTTGTCATTTTCCCCTACAAAAACCAAACAACTACTTGCCTTCATTGAGTATTTCACAATACTTTCACAGGAGGTGCAGTGTTCTGGCCATACTCTGGAGAAATGATCTGCCTGTTTCCATTTCAGCTGAATGCACTACAGCTACCTGCTTCACATACGTCAACTGCTCAGAGTTGCTGAATGCTCCGGGACACTGTTCAAGTATGCTCAAGGTCTGTTTCTGCCACACTTCTCAGCATCTTGACAGAGCGGTTCATTTGGAGACAAATAATACAATAGAATCCAGTCAAGACACTTCACTGTATGAATTGCCATCATTTCACCTTCATAATTGAATGTACTTTATAAATCATTCGACATATTTATCTAATTTGATCCAGGATGGCAATTAAGACTACAAAACATACACGGGTGTGGACATCAGCAACCTCATCTCTCCAAAGGCCACACAATAAAGAGGCCATTCCAAAGTTAAATGACTAGTCACAAAGCTAAACAGATAGCTGAGCAGACAGCATTTGAAAGCGTGTGCCAGGGACTGATCTTACACAGATGAGAAACTTACTTCTATTAGTAAATATTAACATTGTACACAGCTTCATGGAAAAATAATAAGGACCATTTGCTATTTATTTAGGAACTCCAAGAAATAAAAACACCAAGTTACCTGTTTATTTGAAAAGCTATATCAGAAGAAAAAAGCATCAGGTTTAGCAATGTTTTTTACCATTACTGCAGGAAGGGGCCAGGGACTGACAGTGCCATGGACGTTGAACTATCTTCTGACTTGGGGAACTTTCCCTGTGATTCCACATCGCAAAACACTGCAGGAAGTTTGTTCTGCCACTGTGCTAGCCATACTTTTGTCTGTTTATAGCAGTGCACTTGTGGGTGTTATCCACCTAATAAAACTAAAGGTTTATAAAAATACTGTTTGCATTCCCTGGTGATTCACACCATCCGCAAATCTCAAAACTCCAAGTGTAAGTCAGCAAGGAGCTTGCCCCAGTTACAGCATACACCTAACAGATGAGATTGTGATAACAACGTATGTTTCAGCACAGCTATAATTGCAATTATATTTATAAAAGTCATTTTCATTACCTGCACTCTCTGTGCTCATCTCTCCAGACAATAACAGCTTTGAATAATGAAATGTTCACAAGATCGAACCAAATTTTGGGTTTTTCCTATGCTTATGCACCCATCAAACTGAAAATCTCACCTATTAATGGTAGGTATGAATTATGATCTCTCATTTTTAGGGAAGACACTTTATGTTTTTGAAATCACTGAGCTCTTACAGAAATATATTTTAATTAAGAATATGATGTTTTAGGGTGGTAATGGAGTGGGTGTAAACTCAGTGACAGCAAAGAAGTTGGTTATCACTGCTTATTGGCATCTCAGAAAAGATAAAACAGAACTTGTTGACAACCACACTAACCACAGAATAGAACAGTAACACTTAACATATGTTTCCTTGCTACCACACTGTCAATGCACCACAATCCCATCTCGAAGAAACTCTCTTTAATGGTTCATTTAAACAATTTGTCTACCCCTCCACACTCATAGACAACATTCACAGCACCCACACCAGCAGTTCATAGACTGTCTGCAAGTCAGCACGTGGACAAAAGGTGGACAGGATTAGGAACACTCTGTGACGCTAAACTTCATGTCTGTCCATCGACAGCTGCATACAGACATATTTAGTGTGTTTGGGAAAGTGCTGAACATATATAACAGTTGAATCATGTTGATGTAAGGTGGGTGAGCTACATTGTTGAATTTTGTTGAGCAGAAGCAGCAACTAACAGAATGGGAAAGAGAGGGTCAGTCAGATAAGAATGCCAAAGAATCTGAAATGGAGGATACATCACTGCCTTGACACAATGGAGTAAGAGGAGCCCAGAGAGATGCAGAGAACAGTGACATTGACAAAGTGACAGGCTGAGAACAATATTCGCTACCCAATTCTTATCATAACGTGAAATGCGTGTGAACAAGAAATTTAGCTATGTGGTCAGTGAACGTGGTTTCTCTTCTCTCTTTCTCTTCTGGTTGAATCGATGTGATTCATGGTACCAAGAATGAAAGATTATTCTAAATTGCATGAATGGATGGGCAACCTGCCTCAGAAGTCAAGAGAATTTTATCCTTTTTGTCGTATTTTATACCTTGTTGATATCCTTTTGTTAAGCATCTCCTATTAAAAAAGGAAAAAAGGCTCAAAACTTAGTTTTCATCACACCTGCCCATTTAACTCAGTAGCTTCCCAGGGCAGTATGTCTGAAATGCTGGTTTTGATAAGAACCCTAATACTACAGCCAAATAAAGTGCAAAGAGGAAAGTGAGATGAAAGGTATTCCTTTCCCCCCCTCATCTCTTTCCAGTGTATTTACTTTTCCGAGTACTACACTTATTAATTCACCACAGTAATAAAAGTAAATAATGACAATTAACAATGTCCTGCAGTTATAAATCTCCCTTCAAGGCAATGAAGATCTTAACAAATGCAAGGAAAATATAACTTCCACTTTTTATACCAGGGCAAAAATGAAGCTCAGAGAGATTAAATTATTTACAGAATCAGTGGCAAAAGAACCAAAGCTTCCAGATTGCTGCACCGTATAAAACGTTAGGTGAAACAAAGGATACTGTCAATAGACTTTGAACATACGAGAAGTGAAACTATGCATTTCTGTCTGATTATTGTACTGTTTGTTGTTCATCTCCAGAGCAGAGCATTGCTTTAAGCAGTGCCTTTTTGGATTAAGATTGCAAATGGTTTTAAATCATTCAAGGGTAGAAAATTGTTCTATTTGTCAGATTTCACACTAACAATTGTATGGTATTTCCCTGCTCTACTTAACTTGAATTTCATATGCTGCCACCATTGAACAACTCTCCACAAATGCAAACACATTGCTAAAGGAAACAAAGCTTTTATGGCTCCATCCAGGGCGGCACAAACATACACCTGAGCACCTATTTTTCATCTTTTTATTGAAGTTCATTTGTCTGTAAAAGGATTTTACATTTAGGCCAACACAATTTAAACTTTTTAGGCTCTAACTGGAAGCTTAAGCTGATTTAACAGTCATGGAAATCTTACTGCAGTGTTCAAGGCCAGGTTGGACACAGGGGCTTGGAGCAACCTGCTTTAGTGGAAGGTGTCCCTGCCCGTGGCAGGGGGTTGGAACTGGATGAGCTTTAAGGTCCCTTCCTACCCAAACCATTCTATGATTCTATCAAGTATTTAAGTCAGATGCTAAGCCTTTTCCAATAGAAACTCCAATATGCAAAATTAAAAACGCATGATCTCCATTCTGCAAACATCATTCAAAAGGCTTTCCTATCTACCTATGGAAACATAAACATATAATTATACCACTGTCCTTAAATATTGATGAAAATCCATAAAGGAAGGCTCTCTTTCTTAGAGCACACGCACACAAACATATACAATGCATTGGTATATGTTACACCATTATATTCCCCTGCATAAATAAAAACTATACAAATGAGGAAAAAGAAAAAGAAACAAAACAAGCACAAACCTATACAGATGGACAAAAGCAGTATTATTGTTTCAGCTATGCCAAATTAGATGTCCAAACCTGTAGAGAGGTGCAGGAGAAACCACTAAGAATTACTTGGCAGGCACCTGAAACAGTCTACCTATTATTACAAGAATGAAAAACTCCATCCACATCGTGAAAAAGACAGGAAATATATCTTCAGGAATACAACCATATCGTTCTGAGCTTTGAGTGGTCTGAATGGAAGTTCTATCTCCATGAGTTACTGGTTATTATTGCAACACTGCAGACAACAATTTGAAAAAGCAACCTGATTTCTGAATGGTAAAGGATTCACTTACTAGTTTTTTGACAAATCCACAAAGAAAACCTCAGCAGCTGCAAAATTCTCTTATGAACACAATGTTCCCAGGAGGATGATTTGACAAGCATCTATTGACAGATTTCTACAACTGCTATGAAACGGGCTTTTTGAAATCATTTCATCCAACTGCAAGGACAGTTTTACCAGCTAACAACAGGATTCTGGACACATATTTCACTTGCTCACCACAGTCACTGAACTATGTTCCCCAGTTATCCTGAAATTGAGAGATGTCAACCCGCGCCTTCAGGAGAGAGACAAATATCCCACCTATTTCCCCAATACAGAGTTCAGAGATTACGTGTGCTTGTACCACAACTTTATACCCACTCACTGCTTTCCAGTCTAGACCAGCTGAAATCCAGCCAGGCAAAAAGCAGCTGCATGCATATAAACTGCAGTTTATTCAGAGAAGGAAGACAAGCAAGCAAGCTGTGCAGGAGGGATGATGCTAATATAGCTGTACACAGCCTGTTTCTAAATAGGCTAATAGTTTTGCTCCCTGCAGCTAGAACACATTTCAAAACAGACTTCAAGCGGAGGAGGAATTTTTAAGGTAAGTCCAGGCTGCCATGATTCCCTCCCACCCCAAAGGATTTCATCATTTTGTTGTCACAATTCTTTTTCTTTTTTTAAATCTTATATTACTGCACTCAGTGCAGGGGAACCGTTGAGAAAGTAGCAGTAGTCTATGAATCAAGCATACCCCCCAACTGGTTTTTTAAGTGATACAAACTGTTACCAATATTAAGAACACATTTTCAATTTGCAACAGAAGTGGTGAGCATTCCACATTGTTCTGAACAGAAAAAAGCTTGCATGTACATGGAGATGCATTATTTAAGTTTAATCACATTCAGTGTGGTAGAAACAAATCTTCTGCCTCAGTTACTTAAAAAATCCTGTCTTCTGTCTTTCACAAGAGAACCTGAACCATCAGGCTACTAATTTCTTTAAAACATGGATAACAGCATCAGTTCCACTGCTGGTATCATGCTATTGTGCGTAAATATACATTTCACTGAAGCGATTACAGAGGCAACAGACCTACTCTTATTTTTTTTCATAAGAATTTTATTCAAGGTGAGAGCATTCCACTTAGCAGGATATCTGCATCTGGAGACAATATGGGTCAGCAGTGAAGCTATGTCAGGGTCTGAATCAGAGGCAGCAGATATAAAGTTGGCACTCCCAAGTGGTTTTATGAGCCCTCTCTCTTTCTACCATAAAATCTTACAAGGATTTGACAATCTTTGTCCAAAAGGCCCAAAATCTATGCACCTTTGTAAGCTATGAGAAATACAGGTTGAATCTCTGCAGCAATAGGGAACTGTGTATATATCTCCCACACTCCTTGTATTTTTGACACCAGCATTCCATCAGTATTCTGCCCTGCATATGGTCTCCTCCTCCTACATGCAATGGAGTGTTTAACATGGATTCTTTCTAAAACAAAACAGGTTTTTCCATTTAGACAACAAGATCAAAAACTCTTAAACATTTCAGTACCTAACTGCTTCTGATTCCTTCGGTTCAGCAACAAAACCACAAGATCACAGAGCACCAGTGACAACAAATTGACATGTCCTATCAGGAATGCTGGAACTTGTTCGTTAGATACTAACTTGATCTGATAGTCATGAGCATCTTGAAAAGCAAACAATCTATTACAGCAAGGTTTCCCAGTCACAGCCACACATTTAGCAAGCTAAGAAAGGACATCCTACCAGAAGTCTTCTCTCCTGGAAAGCATGCAAAGACCGTATCTGCAGACAAACATGGATAAAGTTAAGCCAAAGCTCTGCATGTGCTAGTATTCACCTCTGATTCAGCATACCAGTTGATCAGATAATGCAGATCAACTGGTTTGCAGACATATTCAATCAACCAGGGTGAGAAGAAAACAGCATTATTCTTTGTCCATGCCCAAGAGAGGCTGGGGAACTCTGCTTTCAGCACAGGGCAGAGCAATGCTTTGCCTTTGCTTCTCTTTATACTAAATTCCATATCAACTGAGAAAGCACAACAAGAAAAGAAACAACTAAGATGTATTACTCGCTACCTCTGTATCACAGATTCATTGCTACAGATTTGTACATCTTCTACTTGCACAGGCCAAACTCTTCACTACCCAGCTCTTTTCACACCAAACTGGGGACAGGCTACACATGAGTTGGTGAAAGACCTAATTCAAAAGGCTGGCCAGAAGAAGGTATGAGAAAGGATGGTAGTTTGGTCACACTGGACCAATAGCATGTTAATTCTTGCTGGAGACAGTGTTACTGGCTACCTATAGATGTGAGAGGGAGTATCCTTGTGTCCTTCTTTTTCCTCAAAATCACAAATAATTTCTCATTTACTCCATTTCACATGCAATGTGCTCCCATGTGAAATTTCTACTTGTCTTGTTCTGCTCATCAAACCTACAGTATGGGGGGATATGTGAGGAGAAAGACACAGACACATTAAAGCTGCAAAGCTCCCTCTTCATAAATAATTCTCAAAATGAACTGAAGCACTTTTTCTATTAGTTACCAGCACAAAGATGATAATCCCACAGCTAGGAATAAACAGGATGTTTCTGCAGAATAAATTCAGGGAAAGGGTAGTAAACAGATAGGAAGATGTACCAAAATAGATACAACAAAAAAAATATTTGCTCCAAAGACAGAGGTAAGAGAACAAGATTTTATTTTCAGTATCAGTAAGATAAAATTCATGGATGAGAGACTGGCCAATTGGCTAGTGCTGTCTCTAAGCAACTTTCCAACCCTAACACCACACCACAATTTATTCTATTCCTGAGCTTTCAAAGATTCCTACATGTTGTTACAAGTTATTATTTTGACAATTTCATTTCTTTTACACTGATAAATGCTTGGGAGAAGCATTACCTTCCATTCCCTCCCATGCTCCTTACGTTGGGTTCTCTTCCATTTCCCCACATTGTTGCAGCTACTTCTTTTCCCCTCTCTAGTGTTCTCCATTCCTACCAGTAGTGATTTATGCATATTTACCAGAATCCAGGCAACACATAAGGGTATCTGGGTTCTGTTGCTAAAAAAAGAGTCTGTTCAAGCATGTCACATATTACACCATACCCACACAGAAGAGTCATTACACAGGCTGTCCAAAAATGTCCACCACCTGAATTCAACCAGACCTTCTGGATTCAGGCAGCCTTCTCTTCTCAAATTGTCTCCCAAACAAGAATTCTGCGTTCTCAATCTTCCCTCTTGTTAGTCCTTTACTCATAAATGCATTTTCTTCCTCTCATTTGCTCTTTCCTTCACATCCTTCTCCCCGAAGCCCTCCCTCCCACAGTCCTGTTTCACCCCTTCTCACAGCATCTTATTCCTCATTCCCCGCTCAACAGCGGGCTCCTACCAGTGCCATCTATCGAAAGGAGCCCACTGTGGGGATGCAGGCAAGAAGCTGCCAGATGTGTGCTTCCTGCCTCTGAGAGGCACAGCAGGAGCCCAGCTGGCCCAGCAAGAGGCAGGAGAAGGGAACAAGGGCTCTTCTAATGCAGGTGCCATTAGGCAGGGATGACCAGATTCAAGATCCTCCCAAGTTTTCTTTCTTTCTTTCTTTCCCAAAAAGAGGCCAGGCAGTACTTGGAGGAAATAACTCCAAGGCCAAGCCTCACACACATACACAAAATGGCCATCAGCCACAGAGTTGTGTTTGCAGAGATAAGGCAAAGTGAAACTATACAGCAGCAATGCAGCTGTGGTTGCAGGAATAGGGAAAGGGATACAGCAGCCAGTATAAATGGTCAAATGTTAAAAGTAAAATAACAGCAGCCCAAAAAGCATCCTCATTTGTCCACTATGTTCTTATGAAACTCCTTAGTTTAATTACAGGAGCGTGATTAAGGTTAAGGATACATTTCAGCTCCAAACACAGCTCCAAAGAGCCCTGCCACTTAAATGATCAGCAAGTCAATTTTCTAAAGGATCTGCTAACAGTGTTTACATAATACTGAGGGAAGAACGACTCTGAACCAGACGCAATCAAACTGATCTCAGTGGAGCCTTCATTATGCCTGCTCATAAATGCCCATTCTGTGAACTACAAGGTAGTTTATACTTAGATGAGGGTGGTGAGGCGCTGGCACAGGGTGCCCAGAGAAGCTGTGGCTGCCCCATGCCTGGCAGTGTTCAAGGCCAGGTTGGACACAGGGGCTTGGAGCAACCTGCTCTAGTGGAAGGTGTCCCTGCCCGTGGCAGGGGGTTGGAACTGGATGAGCTTTAAGGTCCCTTCCAACCCAAACCATTCTGTCATCCTATGATGACACAATTTAGCCAGAACTCAGAATGCAATAAAATGATAATGCTGCAGAAGATTGACTAAATGATCAAACACTTGAAGCAGTGACTCACAGCATGAAGATGTCTGGCATTTAAATGCATTCAAAAATCAAATGACATTCTATTAAAAAAGTGGTGCTTGTATCAACAATGCCTGGCACTTGCCTGGTATCTCAGAGAATTGCAAAGACTAGGACTTACTGATTCTCACCATTTTACTGTAGATCCCCTTAATTTTTTAAACTTCAGTTCCTCCAGTGATGTGCTTGGCTTAGACTTCCAGCTGTATTTAAAAGAAACAACCCAAACAATCTATCTCTGACAGGTAGGATACGAAAGGACCCAAAACCAACCCAAAGGTTTTTTTCATGACCTATTGCATTGGTGAGGAGCAAGTAGCGTACTATGGAACAACTTTGTGATGGCACTATTTCTTCATCTCCCTTATGTTCTGCTTCATGAGCTCACATTATCAAAACTGGAGCTGCAAGTTCAGCACTCCTCTGGTATCTTGCTGAGAAAACCTACTTCTATTGTAAATGTTTCGTGATTTTTTTCCAGTGCCTTCTAATGTAACTTTTCACAATGACATTCCTAAAATAAATCCTTGCTTTATATAGTAATAGTTTTTCAGTGGGAAGTGGAGAAAAATATAAAAACTCTTGTCCTGCCTCACAAAATGTTCCTCTGAATTTTCCTGGGCTCATAATGAAACACTAAGCAAGAGTATACTCGGAATGATCTGCTCCATGACCTTGCCTTTGGTTTTCTGGGGTGGGTAGACAGAAGTTGGCATGAAGCATTTCTGAGGGGCATGCACCAAAGAAGACCAGAGACAAAAGTCAGAAGTTGGACCCATAGAAAATTCCAGTTGTGTGTAAGAACATGTTCACAGTGAGAGGAGTAAAGTACTGGAACAGGTTCCCAGAGAGGCTGAGGAGTCTCCATTCATAGAGAGTTTATAAGTATCTGGCCAAGAGCCTGAGCAGCCCGGCCTCATTCTGAAATTAGGGCTGCCCTGAAGAGGAGATTTGACTAGATCATGTCTTAGGTCCCTTCTAATTGAAATTATTCTATGAATCTTTTGTTATTTAAGAGGAAACAGTTATTTCTCAAGTTGTAACTATTCCCAAGAAACACAGGAACCATTCTGTCAATGAAATTGCATCTTCTCTACATAGCATCAGAAACGTGATTTTTTTTTTTCTGATGGAAATTTCCAACTGTGAAACACTGGAAGTTACCTGGTAAATCAAGTAGCATTCAACATTCTTCTACCTTTATCTCGCCAACTGACTCTGTCCTGTGGCCTTAAGTGACTATCTCTTTGGAGGATGAAAATAATAATTCTTACCTGTTTCATATGAAAAGATTTTCTACACAATTGGAAGTGCTCTCTAAACCACCAACCTCCAGAAGAGGAAGTCTCTCAGTATCTCCAGTTTATGGCTTAAGTGAGACCTAGTTTCACTGCCTGAGAGAGTCACCTTCAGCTGTCAGGAGCAACACTGGTTATAAATGAACTGCATGTCAGAGGCACTAAGGAAAAGGAACAGGTCAGAGAGAGGTCTAGTATCTATAAGATTCTTATTCTCTGCTGAGCTTCTTCCTCTCTGAGAAATTATTTTGATAAAAGGACACATGTTGGGGTGAGGGGAATGGACTAAGCCAGAGGTCTGAGGGTTGAATTCAACATTTTAGGTGTGATTTAATGTAGTATGTGGTGGGTGAATAAACAAATGCATGTAACAAGAGCAATAACCTTACGCCTCAGACTCAATCTAAGATTTGTACTCACAGTCTAATAAAATATGACAGATATTGCCTTGCTTATTCACAAGCACAGCAGCTTAAAAAAAAAAGATTTTTAAAAGCACTATAAATACTTTACCAATTTGGATATAAAATCCCTCTAGCAAGTAGATTTTCCAACTAATCTTAAGACCAAAAAAATCTTGCCTATGTGACAAGCAAATAATGTTTAAATAGTTCTCTGCGCATTTTTGTGGGAAGTACGAGACTCCACAGAATAATTTGGTTTACACAGATAATGGAGTCACTATGACTTGTGAAGCATCTGGAATTACAGCCAGTGGCAACCACTCACAATTTGAAACCATTCTGGAAATAAATCTCATCATGACAGTTCAAGCATACACAGAGATCCAATTTAATCTTTCCACAGCATTTAAGTCCGTGCTACAGTCCAAAGACTTCTATGATTTTTTTTTAATTACTATTTAAGCATGACAAGATAACTAAACTGGAATATACTTATTTTCCTGTGTATAAAATACAGTTGGCTCCACAGCCAACGCTGCCTGGCCTAATATTTGTCTGTCAGTATTAATGTGACAAACTTCTGAAAGAAAAGTTGTAAGGGAACTGTCAAGCTGTATTATAGCCAGAGCAATCTGGTTGTGCTCTGTCTTTAAAAAGAGTGAAAATATCAGACTCATTCCTCAAACTGTCATGCCTATGAAACCCTCGGGGACAAAGTGTTTAGCTGCTTAGAGAAGAAAAACTGCCTTTAAGAAATGTGTCTAACATATAGCAACAGCATTTGTGTTCCCATTCATCAAATCTTAATCTGATGTTATTTTTAATCACATAATTACCCAATATTCTTAGAGAACTGAATTAAGGACAGCACTGAACTTCAACATCTGAAAGAAAATTCAAGCTTCACCACAAGGAAATTACCTTCAAGACAAGCTCTAAAAGAGGTTAAATTGAGATGCCTGGCAGCCTTTACTGAAGAGAAGCACAGGTTCAGGTGAGCTCATGGACCTCTTTATTGGTTTCAGGTGAGACAGACGGCTATCCTCCAAACCAGAGTTACAGAAACAGTATGACACTGATACACAGAGAACAGTCATAGACTAGCACCTAGTCTGTGCCCGAAGTGCTTTGCTCAACTGAATTCGCTATCAAACCAAGCTTCAAATAATTCTCTTGTATACTTTTTATGTACCTTTAAAATTAAGGTTGTGCAATTTATCAAAAATTAGGTTAGGCATTTTATGACGAAGCCTAAGTGAGTCAGACACTGAATACTCACCAAATTCCACATATATTACTCTTGGAGAGCTTTTGATTTTTTTACCTAAGCTACTGCAATTTGAGTAGTAATAAAATACAGTCCACATCACAGGACATACAGTGACAAGCAACAGAAGTGGCAATATCTTATATGTACACAGCATCTTCTGTCAGAAAGCAAAGGCATTTTAGGGATAGATGGTAACTAAAATGACATGGAGTATTTGAAATGTAGTTCTATTACCCACGCTTTAGTAAATGAGCAAACAAGGCATAGATAATTCAAACTGTGTGCTAAACATAACACGCTAAGCCAATAGCGGAAACAGCACTGAATATAGATTCCAAGGGCTTCTTTCCCTGGTGTTTGTAAAAAAGGATGCTTTAATTTAAAACTAAAAGTCCATCTTAGCCTGTATTACTCTGTTCAATCACTGCCTCCCACTGTTCTTAAGCGTACCTGTGAACTTGCAACTGTTAAGTCAAGCCAGAGTCATATTCAGGTAGTTTATCAGGATTAATACTATCCTCACACTTCAAAAGAGGAATAAGGGGAAAGGAAAGCATAAAACAAGAAAATAAAAAAATGTTCTGCTCCTTTATTATTCTTATGATTGGTTCAAATAACTGTCGCCAACCTCAGTGAACACAACTCTAAAAATGAATGTGATTATGCCAAATCTTGATGGGAGTTCAAACAGACTTGACATAGCTCAGTTAAATCTTAACAGGAAGCAGAATCTGAGTTCAAGATACTTTAGGAATGGAGTAAAACTGATTAATAAAAAGCTTGTTCTTCTCTGTAAGAGCTGAGGACAGCAAAACAAAGTCTCTGTGATCGCTAGTAAGACCACCATATACTCTGCCCTTGAGTTTACAACATGGATTCGTAAGAATCAGCTAGGCTGTAGAACACCTTTAAGACCATCAAGCCCAACTGTCTCCCCAGCACTGCCAAGGCCACCACTAAATCATGTCACTGAGGGCCTCATCTACACCATTTGTGAACACTTCCAGGGACAGCAATTCCACCATAGCCTGTTCCAATGACTGAGCACCCTTTGGAGAAGAAATTGTTCCTAATATCCAGCCTAAACCTCCCCTGGTACAGCTTGAGGATGCTTTTTCTTGTCCCATCACTTGGTAGAAGAGCCCAACCCCCACCTCACTACGACCTCCTTTCAGGTAGCTGTAGAGAGAGATAAGTTCCCCCCTGAGCCTTCTCCAGACTAAACCCCTCCCAGGTCCCTCAGCCATTCCTCATCACACTTGTGCTCCAGGCCCTTCACCAGCTTCATTGCTGAACTTTGGACATGCTCCAGCATCTCGCATCTTGTGCATAGTTCAAACAAATGTTTCTGATAGTATCTAATGTAGAATTGGGGGGGGGAGGGGGTTTATCATGACAGACACCACTGGCAACCTGTGTAAAATCACTCAGAAATAGGAAAAAGTAATCATTACATGTTCCAAAAATGTCTGAAGGAGTTTCTGTACTTTAGTTACAATTCCTTTGAAGTGTTCTGACCAGCTTCATTCTGCCCGCCTCCAAAGAGCACAGGAATGTATAGACAGCCTTTAACTTCTCAGAGGAAAAGCATCGGATAAGCATCAGAAAAGCAGAGTTTCCAAAAATAAAAATCCTCATTTTGCCCTCTTCTTTTGTTTTGTTTTCGCAGTTTTTATTGAACCTATTACATCAATATTAATGAAAATTACAATTCATCTGACTTCCCAGAAGGAAGAAAATGAGATTTTATTTGATCCACTGTTATTTCAGTCCAGATAACTGCCCAAACCTCAGCCAGCTTCAGGCTAGAACAATATAAAGTCCAAATGCTACAGTTTTTTCTTGTCCTTTAAAATAACTTTCAAAATTCAGTCTAGGAACCACAAAAATCTTTCAAAGTCATGGGACACTCAGATGGATCAACAACTTATTCTTTATAAGCAAACATGGTTTGTGTTGGTTTTGGGTTTTTTTTAACAAAATACTTTAAATGCATTTTAACAGGAAATTATCAAAATCCTCCACTGCCTTTATAAGAACCTATTTAAAATATATCTACTGTCCCTTACAAGTATATTACAGTGAAAAAAATCAGGCCACAGCAAAGAAGTAGGAATTTTGTTTCTTGGGAAGATTTTCACAATGAAGTGTTTAAGGTAAAAGAAACTCCCATGACTCAATACACAAGCTACATTTTAGACTGAATTTTAGAAGTCTAAAATGATGATACCAGATGGAATCATAGAACCAGATGATAACAGTTCTTCTAGAAAAATCTTTGTGTTTTGTATATGTGGGTAATTGTATGCTTAAAAGTTTATTCTGGCAGGGTGTTAAATCTGTTATTCCATGACCTTCACAAACCACGTATTTAATAGAATTATCTATTTATAAGAAAAGATACTGAGAGATATAAAAAGTACCAATTCTTGCTCTATTACAATAGAACAGCATTTGTAGCCATTTTTAGCTTCAATCCCTCAACAATTTTCAACAGATGTAACAAACATGCACCATAAACATCAGCCTACTGACAAAAGGTTTCCCTTCCTAGTTGCCTCTTATGGAGCTCTAGAACTAACGGATCACTGTCGATGAGTTTACAGACTCAAAGTTGGAAACGTTTCATTAAATTTGCAATAACCGCACTGATTTAAGCAAGAATAATTTGCCAGATTTGCTAGAAGGGATATATGTCTTCAGACAACAACTTCAGTCTGGGAAAAAGACAACATGACAATAGACTTCAAATACATTAAAAAAAACCCCAAAACATTAAAACTGTGTTAATAAGCAACCTGTCTAGTGGAAGGTGTCCCTGCACACGGCAGGAGGTTGGAACCAGATCATTTTTAAGGTCCCTTCCAACCCAAAGCATTCTATGATTCTATAATCAATTTTTAGCAAGAGATTCAGAGTAGAATACACTTTAAACTCTGAACCCTTTAAAGAAGCTATAGAATTCTTGCTTTTGAGAACCTAAAGGTTTGGGGAGGAGGCAGTAAGAAAACATGAGTAATCATCTAACTTTTACTAGTCTTTTTCAGAGGACAGGAGTGCAGTAGGTGACTGCTAGAGACCCTTTTCAGCTCTTGCAGTACTTGAGATCGCTACTGTACTTGGCATTACCATCACGCTTTTGTGGTTTCATTCATAAGAAAAATCTTGTGACTGCACTATTAAGAGTTGAAAATAATTTGATTTCAAAGAATTCTCACAACAGAGTGGTATCTTTCACACGTCTAAGATGCTTAAATACAAACAAGCTAGCAGCTTTACTCTCATTTCAACAAACTATCTCCTTTGCTTGTTAGACAAAGAAGGGGGGGTTTAATCTTACTCCATAAGGTATCTGTAGAGACATTCCTGAGACTCACTCTATTTTCAACTTCTCCTGTTTCATCCTGAATGTTTTCGGCATTAAGTTATTTGTGTAGCGCACACATAGTGTAAATACGTAACCACTTAAAAGAATTTTAAGTTATGCATAAGAATAATTTCACTTCTGTGGAAAAAAACACCTTCTAAGTTCCATGCTTACACCTACCACGGTCACCCACTGTAGAGCAAGGACTGAGCACTCCCACTTCCGAGTGAAAACAATGAAGGTGGGCTCCAATACCCAGTTTATGCATTAGAAGAACGCGTAAGTTTCACATTCAAATCCTACTTTTAAAAGAAGTTATTAACGCAGTAATTACCTCAGGAAAAACCACCTCACCGCTTCATCATGTGCGGGGCGGCTTCTGCCTCACCACGCTCGACTCTCAGGCGAGAAAAGCAGCTGTTCTTACCTGGAGCACCTCACGGTTTAACACCGCCAGAGCCCCGAGCACCTCTCTCAGCCGCAGGGCGCTCCCCACACGGCTTAGGCAGCACTCGGGCTGCAAGGGCTGCAAGCGCTTCCCCGCAGCGCGGCCGGCCGGCTGCGCTCCCACCAGCGATCACCACCGGTCTTTACAGCGGTCGATATGTAACAAATAAGGCCCCGCACGCCGGGGTTTCACGGCGCGGTCGGTCTGTGCTGGCACCGCCGGGGCGGGCCGGGTGAAAGGAGAGAAGTGCCCGCTCCCGCCGCGGGACACCGGCCGCTCACACCGGTCATGGGGGCTTCGCCTCAGCAACGCGGGAGCGGGGCTGCCCGCCCCAGCCCGTCCCGCCGCCCCTCTCCCCTCACGGCACGACACCCTCCCACCCGGGCTGGAGCCGGTTTTAATGGTCTCCACGCGGCGGAGGGGCCGGGGGGTGCAAGGGGTGCTGAGGTACTCACATGCCAGATGGCGAAGAAGATGAGTGCGGCGCAGAGGACCAGCGACAGCATGTAGCAGAAGGCGGCGAAGGTGAAGGCCATGGCGAGGAGAGCACTCCGCGTCCCCCGCTCCGCCGCCGACCGGGGGGTCCCAGCGGGCGACCGGGAGAACAGCGACTCCCGAAATCCCGGTGGGGCGACCGGGCGCCCTCAGGGCGGAGGGGAGCGCCTCACACACGCGGAGCGGGCGGGCAGCGCCGCGCCCCCTCACAGCCGCTCCGCCGAGCTCACTCAAGCCGACCCCCGCCGCACCCGCAGCCCGTGTGGTACCCGGCCCCGGCGCTCTGCTCTCCCCGCTGAGGCGCGGCGGTGGGCGGACCCCGCCGACAGGGAGCCCCCCGAAGGGCGGGTCCCCTCAGCGGGGCGGGGGGGGGGGTCGGGCTGGAATCCTGACTCGACAGTGTGAGGGGAAGGAGTGTGGGGTGGTGTCGGTTTAGGCAAAATTGAAGAAGATCGTTACATGTCTAATCTTCAAGTGTTTGGGGGTTTTATTATTATTATTCTTTTAGGATCAGATAGATGGTTTCTCTACAAGAGAGATATTGAGGTGCTGGAGCAGGCAACAAAGGGCAACGGAGGTGGTGGAGAGTCTGGAGCACAAGTGTGAGGAGGAACAGCTGAGGGACCTGGAGGTGTTTAGTCGGGAGAAGAGCAGGCTCAGAGTGACCTTATCGCTCTCTACAGCTGCCTGAAAGGAGGTTGTATTGAAATGGGGTTAGTCTCCCAAGTAACAAGTGATGGTACAAGAGGAAATGGTCTCAAGCTGCCCCAGGGGAGGTTTAGGCCAGATATTAGGAACAATTTCTTTACCAAAAGGGCAGTCAGGCATTGGAACAGGCTGCCCAGGGCAGTGGTGGAGTCACTGTCCCTGGAAGGGTTCACAAACCGTGCAGATGAGGCCCTCAGTGACATGGTTTATTGGTGGCCTTGGCAGTGCTGGGGAACGGTTGAACTTGATCTTAAAGGTCTTCTGCAGCCTAGCTGATTCTATGATTCTATGTTGTGAAATCAAGGTCAGAGTATATGGTCTTCTTACTAACAATCACAGAGACTTTGTTTTGCTGTCCTCAGCTCTTTTCTTCTCTATCAGCTTTTTACTAATGAGTTTTACTCCATTCCTAAACTATCTTGAACTCAGATTCTGCTTCCTGTTAACATTTAACTAAGGTATGTCAAATCTGTTTGAACTCCCATCAAGATTTGGCATAACGCATTCATTTCTAGCATAGCTCCACTGAGTTGTGTCTGAAGTGGACTGAAATTGACCAGTCATTACAGTTGACCAGACACCTAAGTTGAGGTTTATTTGTCATCATTTAAAATGTGACACACCTGTGTGAAGTCCCACAGCCTCGTTATTGTCTTCAAATACACTGAGTTTGGGCAGTCTGAGCCCTTCCCTTTTTTAATATTTTAAGATTAAATTATCTGCTTTGAGGTTTGTTATTTTGAGGAAAGATTTAAGAGAAGAGCTTTTCAAAGTGTTCCTTTTATAATATCTCAGTAAATCAGTTAATAAACACCAAGAACATCCCCGTTTAAAAACCAGAATTTCTTTGATGGGCCATCTCTTTTTGAACTCATACCAGCGTATCTCTGAATGTGTGCGACTGCTTCATAGCCAGTAGTACTTAAGAATTGCCAGAAAGTCCCATTTTAATACATTCTGAACACCATGGATGAGAGCTATCCACTTCAAATATCCTTACAGAACTTGAAAAGAATTTCAGTTCACAACATTTTTCTCTGCTTTTATGCACAGAAGGGGGTTCAGTAACAAAACTATTTAGAAATTGTCCCGTGGTCAGCTGTGAGAAGTCAGACTTCATGGTACAAGAGATGGTAATTCTGTCAAAGCCAAGTTCAGTACAAGCTTTCTATTTAGATGTTTGCAATCTATTGGTGTTTAAAATTATGGTATATTATTTTTAACATAATATGCACTTTTATCCTGAGGAAAGAGTGCTGATTTGAATCAAGAGTCAAGGCCAGTCATTAATAAACAGGAAGAAACTGATGGAGGTAACCTTTTATAATTGAGTCTACATGTGATTTGATGCTTTAATTAAGGGCGGAACACAGCAAATAGTAACGAGCTTTGCTGTCATACAGGGATGCAGTAAAGGCATTGTAATTCTCTGACCTTTTAATTCTTTTGTATCTGAAATCCTGCAGAGCCTATGCTTGCGAAAGTAAATGGTCCATTCATAACCACACATTCTGAAAAGAGCTGGAAATTAGGTACAGAAGAAGTCTTTGGAATTCTTTTTTTATTATTTTATTTTTTGCCACAGTTTCTTTAATATCTGGATATGTTACCTATGTTAAGACTGAAATACTGGTACTTTCAAGAAAACCAAAATAAAACATTTCCCTCTGGAGCACTTGTATGTACAGACACACATATATATGCAAATCTATAAAAGTAGAGGTATACTGTAGGTATCATAAAAGACAAAAGTGGAAACAACCATTAAACTCAGTTTAGGACTACACTCCAAGGCAAATATTCTCCTGGTTTTCACTGTCTCTCATCTTCATTTACACTCCAGTTGTGTATTTGGAGCTCTTCAATGAACACACAGGCAAAATACTTGTTTCTCATTTTGGAAGGAGACAGTTCCATAGCCATACACTTCCAAGATGACAGAGTCTTTCCCAATACTGATTTTGAAACATATATTGTCCATTAGCCATATTTCTAGCTATTATTCATAGCTAGTGGCTAACTAATTACAACAGTTTCTGATACACGGTGACAGGAAAATCTATCAGGATGCATTTAGGACACTTCTGACCTACTGACTTCTTACATTATACCATGAGGACACCTTAAGTATCCTGAGATATTTAAGTGATGGAAAGATATACCCTTCACTCAATAAATCTCTGAAATTTGTCTCAGTAATCACTAAAAAGTCTTCCTTACCTCCATCTTGATACAAACTCATTACAGCTCTCTGTGGCATGAGGACCTCATAGCAGGGAGCTGCTCCTTTGTCGTTTCTGAGAGAAACTACTGCAAACCGTGGCATCTGAGGCAAAAGGTGAAAATAATATGGATGTGCCTGACCCTTTTCTCTCTAGTTTAAGCCCCTGTGAACACAGCAAAAACATCAGTCTGTTAGCTCCCCATCCACTTCTAAGGTGCTGGTTCTAACCTTCTGATCCATCAATAAACTGATGGATGTGGTCCTAGCTGCATGAGAAATTACAGTCCAGCACCCAGCTGTGCTCAATTGAAATAATGTGTGTCACAGAGGCCAGGATGGAGGGTGTGGGACCTGAGGATGTAGCATTATCAGCTGAAGGGACCTGGAATAGGAAAACCAGACAAATACAGAGAATAACCACCTTTAGAAACTTTTGCTTTCAAAACTGTTATTTTAACACTTCCCAAAATAAAATGACATCCACGTCTTGAGACAAACCTGGGTTTCTTTTCTGTTACTGGAAATAAAAGGCTCAGAGGTTCTGCAGCTCTCCAGTGCTCAGCAGCTCGTTTTAGCAGCCTCAGCCTCAGATTTAGCACCTCATCTTTTGTTCTTCTGTCTTCAGAATTTCAACAAATGCTCGTGCTTCCTCCAGGTAGTGTATTCCCAAGCCATTCCCAGAAGTGACTGATGCTCTCACCCTGCTGCATACATGTGTAACCTGGGTTGCAGCATCAGAAAATACTCAGAAAGCTGAAGCATGGAGATGAATTTCAGACCAAGTAAAAAGTCTGTAAGAAATGGAAAATGAATTCATGTTCAGAGTGTAAAACACATAGCAGCCTTCCAGTACCTGAAGGGGCCTACAAGGTTGCTGGGGAGGGACTCTTCATCAGGGACTGGAGTGATAGGACAAGGGGTGATGGGTTCAAACTTATAAAGGGGAAGTTTAGGTTGGATATAAGGAAGAAGTTCTTTACTGTGAGGGTGCTGAGGCGCTGGAATAGGCTGCCCAAAGAAGTGGTAAATGCTCCATCCCTGGCAGTGTTCGAGGCCAGGCTGGACAGAGCCTTGGGCCACATGGTCTAGTGTGAGGTGTTCCTGCCCATGGCAGGGGGTTGGAACTAGATGATCTTCAAGTCCTTTCCAACCCAAACCATTCTATGATTCTATGATTCTCTCCTCTCACCTTTAACCAGAGGCTATTTCTTCTAAATGTATTTGCTGATGGGTCACAAAAGGTACTTCAAACTTCACGATAGTTCCTAGCAAAGTTTTTACGTGAACTGGTTTTTTGTAGGCTGTATCCCAGAATACCCACAAACAGATCATGACAGTGTGCTTGTAAAACTTCTGGAGAAAGAGCTTTTTACAAAAAAATAAGGGTCTTTGCTGTATTTGAGCAGATTCAACTTTGGAATGCTACACTTTGCACTGAAGCATGTTTTGTGGTTTGGATTTGGTGTTTGTGAACAGAAAGTATTTGTCTTTACCATGCATATTTATTGGAAATGTGAGTTCAGGTTCCTGAAGGAATTAGAGAATCAAGCAGACCTTTTTCTGCAGTACAGTCCAATCCCAATTTCATACAGAGTCATCACAAGAGGATAGATGGTGGTGCTGCTTCTGTACAACTGCTACTGAGATGCTGATTTTCAAAGCTATCACTCTGCAAATATTATGACAGGTCAAAGCACAGACAGAGAGGATTTGGGAATTTTTAGTTAAGGATGACTTTACTTTGTGGGGACCTCTATGAAGGGACCATAAAAATTCAGTCACTAGATGAATAATAACAAAGGAGTACATCTGGTGAGCAACAGACTGCCCTCCAAATGACATCCAGTGTTCCTATATATGTAGTGAAAATAGATTTAGTTAGATCTATGAGTTCAGGATGTCCTTACGTTAGCAGATATTGGAGCACTTGATTTCATATGAAATGACCTTTCGTGCTAGATAATGAAAGAATTTGAAGGTACTGAAAGAAATTTCCTGTGGTTAATTTATAGAACAGCATCAGAGATGAGAAGAGACTGCTAACGAGTCCTTTCAACTCCCCAGCAAGTTCCACAACTGTAAAAACCTAAAGGACAAGTCTTTATAACACCGCTAGTCCCTGAAGTGAGAGGCTAAAATCACCATAAATCCACCAACAAGGTGGTATGCCCTCAGCCAACGTGGTTCATAGTTTTATGATTCATATGTTATTGTTACCATGTATAGTTTTCAGTGTAACATATTACTGAGTGACTGTTAGAGTAAAAGCCATTCTGTTAATTACAGTAGGGAATTCTCATTCATTAGATTAAGTATATTTTAATAACACATCTGACTATCTCTTTTGTGAACCTTAAGCAATTTTAAATTATTAACAACTCTTGCACACAAATTGCCATCATTGGGCTTTACTGCTAATATCTCACAGAGATTTATAAAAGCATTTCATACTCTTATGCATTATTATTTCAGATTATGTACAGATTCCAAATGAAACAACTGTTACTTCATGGTCAGTTCATTTTCAAAAGGTTACCTTTGCAGTATTAAAGACAAGTGACATTTTGTTAATGAAGTCTTATTTTCAGACACTGGGAATATGATAGTTCCCAAACCCACTGATAATAATCTCATTTTACTGCGAGGTGAATAAATACATCATTTCACCAGCTGTTAGCAAGGATACTGTGCCTACCTTCTTTTTTACGAACTGTTTGAATAAACTTTAACTACATTATCATAGGATCATAGGAAAGTTTATGTTGGAAGGGACCTCAGGAGGTCTCTAGTCAAACCTCCTGCTCAAAGCATGGCCAAATGCAAGGTCAGACTAGTTTCTCAAACCTTCATCTGGTCAAGTCTTGAAAACCTCCAAAGACAGAGCTGGCCAAATCTCTCTGGGTAAGCTGTTCCACTGCCTGTCTCAGGTTGTTTTCAGCAGACTTGTCAGTTCCCAGCCTGTATCACTGCCAGGGCTTACTCCTTCCCTAGTACATGACTTTACATTGGTCCTTGTTGAATTTCAAAAGGTTCCTGTCAGACTATGAGCTCCATGTTTAATTACTGAAATCCAGTTATAAAAGCATACACTACTATGCAATACAGAAATGTTCCTAAATAGCAAAATAGGACTGTTCAGAGCATGATGCTGTACTGCTTTGCTTCTGCTATTCACTTGCCAGCCAATATCAGAATTACACACTATCACACTCATGCTTATAGTGGCCACTGCAAAATTGGAGCTTCAGATCTGCAACTTAGATCACTCACTTGAACTAGGTGATCTCAGTAACATGAACTCAGTCTCATGCTTTGATAACTGGCACCACAGAGGGATGATACACATCTTGACACTTCATAATCTGCTAGTTAATAGAAGAGTGTTTGACAAAAGGGAATCTAGGACTTTTTCCATTATCTGCAGGGTTAGTGGAATGATTTTGTGAGCATAGATGTCACTGTACCTCTTAATTCCTAAGCTATGCTTTTCTGCCCTATTTCCCCAGCTTCCTCGCCTCTCCGTCACACAATTCTTTCCCATCAATCTTTCTTTCTCTTATCTTCTTGCTAGTTCATCATCTTAGCCTAGTGCATCCACTCCTCCCACTTCCTCATTTCCTCCAAATTCAGCTTTTGCCTCCTGGGAATTCATTGAGACTGCTTCCGCCTCAGTGATGAACTATCTGACAGGATACTAAGCACTCCAGAAAGACAGGATCTCTGCTCTGGGTTCCAAGATAGAGTAGCAAAAGCAAGTGCAAATAGCAGTGGCAGGGGAGGTCCTGCTTTAAAGCACAACCAGTGAAACTGAATGGGGAAAGAATTTGCTTAATTTCAACAGATCTCTAATAATTATGTGTGAATTTTTCAGAAGGATTAGAAGTAGCCAAAGACCATAATTATTCATGGCAACAGCAGAAGTCATGTTCATCTTACTTCCAGGTGTGAAGTCCTCCCATTGGCAAAATAACATGTCTTAATTGCCTTTGACATTACCTGTTTTGCTTCAAACCAATACATGGAAACTTCACACAAGTAATTCTGGCTAACATTGCAAAGAAGGAATGTGACTTGGGTCTGTGCTGGGGAGAGAGTGGGCTCCAACTTTATCAATTCTAAATAACTGAATTCCACCAGAGGAATGACAATGGAATAACAAATTTTCTAAGTAACCTATGAGAAAGCCTTCACCAGTCACTGAAGATCTTGCAGAGCTAGCTATGCTATTAAGACAGTTTGCATAAGACATGCATTTGTCCAAACACTGAAATAACACTGTGGGCTAAATTCTTCTGATGTAATGGTGTTTGATTTTTTTCCACCCCAGAGCCTGATATATTCTGGTCATCTACAAGCCCTGCTGGTTGCTCACACCCATTGCAGGCTGTATCAGATCACACCTCATGGCTCCATCATTCTGAACAGAGAAGTCAGAACGAAGTCAAGTATGCGACACCCTTCAAAATTCTCTCATATTAAATCAAATGCTCTTCCTCTTTATACTGAGACTGCTATTGAAAGTTCATCCCTGCTGTCCAGAAAACAACAATCTGGTGGAGTAAACCAAGGCCTGGTGTCTTTGCTATAGTTTAGAAAAATTCAGTATTTCACCAAACCTACATCTGTGTTCTAACTGAATTAATGGTGTTAGTAATTTTTAACTTGCATGCATAAATGGTTACAATATGGTCTGCATTAATAACAGTGTTGACTAATGAAGACATAAACATTCAATTAATTTATTCAGAAAAAGAAGTGTTTTCACATTTGATGCAGTTTTATGTGAAGTGGGTACATCTGTGATGTGAAAGGAAGAAGAGTTTATGCAGATGTACAGTGGCATGCACTGCAGTGACAGTACTAATGCACTGATTGCCATCAGCTCAGGACCCTTATATCCCTGCCTCCTCGTCTTCTACCTCTGCTAAATTAGCATCAGGTTTTACTGACCTCTGTTTAAAGGGCACAAGTTGTATTATTAGCATATCAATAACAAAAATCAGTATCAAATGCTGAATTTAATTAAAGATTGTCCAAACTGATGCCCTAAGTTTTTGTAAATTTGAAACATATTCCTCATATTATACCAGAGAGAAAATGTAAACCCCATAAATAGGGATATTTTTAACTGAAGGAGTTAAACTAATGATTGTAGCATTCTGTATCACCTAGGATTTCTAGTCAGTTCAGCTAAATCCCTTATAAAAACTATTTTAGCATTTGACAACAAGAAGTGAAGAACTCATATTGCAAATTGGAAAAATACCAGAAGAAAAGGTTGGAGGTGGCAATGGGGGAGTGGGAACATGTTTAGCAAAGAGTCTCATGAGAATGCTGTGCTGAAAGATCATTCCTATTCTAAATATAAACCTTTAATACATTAGCCATCCTGGTTTTAACATCATATAAAATATCTCCAGTCTGAAGCAGAACCAGCAAAACAAGGTGATTCTCTGTGACATACCCATCTCTTCTGAAGAAGAAAACAGGAAAGGTTTGAAATCCTGGTTGAAGGTACCAGTGCATTTTATATCACAAATATCCTAAACCATGTTCTGTCTTCTTTTTCTTTCTGTTATCTTGAAGCATCTAAATAAACTCGCCTAAACCGTAAGAGTCAGATAATGAAAGTTTGGGTCTAGATCTTTAGTAAACATTCAGAATGCCATCTGAAATAATCCATTTAACTCTTGGAATAGCTAGGAGAAACAGTGATTGCGATGTTGCAAGTAAAAATTCTTCCTTGTTTGGATTATTTTGGGAAGTTAATACAAAGTCTATGGCATTCAGAGTTGCCTTTTTTCCAACTCGCATGTGTTTTGTACCTACAGTAATCAGTAAGGATATGGGATGCTTTCTTTTCTTAAACTGTCACTTTTATTTCTGAGACAAAAGTGGCTGAGCAGTAATGTGTGCCAGCTCTAGTCATCCATGCTCTCCAAATGGAGCTATCTTGTGTTATTTCTTAAAGCCTTTACTTGTCACTCAGAACTCTGAAGCAGTTCAGAGGAAGATCAATGAAATGCAAGTCTCAGAGATTACTAGAGAAATGGAAGAGCTAAATGTGATCTTAACTACTCATTACCTGGGAAGAGAACAATGACTCATGTCAACTTCAGAAAGTTAAACAGCCTTTAAGAAACTATCATGACTCACAAGTACTGCGTGCACACACATAAAATCTGTTTCTCAGCTCAAGGCATTTAGTTCTCCTATAGAGAAACTAAGCACTCTTCTCCTTGAACTTGAAACAGCCTTATATTAATGTAATTGCCTTGACATCAGCCAGCTAATTGATTTAGAGGGGTAGCTGCTATATATGTGTTTCTTGCTGACTGGGTTACATGAACTGTTCACCTATAAACTGATGTGAAATAGCACATAATGAGAATGAACTTCTTTAATTTTTCTTTTTTCCCCTAACAGATATTCTAAGAGTTTGCTTTAGATTGCAAGTAAAGCAAGTCTCAAAATCAAACTGACTCCTGGCAGGTTTTCTTTGTGGACATGGTTATCTAAAAGAAAAGTATTTTTTTCAGCAAGTATTTAGGTGAGGGGTTATTTTGGATTCTGAAGCATTCCTTTTAGTGGCAATAATTCCACATCCATTGAAACAACATAAACAAAACTGTTCAGTTAAGCAAAGCTAATCAAGCTGGCAGATTCAGGCTTGAAATGGAAGCAAAGATGACATTTAAGCAGTACTGGCATTTCCAATTCATGTTCATGATCTCTCAGTTCCTGTTGTTACTAACATGTATATATGTATGCTACCTTCTGAGAGGTACCTTAAACATCCAGATAACTGAAAATGAGAAAGCTTTTTTGCTGATTTGAACCGTGGAAGAGTTTTCCACTGTGATGATCTGAACATGACCAGACAAAACACATGCTTTCAGTGGAGGTCATACTGCAGGAAAAGGTAACACACTGGACAACCTCCTGAGTATTCTTCATATATTTGTTCTGGCCCAGATGGAGAATCTACTTTGTGATGATTAGGGTATAAATTTCCAAGCACTGCAACTTAGCTGCCCTATTTCCCACTAAGGCCACTTTGTCCTGCCAGGAGAACACAATCTTGCTTTGAAAGTACAATAAGCTATTTTACCTGTAACACTGAAGTGTCTCCAACAAGAATAGTCTGAATTAGTGAACTGGAAATTCACACCCAATGTGGATTCCTATTAACTCTCTTCTGTTAAAATGCCCATAAAGAGGGGAGGTGGCTTGGAGGTGACTAGCAGGGTAATAGATGCCCAGCAAGAAAAAAAGTGTATCACAAAAGCCACTAGGAAAATTAATTAAGATGATCCATGTCCACAGATGGCATTACTGAGTTCATTTTCAGCTTGAAGAGGAGGGACTAGTGCATCCCAAGGAAGAAGGTAGAATTACTGTAAATGAGCTTAAGTAGCTGAGTGAACAGTTTGATCCACCTACCAACTAACTACTCATCTGAGCAACTAAGATAGCTGAGAGCGGCAAGGTGTGCCCACACTGCACTGAGGCTGACACAGCAACCGAGAGAAGTTGTCCTCTGATGCTTGTTCACCAGACTGTATGAAATAAGCAAACCCAATTCTTACCAGGAAAGTGTCTGCCTTGCAGAACTCAGAAGTGTACCCAGCACGATGAGATTCCCCTGCTAATCATCTTGGTGCAAGCAAAGAGGAATAAAGACATAATTACTCTTCTGCTCCAACAAATGGCACCTCCACACTCACATCCAGCAACTGTACTGGGGAGCGTCTATGCTTTTACCCATTCCAAAATTATCCTACATTGGTTATTTCACCCTGCAGGGCTGCCAGGTCTGAATTAAACCCAAACACATTACATTGTTTCCAATTCTTTGATTTGATCAATATTCTTTATTAACAGGTGTAGGACTTGCTTTGAATTCAATAAAAATATGCTCATAAAACTGACTGTTTCTCTGAGAAAAAACTGTGTTTTCTAAGGTGTAATTTAACAGTATTCTGCCAAAGGCACAGGCAGCTGCGAGCTGCTTTAAGTGAAGTATATTTACCCACATGTTTAGCAACATATTCTTGCTTTCATTTCTTAGAAACCAGAGGGAGAGTTTTAAAATGAATGAAATTGATTTGCTGACTCGTGAGAAGCAAAAATAAAACTGTTGTCTCTGTTAGCTACAGAAGTGCATGAAAGCTGCCTGGCATCTTCCGTTTTTCCCACTACACAACCAGAGTCTTCCTTAAGAAGAAGGAACTTTCAGCTTAGAAACTTGAGTCATAGGAACATTACCTTAACTGGGCTGCAAGGCAAAGATACATTCAGCTTGTTTGAATTCAGAGGAAAGATGTGAAACCAAATTGGAGGGAGTCTCCAGGTAAGCTAAAAGCAATCGTCTGACTGCATTTCAGTCCAAAGCAGCACCAACCATGAGTTGTATAAACTCATTTTATGCAGTCTCTTTTGTTAACATCAGATGTAAATTCCAAACCCTACAATTTTGGGCCTCAAATTCGAGGTGTTTGAATTTACTGTCATATTATATTGTGAAAGTAGATCACCACGTGTCTTCATATTTACTCTTCTGTCTAAACAACTTCTTAAATGAGGTTCTGCTTCAATATGCAAGTTTTATGGTATCTATATGCATTGTGAAAAAGTGCTTTTTCACAATAATAACTAATATTTTACTATCTTTGACAGCAATAAAAATGTTTATTAAATACTACAGAACATTATGAGACAGTCTGAGATATGCATGAAATTTCCCTACCGGAAAGCACATTTACCTAAGGAGACTGGCACATTTCCAGTGTGGTTTATAATTTAAAAGTTGCTATAATCTCAGAGTGAGAAATCCTGAGAGACAGATGAGGTTCCAGAAGATTGTTAAAGGTAAAAACCATCTTCAGAAAAGGGCATAGCCTGGGAATGATAAATATTGTGGCATGTTTATTTATTCCATTATTTTTTTGTTAATTTAAACAAGTACCCAGAAGAGAGCAAGCAAAAAACTAGCAAGGACCAATGATGAATCAGGGTAAACTTGTATGAAATTAAATGAATTCTTTCTATAGCAAAGTAGCAGGTCTTGGGAAAAAGAATGAGCAACTAAAGCCATATATGCTAACTCTGTGATTCTGATACTTTTTCACAGTGCTGTCTGATTGTTCCCACTCTTAATCTTGTGTATTTAGTTATTCCTACCTAAATGCAGTACTTCTTGTTTTTCGTTGTTGAGTTGCGTTACTTTTCACACTGATTTCTTAACTTGTCATGATGATTTTCAGTTTGCATCCTACCCTTTCAGAGGTGGTGAAGGGATCCTCTGCAGCTGATAGCTGAATGGTATTTAATAATCCTCTCTACTGCGTTATCCAAAATATTAATGGAAGTTTTGACTAGTGCTAGACCCGAGGTAGAATCCTACTCGATCGTGTGTGCAAAATCCTTCCATTTTGACAGTGAATCATGAATAGCAAAACCAGCTGCATTTGCACAACACGACGCAGCAGTCCTCAGCAAAATACCTGCATGTTTTATCACAAACTGAACATGAGTCGATAGCATCAATCTGGAATGAACGCAGAAAACATTGTACCAGGATACATAAGCCAAAATGTAGCACTGAAGATGTGAAGTAATCAGATTTTTGGACATTGCACTTGTGAAAACTACGTGCACCAGTTGGAGATAATTCAGGAGATACTACAGATGTAAAACACAGCCTCTAAGATAAAACACAAAGAATTGAGCTCGTTTCACCTAAAGAAAACTCTGAAGACATGCATGAGAACATGCAGTCAAAAATGTAAAGGGGTAGTGAATGTGGAGACAGAATATAATATTCTCTGCCCACTACAGATAGAATAAAATGTAATGGTCTTAAATTACAAGAAGTGATTTAAATTAGAAATTAGAAATACTCTCCTATTGGTAAAGACATTAAAATATGTTGCTAAATTTGCATGTTCCCAACACTACATTAATAGTCAAGTAAAAATGTCAACCAAACAATGCTTCCTAAACCTACATTAGAAAATGTCATGTACGCTGCATTTAAGGTCTAAGACTAGACTGTTAGCTAGATTTTGGTTATAAATTACAAACCAGAGACTCACTACCTTACCCAACACACTCTAAATCATTGAATAATAGAAAGGTTTAGGTTGGAAGAGACCTTTAAAGATCACCTAGTTCCAGGCCCCTGCCATGTTGTGTTTCATTTTTATTTTGCAGAGGATTTTTTTATTAAAAAGGAAGTCGTAAGGAAGCTGAATTCCATATTCTGCAAAAGAACAGAGGCAGAGTTAAGCGACATCACTTATTCTAGGCTTGAAAACATTTTGCACAGCCATTGAGAGTTCTTTAGGAGTCCAACGCTGATTTCAGCATAAAATCTTTTCATAATGCCAGTCATAGAACCACAGACTGGTTTGGGTTGGAAGGGACCTTAAAGCTCATCCAGCTCCAACCCCCTGCCACGGGCAGGGACACCTTCCACTAGAGCAGGTTGCTCCAAGCCCCTGTGTCCAACCTGGCCTTGAACACTGCCAGGGATGGGGCAGCCACAGCTTCTCTGGGCACCCTGTGCCAGCGCCTCAGCACCCTCACAGGGAAGAACTTCTTCCTATTATCCAATATCAGCACACTTTGGAACTGAAAGGCAAAGCCTTCAGTTAATCCAATTCTGCCAATACAAACACATTCTTGAATTTAGTATTAGAGAGAGCATCTTCCTGGACACAGGCTCTGGAGCCTACAGCACCAAGTATGGAAGGGAGTGGGATGACAACTGGCAGGAGAAAGGTTTGCTACAGGCCTGGATTTCCACATTTGTGGAAATCTGACCCCCATTTTCACCACTGTGGCTCCTGAGAACCAAAGAGGTATCTTAGGAAATCGCAGGTATGCGGAACGTGGCCTTGGGTGCTGTCATTTAACCGAATTATGCAGATTTGGTGCCCCCTGCTGTCTTTCCTTCTGCTGCCAGAGTGACCGGTGAAATATGGTAGTAAGTGCTAACTGCACTGAACTGCACAAAGCACCCCCAAAGGGTAAATTAAAGATGCTGCCCAAAAAGGCACATTTAAACTAGAGTGTGAGTCCACAGGAAGCATCCAGGAGCTGAGAAAAGCAGAGCTGTATGTTGGTACAGCAATGATCACAAACAGGGGAAAAGCATCAAGTGCACCATCACCAGTGGGAACTGCAGAGAGACCTGAGCTTCAGCCTTGGCACAACTCCATTGCTTGGAAGCAGGATTCAGTCTTTTGTGGACATAAAAACACATGAAATCCGTGTGGTCTCTTTCCTCGCTCAACAATGGGTCTGCTGCATTCCTGCCTCTCACCTCTAAATAGAGAGTTTAAATAGACTCTAAATACTTTTGTATTATGGTAGGATCTAGAGGTCTCAAAAAATCTTAGTGCCAACCAGTGGTACACCCAGGCACATACTGAGTGCATCTACATAAGCTTTTGTATTAACTAAACTGGAAAATGTGCTTCAGGAGTGTACTCAATACACCAAGGTCCTGCATGGGACAAGCCTAGAGTAAAACCTCTCCAACGCAGGCAGCACAGCTGTTGGGACAGCAACACAACTTGTTTCTCTCTACAGAGCAAATCTTCATGGGCCACACTGCATGCTAAAGCAGATGTACCCACTTAAAGGAGACTGACCCGCAGAATCTCACTGCTGCTAAGAGCAGTTATCTATCCTCTCCTTCCTTCTAGTTCGCAGTCCATCCATTTTGTTAGCACCAGCAACTTGTCTCGTGGCACACAGGGCTTGCTTAACTTCCAGACTTAATTAAAAACTAATCTCTCATTTTTTCTCCCAGGGCTGGTTTTCGGTTGGATCAGTTTATTGTATCATCATGTGAGTGGCTGGTCTGATGTAAGAAGGGGGAGGAATGTCCTTGTGGCAGCATACAGTCTTAGATTGGCTTAGGCTAATGATGAAACTTCTGGCCTAAATCATATAAAAGTGTGAGGTGCCAACAGGTACAATGGCTTGTCCAAAACCATAGAGCACATTTCCACCACAGCTGGGTTGAAATCCTGCTGTAATCAATGGCTGAGATTGTACATCCCTAACTGTTTTAATTTCTCCATTGGTTTCTTGCCTCTTCCCTGTACTTCCGGAATACTACACAACATAAGGGATGATGAAACAAAGCTACAATGCCCCATCGGAGCCCCTGCAGAGCGGCAGACAGGACTTTTCAAGGAAGAATGTCTAGGTGAATTTCTACTGTAAATCAACAGTGGGCTAACAACTGGTAATTTTGTCTATTGATTCTCAAAGACATTTCTTTAAAGGTGCCTTTGTTCAGTAGTCACAGCAATGAATCAGTCAGTCAGTTACTTCCTCCCTTTGCTATCTGTGCTTGAAGATGAAAACAAAACCGTGTAAAAACCACAGAGAAGGGACAGTCCTGTCTTGCCACCACAGGGGTATTTAGTGACTGAGACCAGTGCCTGTATTCCTGAAAACACTGTGCTAAAGTGACATTGTGCTGTACCTCAAACAGATGTGCGCCAGAGGATGCTTCATCCTTTCATATTCTCCTGGTGTTCAAAGGCTCTTAGGACTGACATTGGAACTATGAGTTGATGACTGTTCTGGAAAGGTTTTCTGGGGAACAAAGTGAAATTTTTGTCATTTTTAGGGTCTGAGAAGGTTTTTCAACTTCAAGAGAAAAGAATTTATCCAGCTTCTCTGACACTTAGACACACAAGTCCTAAACGGCCATTTTCATGTCTTGAACTCCTGTGACTTGGAGAGATGGTATGATCTGTATTACATCTGCTGTAGTAGCACTTAAACAAACATCCTTTAAAAAATCTTGCTCACTCCCACCATCCAGAAATCCCATTTTGTACTCCATTCGTTTTATTTTTATACCTCAACACTAAAAACACCAGAAGGCAGGAATCTGGCCTACTAATTATTAAACGTTGCACCCAGATACAAAATCAACTTGCTTTACTACATCCTTTATAGTTGTTATTTTACTCAGTGTACTTGCTGCAGGGGCCAAGTCTAAAAATTCACTTCTGTCTCCTCTGACTGTTGTGGAAGTCAGCAGTCTGTCCTCTTTTCACCTCTTTTCAGGGTGAAACCCATCCACGCACAGCCATGTCAGGGGTTGTGCAAGAAGATTATGAGGGTGGATCCACTTGTTTTGATCTCCCGACAGAGCACTGTGGCTCACCCTGCTTCCAGGCTCTGAGGCTGCTCTGAAGTTAATATATTAATGTGCGTATCTCAGAGCCACCACTTACAAAGAGCCAAGCCTCAATGTTCTTGAGTGCGAGGAGCTGATTTCTAACTATTGAAATGAACTTGAGCACTGGAAGAGCTGGTTTGTCACAGAAGGGTGGTGTGAAGAAGGATGAGAGTGGCAGTTTAAGTCAGAAGGTCTTATTATCGCTAGACCTCAGGGCACCGGCTTATCAGTAGGGGTGTAGCTTTATTGGGAAGACTGTATTTTATGATATTTATGTCTGTATCTGAAACATTTGGTTTCAGGGAGATATCACAGACACTTCATGAGCCTCTGGCATGCTACATCATAGCAATTGATAACAATTAGCAGGAGATTCCCTTCTAGTGCATGCCAGGACCCACTGTGCAGGAAGGGATAAAATACATCACTACTCATGCTCTACCAGGCATGCTCTTCCCAACACATAAACTAAGGTAAATACCAACATACATGTCAGACTTCTTTCTTCTCTTAGCATACTCTTGTTCTTACAATTCAAGTGTTGGAACACATTTCTGCCAGCTAGCCCGTATCTGTGTCTTCTTTTATCTAAAAAATGCAGATTTGCACGTTGTGAGTTGCAGCTTTCTCCTCATACGGTGGGAAAACACTTTTAGAATAAAGAATACAGAACTGGGCAGCAAAAACCCCGAAATTCAGTTCGCAATGTAAACAGAAGATCTTGCACTTACTGCACTTGTTAGACATCCTGTCTAGAATAGGATGGCAAATTGCCTGAGGCTTTGTTTATGCTGGCTAGCAAAAAATGCTATAAACAAAGTTGAAGAGAAACTGGTTTCTAACATGATTTATGCAGTCTGTGGGGACTAAAATCAAACTTTTTAAGGCTAAAAAGCAACAACAACAACATGAAATATTGCACTAGTGGGACGATTGAAATGAGCTGCATGTAATACAAAGAAAAACAAGAGCAGGCATCTATGACCCCAAGCCAGAATTCGAGTCATTCAAATACAGAATAAACAGTGGAAGGACACCAAGTACAAACAAATTTCTGTGGCAAATATCCATATTTAAGGGTTAGTTTAAAGAGCAAAAGATCTATTCACAGTCTCCTAGAAACTAAACTACAATTGTACCAGGTGTATACATATGTTAGTATATCAGTAAGCACCAGTATATATTCTTATGTTAGAACAACATAATGTCATGTACTTTTGTTCTTATCAGAAGCTGGAAGACAAAACCACTCTTCACCCTGCAGTTAAGAACACCAGATGACAATCTGTTAGTCTACATAGTAAACAATGCATTTTATGAAGCATTATTTCAGTTTCTTTGGGTGCACTCTTTTATCTATTTCCATCTATTGTTACCTGTGGAATTTTAGTCTGTAAGCTTTTGAGAGTAGGAACTAACCTTTTCTTTGTGTCCTTGTGAAGATCAGGACACAAGGTTCACAGAGTGTGAAACCAGGACTACTAAATGTTAAAGGAATGCAAGTAATGACATATAAAAACTCTGTACTTTTCATGATAAACCAATTTAGCTCCAAGATGTGCAGTTGTTTTAAGGTATTTTTGTCTGAAATTCAACATTTAAGGATCTTCATAGAATCACAGAATGGTTTGGGTTGGAAGGGACCTTAAAACTCATCCAGTTCCAACCCCCTGCCACAGGCAGGGACACCTTCCACTAGAGCAGGTTGCTCCAAGCCCCTGTGTCCAACCTGGCCTTGAACACTGCCAGGGATGGGGCAGCCACAGCTTCTCTGGGAAAAGTCTGTGCCAGCGCCTCAGCACCCTCACAGGGAAGAATTTCTTCTTAATGTCTAATCTCGATCTCCCCTCTGGCAGGTTAAAGCCATTCCCCTTGTCCTGTCCCTACAGGCCCTTGTCAGAAGCCCCTCTCCAGGTTTCTTGTCAGCCCCTTTAGGCACTGGAGCTGCTCTAAGGCCTCCCCAGAGCCTTCTCTCCTCCAGGCTGAACAAGCCCAGCTCTCTCAGCCTGGCTCCAGAGCAGAGGTGCTTCTATAACCTTTTTTGACATACCCTTTTGGTTGTGGCAATTAAATATTTCATGCAATCCTGTTAAATATGAAACACTGAGGGTAATAAAATAAAAAAAAATTGAAAAAGTTAATATTTATGTTCTTGGAAAGTAATGCTGTAAAAGCCTTTCAGCTTGCGTGTTTGTGTCTGTCTGTCTGTCTGTCTTGGTTCTCTCCTCACCCTGATAGGAGAGGACTTGCCAGAATGTCTCACTGCTCCCTTTCTGGCTGCTGTTTCCCTGCATGGAAACTGGGTAGGGTACAGATGATTAAATGGTGGGAATTCAGATGTCATCCCAGTTCTGGATTTAGACAGGGCAGACACATCCAGGGAGCTTGGAGAGCACTCCTGAGGCACACAGTATAGACACAGCTAAATGCAGCCAAGAAGAGGGCCTTAGGCAATAACTGACTTTGCAGCTCTGTCTAATCTCCAGGTTTATAAGTGGATGCCTTTTGACATTGCTCCTATTGCTGTGTAAGAAAAAAGCTTCTGTAGTTCCATGAGGCATTCCCAAACAGTAGATACAACAATATATATAACAGGCATGTGCTGCTTAGTTCACCACAATCAGATATTATGAATTTTGATGGTATTCCTTTATTTAAAACATGCCACCAAGAGTAAATATTTTATGGTCAGCAATCTATAAACAATGGAATTTAATTTCCCATTTACCAGGTATATGGAACTAAATCTGTATCCAGTGCTCTGTAATAAAACACAGCTCATAAAGTAATATGATGCTTTGGAGTATAAATATGACACATTATACACAGCATATAATTTAATCATTCTTGACTATGGCATAAATGGTTGGAGGTGAATGCCACCTAGACTAATACTAATTACACTTTGCACCTTTATGAACACACTGACTGAAGTACTTATCAGCCATGCACACAAGCAATTTGCTCTAAGCCACACAATGAGTCAGTGGCAAACAAAGGAGGGGAAACAAGGTCCCTTTATCTCCCAGACTTCTGAACCAGCTTCTCGCCAGCAAGAATTAAAAGCCATTTCATACTTCACTGCAATAAAGCAAATTCTTGCCATTCATCCAGTGTGGTTTATTGGAGTGGTGACCTCAGCCTCACAAGATATTAAAAAGCTTTGTACAAGTAAATACAAATATATATGTATATTTGTTAAATATGGTAAAACACAAACTAAATGGATGAAACTCTTACAACTCCTAAACCAGCTTATTTTTACTATCTGTACAAATTACCGAGGAAAAAAGTACTACCTTTAAAAGCACACATTTATTGTGTAAACCTCAGTGTTTTGTGTAGCCTTTAGGTTCACTGTAGCCATTCTGCGCTACGTTTTTATGGTTCTTTAAATGACCACTGGGTGTCACAATTATCAACAGTAAACACTACACTTGGAAGACTTTTCCAGGTTCGTTTCAAAAGATTCCTATCGTCAGAGATAATACCAATAATATTAAGAGCCAGCCCCATTCCAAAATGAGGAAATGGTTTCCTTGATAAAAATGAAAATCAGAGTTAATACAAACTGTGTTCTTTTAGGAACTACAGCAAAATAGAGATTTTTTTTTCAAGTTTAGTCTACAACCAAGATCCTGTTGTACTGAACATTTGTGAAGTATTTTCACTGCTAGAGTGGAATGAGGCAATTCCAAACTTTACGGACTTGAGGAATAGTTTCAGTAGGCTTCCTCTTTCAAGAATTACACAACAGGAGAATCAGTTATTTCCTCTCCATTTTTTAAGAAGCCCACTCCCTCAAAGAGAGACTGAACATTTTCCAGTATACATAACACTATAGCCTTTATGCTTCAGGTTCCAGCTCTCAGAATCACACAGCTAGCAGAAGAATATGAGTTGTCATGCTTTTTAATTGATAAGTAAGTTTGTGGTCTTCATCACAGAAAAGAAAATGCAACCCCAGTATCATCAGTGCCTATTCAAGTTTGCAGATCCACGTTTATACCTTACATCTGGAGGACTGGAAAGCTGCTCCATGGATCCAAAGCACAGGCTGCACCAAGTAAATTATTCACAATTATACAGGCTACTATATATACTACGCAATTTAAACCATCTAACCATAAAGTTTCAGTTTAGACTTCACACCCTCCAAATGAATACCATCAGGAAGGGCTGGCATGGCTGTGGACATTTGGGAGAGGACACAGTGGACAGTCAAAGTGTGTCATGCCAAGCAGGCTGGTGCTCCTAAGTGCCTGGGGCCACCGCAGTATCTGCAGGATGCTTGGGAAGCCTCTGCAGTACACGTGCTAGAGGACACTGGTCTGGAGCAGGTGCTGAAATCAGTCAGACTCGTGTTTGGGAGCATTCTGGACAACAGAGTTTTTGGGATCTTTGCCAGGCCCTGTAAGGTGTGAAGAAGAAAAGAGGAAGGAATTTCCTGGCATATACTGGAGTTTGGCATTTGAAGGCTGATTTGAAGGAGTGTGGGCATAGTTCTAGCTCTGTCGTCACCAGCTGGGCAACTTGTAGCTGCTGCTACATTTCAAGTTTTCCCATCCCCTTTTTCTCACCCATCTCTGACTTCGGAAATAGAGAGAACTAAAAATGGAAGCAGAGAACTAACTTAATCCCTGAAAATGAGGCTCAGCAAAAGCACCCGTGGTTTCTGGCCACAGATCAGGTGACGGGTGAGAGATACAGGCTGAGACACGGGCAGCTGAGACAGGAATGCCAGACGGGCACTGTCGTAAGAGATGTGTAACACATGGCAGGCACCAGCCTCTCTCTTATGCGCTCTGTTTAGGGCCCCATATAGCCTTAAGCAAATCACCCTGCCCTGCCCAGCGTTTTCCAACTCTGCCATTTCAGACACTTGCTACCTCATTGGCTAAAATGACTGTCTCAGCCAGAAATGTATTCTTTTCCCCCCTTATTTTTACCTTTAACCTATTTTCATCCAAGTCCAGATGCACACAAAAAGGCACACTCAAAGTGTGTGCCTTTTAGTAAGCAGTATCTAATACATAAAAGATGGATGCAGAGAGGAAGAGAATTAAGCTGTTCTTCATGCCCAGCATGGCACGATAAGAAGTAATGGGTGTAAACTGCAGGTGGGAGGTTTAGATTAGACGTTAGAAATGGTTTTTTAACAGGAGGCATAGTTAAGGACTTGAATAGATTGCATGAGGAGGCTGTGAAGGATTTCAAAAACAGGTTAGACAAATATTTATCAAGACTCATGCTGGTATATGTGTTTGCAGACTGGAGCAAGGAATGGATTGCTCCAAGTCCCTTCCAGTTGTGTTTTCCTGTGATTTTGATTGAGGGATGTCTAATGGCCTATCTCCTATTAGGGATTGGTCTCACAATCTTAAAACACTGCCATCAAAAGAATAGGGAGGATTATATATTTTTGTAATTAACATTATTCCAATTCCCTCTCTCCTTACTCAAAAAGCCCTCTCACTCTTCAACACATTCAACTGCAAAGCTGAATACAGCCAGTAAAATACTGAAAGCATTATACTGGCAGCACTGATAACAGTGGTAATAATACAGCAAGTGATCTGAAATCTATATTTCTTTTGACCAAGTTCTCGCCCCTTATACCCTTCTCTCCTCCTCCCCACCCCTACACAATACCTAATTTTCTAAATTACTAGAGCTATTATGCACGCTTTCATTAACATAGCAGGTGCAGTTACTTAGACCATTAATGTCCTAGCAGTAGTGTAAGTTGGGAGTGACCCCACTGCAAATTAACAGTTCAGACACAAGAGGTGAATGGTGCTTTAAAATACAGCTGGAAATCTTCCACTGTACCCAAACAGGACTTGATCCAGGGTCCTTGTCTGAAAGCTGCTCCCTTAACACAAGTCACTTGAGTTGGAGGAGAAAAGCGTTACAGATTAATTCTGGTTTGTGGAGAAAAGAGGCTCTTTTCTTCCAGCTGAAGTTAAAAGCTGCCAGCAAGCATCAGCAACCTATTTGGAAATTCTGGACTGACTCCTGATGTGATTTGACCATGGGCTTTTTCTCCCCTTGCTATTGTATTATTTCTATGAAGTCAGTTACCAAAAGCTTCTCTGATTCAAATTTATTCTTTCTACCCTTTCCCTTCACACTATTGGGCCACTATTTGTCTTCCCATTCTCCTTCCCACCGCTTCTCAATAATAACTTCCTTTTCAATAGTTTGAAAGACTGATGCCAACATCAAGAAAAAAACTACAGTGGAATCCCCTCTATTCATACTGTTCTGTTTATGCTACTTTCCAATTTTGTCTCCCCTTTCTAAACTGTAAGCTTACTGGGGCATGGACGAACATTCATTTTATGCTTGTACTAAATATCTGCAAAAATAGGGTTCATTTGCCTGGGCCTATAGGGATTACTGGTTCATGGATGTTAAAAATATTGCATAAGTAATGCAATGTAATATAATGTCGAATTGTGGCTACTACCACATACTTTCCTAGAGAAGCAGAAAAAATAACCTCCAGGAATTCTTCCTATTACACAGAATTACTCAAAACGGGAGATGCAAAAAAGACAGAATGATGCATCACACTGAGAATGCTCCTGTGCTGCTCACAACCCCACGTGCCAAACCACACTGACAATTACTGAACACAGCACTGGCCACAGAGCAGGGTCCCACAGTGGTTGGTATTTTGCATCACCTGTGCTAAATATTCTGAATAACTTTGGTTTAGCTACTTGACTTATTACTCATATAAACCTGTAGTTAAACGTAGGATATGACTGCACAGCTCAGCACAGCACTCCTACCAACTAATTCCAAAACAAGATGCTGCATAGGTGTGTCATCAGGGCACTCCACCCCGGCTTAATTAGCGCGGCAAGCAGCTGGGAAGGCCAGCTAAGGCGGGAGACCGCCGCTTCCATAGCCCCAGCCCACAGCCCAGTGGCCCTGTGGGTGCTGGAAGGAGGAGTAGGCCAAATGTTAGACCCATCTCGCTTCAAAGACTTTAAGAAATAGCCTTTTGATGTCTGTGTAGAACACACAGATGTAAAGATAAGATCTGCTTCTCTTTTAACCGAGGGACCTCTTTAAGTGAGATTCTGGTCCAGCTAGACACAGCAATCCTTTTTGTTCACAGCCACCTAAATTGCTCTTCTTCTGCAGAGATACAAGGATGGCAATGTGATCAGAAGGTACAACAAATCGGGTCTTATGTTGTTGTTGATTAATGATGTCATTCCATAAATGCTGCTTTATTTCAATGGACCCTACTGTGACCTCACACCAATAAGAATTACAAAAAACCTGCACTGAAGCCAGTGGAATCACATAGGTGTAGCCAGTCTTACACTAATGTAAATCTCATTTAAGTAAACAAATGACAGGCCAAATGTATTATCGACCTGTACTTACTAAAATAGAAATCTATACCAAATATTATTTGGGATAATCACCACAAGTCATACCCCGTGAGCCTCATTCTGATATGTGACTTACTCTTCGTCACATAAAACTTCTGCAGTGTAAAGAAAGCAGGATTAAGCCAAACAATTCCATGAAATCATTAGCTTCCCGCCACAAACACAAATCAGACACGCGTAAGAATAAAAAGCCAGTTTGGCAAGATACCATAATGCCAAGTCAGGTTATAATAATTTCTAATTAACACTCTTCCAAGTTTCAGTGTTACTTATTTGCATGTCAGTGTCACTCAGAACAATACAAGAGTACTGAGGATTCCTGCCTATGAAAACCTCTAAAATAAATGAAAGAAGAATTTACAGCCTGATCTGTACAAACAGAAATGGCAAATAAAAATGACAACTGAACTTGACAGCCCGTGATGAATACGTCTTCAGAAACGAGAAGGCTGATACATGTCCACTGGCAAAGCATAAATCAGCACAAGCTGAATATCTGAATGTGCATATTTTTAAAGCAACCAAACTAATCAAGCAGCAGTGACTACCCTTTACTATCTAATGAACTTCATATATTAGATTCTAGCTAGGCCTAAGAGTCACAAGACTTTGACACAAGTCAAAGACTTCCCTTTCCTCCTTCCAGCTGGAGCTACTTCCCACTGTGCCTCCCAGCTCTGAGTGTTTCCAACAGGACACACTTGTCCCTCAGATGTGGCATTCTGAAGAAGTGTTACTAAATAGGAGTTGCTTATAAAGAAGGTAGTAGTATTTATAGAAAACTAGGAATTAATTTGAAAATTCTACAGATGTATATTGTTTCATCTCGTGCTGATGGATAAAAATAGTAATAATAACATACAGGGTGTCCTTCCCATTAGTCAAACTGGTGATGAGTAATGCAGCCAAATGAATGTCAGTAAAACCTACCTACCACGCCATGCTTCAGAAACCTTTTTGGCAGTCTTCCTTAAGAGAGAAGCCACAAAAGCATAAAGGTTTAATCTACATGTATTTGAAATTCCTGTATTATTTGTGAGGCAAAGATTCAATTAAAGTGTATTAATCACCCCAAACAAGTGTCAGTGTCTGCCTATATCCCACATATTATACCCTCTTCAAAAAAACAAGCATTTTAGAAAATTTGGGGAATATTACGTTTTCTACTTGAGAAATCAGGTTGGTTTAGTACCAAAGACCCAAATATATTAGTCAAAGACAAAAAATATTAAACTATAAGGCACTACGAGCCTTTAGAAAAGGATCTGAAGAAACTCTTCTGCAAATTGTAATGTAGCATTTAAAGGCCATGGGATCACATGGGTCTAACATCTTACTTCTTACTGCTAGCTCAGAAGGAGCTTCTGTCTTGCATGAGTGTCCTTCTGAGAGTTTGAGTGCAATGCTCTTGGGCCATGACTCTGTTCTCCCCTCCTGCATCTCAGGCCAGTGTGGTTCTGGAACAACACTCTTTTTCAAGTATGCAGAACAAGCACTTTTGTGCTGGGCTATTGGTGGTGTCTTGTGTTCTTTATTACAGCAGCTATTTGAAACTTAATGAGGTCTTAAGTACGAGAGTAAGTGCCAGAGCTGATGTACTGGAAAACAGTTACAAATTAGATGAAGTGGTGAAGACTTTTTACTAGGTAAACGTATGGAGCCACATGAAGGACTCCTTTCTCTAATTTTGTCTCTCTATTTCTGATGTAAATACTATGCAACACCAAGGAGGGAGAAGCTTGTACAGAAAGCTGTATTTTAAGCTATAAGCAAAGATACAGTTGCTACAAAACCTAGTGATATCCCTTAAAATAAGGGGCACTTAAATAGTAATGCAATGACATTCTTGTAACGCTAACCTTTAGTCTCTTGTCCAAAGCAAGTAAGGCGGATCTGGCGGTTCACTTGCTTTTAAACATGAGCTCGGGAAAACCACATATTCCTGATTAAGAAGGAAAAAAAAAAACCCAAGTAATCCCAGGGCTCCAAGGAGCTATTCACAAGCTTAATGTTAAGATATAATCTGCTGGTGATTACGTAATAATTTCCCCTCTCTGCCCATTCCAGAGTGGATATGAGATATTACAGTCTACATGCCCGGTCTTGAAAGTCTAGTTCCAGGTGTAAGAGCTCATTGCAATATAACCCTCTAGAGAAAACAGAAAAGCAGAGAGAAAGGACTAGTGTACATGTCCTTTGGGGAGAGGCAGGTCCTGATTCAATGGATAGGCAATAGAAAGTGGTGTGTTACCCCACTCAGGGTTAGGCTCTAGGAGCTATGTGGGAGTTGGCAGACACAATCAACAAGCCTGAAATAACAATTGCCTTGAGAGCCAGCAAGAAGTAAAAGGCAGGGGAGCGGCCCTCCAGTAGGAAAAGTAAAATAACTGCAACAATAGAAGGATAAATCTAATCTCACACAAAAACACCGATAACCCATCTGAGACCTGGACATGAAACCGACACACAAATATTAAGGAACACAGACTACAAGAGACGCTCTTAAACAACGGGCTTGGAAAGCCCCATGGGACAAAATCAGTGCAAGGTTTTTCTGTGGAATACCTGCCAGCTCCTGCTGCACACAATGGCCAGAAGGGGATTTAGGAACTGTTAGAGTGAACATTTATGCCTATCAAGATGTGGAGGGAAAAAAAAAAACCAAAACCAAAAGTCCAACTACACTGTAATTCTGCTTGTTGTAAGTGTGGAAACATCTCCTTGAAGCACTGAAATGATGGCCTACCATCTTTCCAAATCCTGGCTACACATAACCTCCTCACATATCTGAAAATGAGTGATATACCACAGTATACACAGCCAGATTTTGCAAGCTGATATCTAGGATAGTCCCAGACAGATAAATCATGCATGCAAAGCAAGTCTGACATGTCAGATTCACAGTATATGTAATATTGTCTTGCTGTGCATGCTCAGAGAAGTTCTACAGTGAGTACCAGTCTGGCATCAGACCTTTTGCACATGCATATTTTATCTGACCAAGCAGAGAAGCCTGACTTCTCCCAATACATGGCATCCTGCACATCCAGAAAGATACTGATGGCAACAGAAATATAGGGAAAGCCATGCCATACATATTCTCTTCCTATGAGAAATTGTATTGACCATATAATATGGTACACCCTGTTTGGAACAGGACATTCCGTACCACATGGCATCCTCAGCACTTTCTGGCATTTATTTTTGTTACCACACCATGCTGTGATTGCCCAGGAGAGTGCAGAGGTCACCATCAGTGTATGTACACGAATTTGGTGGACAGAAGACACAGTGTTATTACCTAATATTTAACTAGGTTACAATAGCACTAATGCACTTATCCTTGCCACATGAGCTCATCTACAAGGCTTCCTACTGGAGCTTTGGGACAGAGTATCCCCCAAGACATGACAATTACTGAGTCATCAATATTGTTCCCCCCATACCACAGGGATTCTTCTCAGAAGTGTATTTATAATCACAGCAAAGTTAAAGTTGGGCAAGATCCTTTGCAGGTTGACCTCCTGCTCCAAACAGGGCTATCTTCAAAGCTAAACTAGGTTGCTCAAAGCCTTGTCCAGTCTAGTTGTATCTCCATCATGGAGAGTCCACAGCCACTCTGGGAAGGTGTTCCAGTACTTGGCCACTCTCACTTTGAACTTTTCTTACTCACAGTTGGAACTTCTCTGGGTGCAACTTCTCCCTTTTGTCTCTTGTCCTGTTGCTGCACAACTCAGAAGCCTTGTGCCATCTTCTCTGTAATTCCCCCTAAGAAGGTGAACATTGTAATTAGATCCTAGTGTAGCCAAACCCACTTCCTCAGTGTCTCATACATCATGTGCTCCAGCCCCTAACACCTTAGTAGCCCATGCCTGCTGGGTATATTGATAATGCAGCTCTGTAGGTGTTGAACTCCCATGCTGAACTTCTTTTGTCCACCAGGATGGCCAGGCCCTTTTCTGCTGGGCTACTCCCAAGCCAGTTGGCAGTCAGCCTGCAGCACTGCATGAGGATAGCCTGCACCATGTTCAGGACTTTGCTCTTGTCTCTGTTGACCATCATCAAGTTCTAACTGGCCCATTCCTGCAGCTTGCCAAGGCTACTCCGAATGGCAGCTGTGGCCTCCAGTATGTCAACTGATCTCACCAGTCTGGTGTGGAGATCAGCTGAAAACTTGCTAAGGGTGCATTCTGTCCCACCTGAGCCACTGATGAACAAATCGAACAGGACTTGCTCTGGTATAGATCCCTGATCCCTCCTAACTGGGCATCAGTCAGAGTTCAAGCCAGTGAGGTTTGAACCAATGCTACCCTTCAAGCCTGGTGGTACAGCTGGTTTTTCACACACAGAGTCTGCGCACCACATCCACATCTCCCCAGTTATAAGATAACTGAGGAAGACCCTATCAAAAGGCCTAAAAAAGTCAAGCTTAAATGGCATACTGTGATTTCCTCTTGTTCACTAAGCCCACAGTCAGTGACATTGGGTCAGACATAACTGAACTTAAAGGCCTAACATTTGCCTTTTTTCAGTCATGGGTAGTCTTCTAAATGCCACAGCCTTTCAAATGTCACAGGGAGTGAGCACACAGTAACACTGGCCAGCTTCCCCAATGCTCAAATGCTTGCCATCTGGTCCAGAGGACTTGTATATAACCAGTTTGATTCAGTTGGACTTCAACTTCATCCTACTCTACTGTGGGTAGTCCCCCTTCCCGAAAGTCTACTACCGGCCACAGAAGCTTGGGAGATGTGGAAGTTTTTTTCCCAGTAAAGACCAAAGTGAAGGAGGCCTTGAATATCTTGGCCTTTTCCTTGACCTTTTTCACCAGGTCAATCACCCAATTCTGCAGCAGGCCCACATTGTCCCTTGCCTTCCTTTTGCTGTCAATGTACCTGGAGAAACCCTTTTTGTAGCCCTTCACATTCTCTCTCAGTTGCAACTCCAGCCAAGCTTTGGCTTTTCATATTCCACCCCTTTACTAAAATCCTCTGCCTAAGGTGATGGAATTGTATCCCAATGTAATTTGCTCACAAATCCTCTATCTGTTGAATGTTTTCTAGAAATGCTATTTAAGGGGGGCTGTTGTTTTTCATCCATACTCCATCTTTTGAAAGTTGCAAGCACCCTAAATAAGCCTGTTCAAGTGCTTATTTAGTTGGTACTGTGGAAAATGCCATTGCTCTAAATGATTCTTTCTTCCTTTGTTATTAGTTGGTTTGTTTCCAGTAACCAAAAATTTGGAAAGGATTTGGAAAGTAAAAATATACATACATACACCTGATAAAAGGGAATCAAACGATTCATTAGCTTCATCATGCAGCTTTGACTGCTAATCCATCTCTAATATTCTGTAATATTTCAGCTCTGCCAAAGCAGCCTCACATGGCTATCATCAAAAAACCCAGCCCCTTAATGAAAGAGTTCCTTCCTATTATTCAGATCTGGACTTTCTGTCCCATCCTCCTCTAAAACAAAATGGAAACAAAAAGCAAACCAAATAGCCAAATTGGATTAGTACTAGTCAGCACATAAATGATAAATTCAAGGGTAGTTTTCTTTTTTAACTTTCCACACCTAGAAAAGGGAAGCGTTTCTTGCTTTTCAAGCATTTCTATTTAGCCTACACTGTCCCAAGACATATTCTTACATCTAAAGATACCATTTTTCAACATATTCTACACTTGGTTGTTTTTCATATGGAGTGATTGTTCTCTTCCGTCTTCTAAACTTCCACCACAACTAATAAGTGTTTCTGCAACATTTTTCTGTTAAAGATATGGGCCTATACAACAGAAAGGTGTTTGAATTACAAGACAGTCAGACTTGTACATGTTCTGCATGGTTATGTATTACCTCTCTACTTCAGTAACATGGCTGATATTATGAGAACTGTGTTTAAGGTTGCCTAGGTTTGTCTTTAAAATTCCTCTTAGGGGTGTTTTTAAGTTTGTCAATTTTTATTGTGGAACTGTTGTGTTAATTCTCTATTTTTGAGAAACTTTGAATATGATGAATGCGTACTTCTGTTTATTGCAAGTCCTCTGTCACAAGTGAGATGTGTTTTGTATTTACCAGTTGTTTCACCTCATTGCTCAAAAAGCTGCATGCTTATTTTGATTGTCATTAAATCTCCTCTCTCTCATAAGGGTGTGGAATAGAATTAGGATCCAAATCAGGGCTCAGCTGATGAAAGACTGCCAAAGCATGATGCCACTGCCCCTTTCCAGATTCTCTTTTTCCTTGCTGCAGCATAGGGAAGAAGGTCTGCTAGCCACAGATGTGTCTCAAGACCCCCTCCTGGTGACTAGGAAAAGCCATAGGTGACAAAGGAGGAAAGGAGCAGCACAGGAGCTGGGGCCTGTACCATCCCAGCAACACTGAGCTTCTTCCTCCAGCCTTCTGTATTTCTGTTGGGGTATCTTCTCCTCCAAGGAAGGAGATGGGGGGGGGGAGGAGAACTTTCACTGCAAGTAACGCAGCAATATGTACCTCTTAAAAGTTATCTTTCAGGTTCTTTCCAGCTCCAAACACTACTCCTGCTCCCTGAGGATATTTAATTGAAATGGATGGGGGAAACAATGACCCTGTGAGACCCTTTTCTACCACAGATGAGTATATAGAGCCACTTGCCCATATGATATCATCCAGCTACAGTGAAGGGATTTTGCACTTCTTTCATCACAGATATACTCTCCACAAGGTCATTAAGACAGGAGCTGGTGTGTAGGAGCAACAGGCTACATGCAGGTAACAAAAGCAGCGGATGATTAGGCAATGCCAGGCTCTGGGGCGGTGGAGAGCAGCATGACAGTGGCACAAATGTATGGCAGGAAGGGGTCTTTACCCCTACCCTGGACACTAAGGCACAGGGCAGGAAAGAATAATGGTCAACTTTACCTTCAACAAAACCCGGTCTTGCTCTTTAGAGTTCACTTTCAGGTGCCTCCACAGGGTCTGTGCCACTCTCTGTACTGTTCCTCTCATCTCTACGCAAATCTTTGAATCACAGATTCAGTGATGGCCACCTGGGGAGGGGGAGGACTGAGGAAGAACAACTCAAGAATGCTGAAAAGACAAAGCGATGGAGGTAAGAGGACATATGGCAGTGGCGAAGGCTAAAGCACATTGTGCTCTCCAGCAATGGCTGGTGAGCTAAGGAACACAAAATCAACATACTCCTCTCTCTGGAAGACCAGGGTTGAATTTAACCCTACAGCCACACCTGGGCAGCGCTCAGCAACAAAGCTCTTTCCAACTCTCCCTTTGGTGTAAAAGTGCTTCAGCTGTTAACAGTCAAATACCTTCTGTGGCCTCTACACAGGGCCGAAGTACAGTATCTACTTCCACCGGGCAGGCCTCCATGTGGTCTCATCTTTCTCTGGTTTCATTCCTTTCATAGATTTTTGTTTCTTCACAGACTTCTCCACTGGTCTTGGGCCCGTGATTTCCCACAGTCAAACTTCTTCAAAGTTCCACTTGAACAAAAGCACTGTTGTCTGTCCAAACTGAACAGTTTAATGTAAATCGGTCAACACTTAGTGCTCCTAAAACCTCAGCTTCTCAAGGGGAGGATGATTAGATGTTAATCTCAGCTTTCACTAAGAAAAAAAATAAAGTTTTGTTATTTCCCTTTGGGTTCTGGATAAAAGCTTGAGAATATCAAACATGAAAATTCTAGGCTCTAAACCAAGTAACACACAACCACCCTATTTTTAAAGACCAAGATTTCACTCATCTCATGACTTTTGACCAGAGACCTGGCTGAAAGTTTGAGTTTGTCCTCCATTGCACAGGAGTAAAGAGAAGGGAGACACCTTGGGACAGAGACTGGGATGCCCGAAACACCCAATGTTTTCTGACATCATGTCGTGGCAAGCATACCCCAACCCTCAATGTTCCTGGAAGATGAAAATCACCGTTCTCCCCCTGCTTCCATGCCAATGCACACAGTGACTACAGAAGACAACACCAGCGACGGGTCCAAACCCTTCCAGTAACCAACCCGGGCAATGACAGGATGCAACTTCACTGAGCGTTTCTCCTTTTCTTAGAAGAACAAAACCCAGATTGCTTCAGGAAATTACCGTAACCCTGCTCCGCCCGGTCACCTCCGCCGTGCTGTGGGGACGTCCAGTCCCACCGAGCCGCATCCGGGCGGTGGGCACTCACCACACCTCGTGTGCGCCCACCACACGCCTTCACACATCTCCGCCATCCACCTCACGCCCCAGGACTGAGGGACCCCCCCTCAGGCAGGACGCCTGCAGCCCCCTATGGGAGCCGGCAGACCCCTGCCCCGACGGCCGGCCGAGCGCGGCACAGGGCGACCCGGGAAGCCCCTGCGGCGGCCCTGAGGCCTGCCCCATCGCGCCCCCCGGCACCTATAGCGCCCATACCCCACCCCCAGCCCCGGGCGGCGGAAGTGTGTGTAGGGGGCAGTATAGGAATTTCCTGTGACGTCCCGGCCCGGACTCCATTAGGCTGCAGCTGGGCTGAGAGGAGACAAACCCGGCGGGCAGCAAGCGGAGCGGGCCGGGCGCCTGGGGCTGCCGGGCGGGGGCTCAGGGCAGCGGCGGCCGCCATCGCCAGAGGGAGCCCCGAGCGGGCGGCGGCGCTGCCTCCGGGACCCCCGGGGGGCATAGGGCTCCGCTCCGCCTCCCCTCACCCCCCCTTCCCCCCCCCCCGCCTCCCCCTCCTCGCCCCCCCGGCTTCCCACCACGGCCGCTCTCGGTGAGGAAACTCTGGCCTCCGCTTCCTCCTCCTCCGACTCGGACACCGGCGGAGCCTCCCCGCCCCCGCGGAAGAAAGCCCGGGCCTCCCCGGCGGCGGCGGTGGAGGGAGCAGGAGAGCCCGGGGCTTCCGCGGGCAGAGCAGGCCTCACCTCGTCCCAGTCCCCCTCGCTCCCCGCCGGGCTCGCCCCCGCCGCCGCCCCGCTCAGAGGCAGTAGCAGCGGCAGCGGCGTCAGCAGCGCCATGCAGGCCAACGGGGCAGGAGGGGGCCAACAGCAGCAGCAGCAGCAGCCTCCGCAGGGGCCGGCGGGCCCGGAGCTGGGCTGCCTGAGCGCCCAGAACGGCGAGGCCTCGGCTGGCACGGCCGCCAGCGACCAGCTGGCCCACGCCAACGGGCTGCTGCCCTCGGCCAACAGCGGCGGCGGCAGCCCCGGCGGCCTCAGCGTCAACAACGGGGTGCCCGCCGCCGGGGGCCCCGGCCCGGCCTCCGCGGAGCTGGGGGGCGGCGGCGGCGGCGGCAGCGCCCTGAAGAAGAAGAAGCGGCTCTCGCAATCTGACGAGGACGTGATCCGGCTGATCGGGCAGCACCTCCACAGCCTGGGCCTCAAGTAAGTGCCCGCGGCCTCGGAGGCGGCGAGGCCGCGGTGGGCGAGGGGGAGCGCGGCCGGGGGAAGGGGGGGGGGGCTCCTTCCCTCCCCGCTCTGGCCGGGTGCCCTGACAGAAGGGCTCCGTGGGGTCGGGGGAGGCCCCGTACACACGCCCCGCCGTCCTCCTCCTCCGTCCGCGGGGAGGGGGCCGCAGGAGGCCGGTGGTCCCCGCGGAGGATGGGCTGCCCGAAGCGGGGAGCTGGGGTGGGGGGAGAGGAAGGGACCTCCCTGTGGGGATTAGTGGCAAAACCTGCCCCGTCGCAGCCTGGTAGTGCCCAAGGAGGAGAGAGCAGCGCCTGGGTGCGAGGCGGAGCGGTGGGGCAGGCCCGCACACAAAATAGCCCCAACATGGAGCCAGAGATGTGTTTTCCAAGCCTGTACCGGTCAGCTCGGTGTCTGCGAAGGGACAGGCCGGGAGTTTCCTCTGCCAGGGATGGCAATATGGAAGTCGAGTTGCACACCGATAAGGGTTGATCAATACAAATGTGTTAGTGGGGGAGAAGTTATCTGGTAAACATAATGGAGTCCGAGCTGGGCGGGGGGGGTGGCTATTTGCAGATGAGCTCCAAGATTCGGCTTGTCAGCTTGGAGGAAGCGAGCACAAACTAAACTGCCACTTAAATAAGATGTTTGGTTTCGCTCTGGAAAGCCTTCGTCCCTTCATAAATGGCGAAGGCCTCTGAAGGTTTGTGCTGGACACATGTTTTTGATAACAGTCTTATCTGTAGATTAGAAAAGAGTGGTGTTGGCTCTTCCTTAAAATCAGAATAGGAAAAATAATTGCCCAGTGGAGTAGGGGAAGTCTGAGATTTTAATCACAACACTCTCTTTGTGAGTAAAGCTAAAGCCAACACGTCATAATTTTGGAAGGAGGCTAGAGAAGCCCTCTAAAGTCTTCACGTAGTTACCACAAAAGAAGTCTCCAAACCACTGTGGAATGGGTCAATAATAAAGAACTTAGCACATAAAATAAATTGCCTCTGACACAAGAGGCAAGTTTACAGCAGCAGACAACTCGTGACTGTTCATAGACGACACCACAGTAAATAACCTATTTTTAGTGTAAAAGGGGGAGGGCTATAGGTTCATGACTTTGTTTATTTTATTTTAAGGAGCCAGTCTTTAATACGTGGTGAAGAAGGAAAAGTTAGGCCTATTGCAGATGTAGTAGCATTCCATGTTCTTTTATGGGGGGGGGAGGGAGGGAGGCAGGGGGTAGTAGAGTGTAGCTAACAGCTTTCTAGTCTATCTTCCTTCATGAAGTTTATCTTCTGTGCAGGGATGGCTGTTTTTGGTGGCTGGTAAGTCACATACTTTATGGTACTTCAGCGAAGCTTTCAAGCTCATTGACAACTTGCTTTAGATATAGGTAGCTGTTTACATGTCTCAGGCAACTGAGGTAGTCTTTTTGGATAAGCATCTGAATCTGGTCATAGTATTCTTACTTTATTAAAGCTGCTTTTAAATATGGTTAACTGTTATCATAGCAGGCGGTATATTTGTGAGGGTAAAACTGGTCAGGTTTTTTTACACTGTATCTCTCCTGCAGCCAGACTGTTGATCTCCTCATGCAAGAGTCAGGATGTCGTTTAGAACATCCTTCTGCTACCAAATTCCGCAATCATGTCATGGAAGGAGAATGGGATAAGGTAACGTAGGGCTTATAGGACTGTATTAACCACTGTTTAAATTTATAGTATCTGTGAGAGAATTCAAAATCCACCCTCCTTATATACTTTTTTTTTTTCTTATGCCGATTTCTGCAGGCTGAGAACGACCTGAATGAACTTAAGGCCTTAGTGCATTCTCCGCATGCAATTGTGGTAAGAGGCACACTTGAACTCTTTCAGAGCTGTATAGTTGGACTAATTGTAGTGGTGTAATCTTTCACTATGGAGTTGGTTGTCTGTAGCTCTTGTTTTCTTTGTTGACTTTAAGCAGCTTGCATGCTATCTCAAACATCATACTAATCTCAACTTTTTAATTCTTTTTTAGAATGTGAGATAGGAAGCCCCAAAGTATCGAGGCTAATATTTGGTGTACTGAATGTTTAAACTTTGTTAAACGTGCTTAACTGATAAAATATCCTGTAACAGTCCTAAAATAGGTGAGTTTCTGCAGAAACCGCCTATCTTGAATACTAATTTCAAACTTGAAATACTTCTCACAATCTCTATGTTTATGGGAGTTAGGTTTTCTTGAGGGAAGCTTAGAAATGAAAGGCAGTAACACTAATAGAGTTGGCATTGTAATAGCACATTACAAGAAGATAGAGGCTGCTGTAGAACATGAGCAATACTGTTGCTTTTCCAGATGGCTTCTGAAGAGCAAATGCATTTGTAATGCTGTTTGGGATTTTATTTAGAGTTTTTCTCTTTGGCTGGCTGTTTTTTAAGTTGACCCTAGATATAAAAGGTTAGTAGGTCCTGCGACTTGATGATTACAACGTGTGATGTTACAATTTCAGTTACTTTGGGCAAAGTGTGTCTTGGTTTGATTTTTCTATCTCGAGATGAAAGTCATTACTTAGAATCATAGAATGGTTAGGGTTAGCTCTTCAAACGGCTTGCTCTGTTGTGTTTAAACGTTTATTTTAACAAAATGAAGTTAGAACAACTATGGTCACTTCGGAAGAAAGCAGTAGCAAGGCTTTTTGAAGTGTGTGTGACTGTAAACAATGAAGGATCAGCTGATGGCTGCTTAGCTCTACTTCTAGCTGATTCATTTGTTGTCAAGACAATTTCCTGTCTGGTGGGGGAGGGACAGAAAGAGAACAGGAAGTGAAGTAGGAAAAACAGATGTTTAACACAACATCAGAGGTACTTGACAGAAGTTTACACTCTATTAGTTTGGTCAAAGCTTAGCACCTCTTATTTAGACTAGTGCTTCACTTTCTCTTTTCTCAGAGACTTGGTATAGGTAAGATTTACTGTTCAAGTAGTTCAGAATGTTGCATGCAGCTTTCAGTAGTTTCTGGAGTCAGAAAGCGTGAAACCACTGTATGTGGATATGAATGGTCATTTGAAGCAGATTTTCTCATGTTTCTAACTTCTGAAGTTACGAAGTTTCTCTGTAGTATTGGAACTGTTTTACATGTCTGGGAGTTGAGGTTTAACTGAGCATTGTACTTTTTAGAGAACTTAATTTGAGGAAAAAGGGGACATTTTCCTTTTGTTGTTTTGGAGGGCTCTGAAAACCTGCTGTTCTTGAATGTTGATGTCTAACTGTTTGAACAAAACTTAGTGGAATAAAAGTACTTGGTTTAGACTGAACTTTACCTGAACTGAATATTAACTATTTTCTCTTCAAAGTTATTCTCGTTTATATAAGCTTCATATAATTTAAAACAGATAACAGTATTAAATGTCTTTACATGTGTGTGTTAGTAAGGCAATACTGATCTGCAAAGATAAGTTGAGCTCCTGTGTGCTCTATAATGTGCACACTGTCTTCACCTCCCTCCCCGCCCATTTTTGTACATGGTTGAGGTTATGGGTGGGTATTAGTAAAGTCAGCACCTGGAAAACTAATGAAATATCATTATAGGTGAGGAGGGATGCTTTATCCTCTGTAGGTAATCCTGACTGCAATGAAGTCAGAGCTAACAAAGATGATAAATGTTCTGGTTAAGTAAAGTCCAAACGAGATGCTGCTGCAGGTAACTCTTTAAATAATGGAAAATTAGATTTTGTGTTTCCTGACTCCTGACTTGTGACTCATAGTGTATGACTAGATGTTTCAAAAATGTGTGCATACAAGAAGAATGGCTACCTAAAAGTTTAGATGACACAGAGTATTTAAAGTAGGGTGTGTGTGTATGTGTGGTTGGTGGTTTGCTTTTGGTTTGTGGTTTGTTGTTTGTTTGTGTTTTGTTGTTTTGGTTTTGTTGTGGTTTTTTTCTTTCTTTTTTTTTTTTTCCCCCTTATAGTTAATATGACCTGGAGAAAATAACCAGGATACATAACTGCTTTTGAAATGTCTGGTCAGTGAATGGGATACATATGTATTTTGAAAATGCTACTCCTGTTTTAATTTCCTTATTTCTACAAAGTGCTGCAAGTTCTGCAGGTGAAAAAACTACACGTGAAATGGCTGATCTCAATTTGTAAACCTTTGATGCTGTCTGTTGATATGTTGGGGGGGGTGTGTGGGGTGGCAGCCTGCTATTTCTATTTGTGTCAACACAACTGAGTGCTGTATAGTATGTGATTAGTCATGTTTACTTTTCCAGCATATAAGATACAGCTGTCTTGAGACAATCTGTAGGAAAACTTCATAGTTGATTCAAGAATGTTATTTTTTCCTTGAGTAACACTTAGAAAATACCAGTTTCAAACCAGCTGAAGGTTGTGCTTACTTTAGGGCTACTCAAGCATATTATGGCATCTATGTTGGGTAACTAATTGAACCTAGTTCTTCCTAGGTTCATCATCTGGAGATGATGCCCCTATAGTCATCTAGAATATACTTCTAAATTGTCCTCTTTTTGTTTCCATTTACTTCAATGGGGCTTTCCCCCAGTTCTGGAGGTATGCAGCCTGCAGCAGGCAATACAACAAAAAAAGTGATTTATATCTTGTTGTTTGAGCAAGTGCTCCACCTGCCTGTATGGTGCTCCTCTTGCTACCAGCGTTAAGGGCAGGGAGTTAATTACTCTAAGTGACAGGATTTGGTATGGTTGAAGCCTTGTTAAATTTTATAGGCCAGAATATTTTCTGCCCTTTATGTATCAAATCTTACATATAAGTTTTGGATGGCTTTTAAGTGCTTGATAGTCTTGTAAAACACTGATTTAAAAAGTAATAAAAGACTACAAAGTAATGAAAATTGGGGTCTTAGTTCTGTGATCTATAAGCAGATAGCTACTGTGTTGAGTTTGTCTTGAAACATCAGCTGATAATTTCAGCATGTCTCTTGGTTACCCTCTTTGTTTCAAAGAAGAGTTCTTTCAGCAGTGTTTACTTATTTATTTTGAACTCTTAGTACAGTAATAAAACTGTCGTGGAGCTTGTTAAGATATGCAGGTCAAAAATAATACCAAAATCTAATCCTAAAATTAGGTTGTTATGCGTTTTACTCTTTAAACTTCTGAAGATTTGCTGCTCTAACTAGTGATCAAAATGGCCCAGTTTCTTGACTGTGATAGAATGCTTGTCCTATTATTTTCACAGATGTGTTGCTGAGGATTTTACCTTCATTTACTTGGAGCTGGTGAACCATGGTGCAGGCAAAACTTCCTAGAATTTAAGATTTTACAAGGGCTTTGCTGCTAACAATTAGGACAATGGAGTAAAGTACTAACCATTCATGTTAGTAATTGAAGGCTGTAGTTTGAAGAAAGCAAAATGGTAATAGTACATACATTAAAACAAAAATCCTCCTATGTAAATCTATTAACTCTTAGTTTTGCCCCAGGGTGATCAGAGGCTTGACTTGCACTTAAATAATAGCTTCTAGAAACAACAAATACACTTTTTATCCTCATACTCTCTATAGAGTGGAAAGAAAGGATGAGGTTGTGATAAATGAACAAACCCAGCCAGACTGCAGTGCTGAAACTGTTGTATTGGACTCTTCTGTGGGTCCTGTAGGGTGAAGAATCTTTACTATTAGCTAAGCAATGGTGGTGGCTGGATTTAACTTGTTCAGCAGTAAAGCGTGTAACGATGTTGAATTTCTGTTGCAAACACTGAGATGACAACAAGTCCCAGGCACTTCTGTTACATTGTTCATGGTATAATTTGGATTATGGTAATTCTTATTTCCCTTCTGCGGAAGGCAGCTAAAGAATATGGAGCATGAGTAAGTTTTTCTTGTGTATTGTGTCAGATTAGTTTTATACTTGTTCTGTTTTACTTAAATAGTGGCATTTGTGCTTTTACTTTACAGTTGCTAATATTGTGACCAGTTCTCTTCTAGAAGAGTTGTTTCGGCTCTAGAAGAGGTGATGTATTCAAAATGGTCTTTTCTACCATGAGAAAGTGGTATTGGAAGTAATTAGCAGTACTATTAGTAGGGCTTATAAGTAGTTGAGAGAAAATTAAGATAAAATTCAGTTGTTCAGTGAAATCTGTCAGCAAAGTCAATAGTTGCACAAAAATAAGAAGTAGGAGGCCGTGAGTGTCCTGATACAAAAATTGACTTGAAATAGGATGTCACTGGAATGTGGCTTTTGCCTTAAGGAGGCTCTGTTTGTTCCATTGTTTGCGTATGCTGTAAGGCAATCAAAATAGTTTATAAAATCAATTTAATTTCCCTGTCCACACTTTAGTCCATACCTTTTGCTTAGATAAGTTACAATTTAAAACTTCTTACCTGTTACTCTAATTTTCCATTATGTTAACGGTAGGCTCCTGCACAAAGTATACAGTACCACGTTGTTCTAGAGGCTTTTCTATTCCTAATACGCCAGTCACACATGGCACTAATGACTTTTCTTTGAAATCATATTTTCTAACCCAAAACTGAAGTTGTACCTCTTGGGGTAACTTGGCAACATGCCAAGTCCTAAAAGCAGGGAGGGACAAAGACTAATTAGATCCAGATCCAGTTGCCACATTTAAAGGAAAGATGATATAAATTTAGTACATATTATATGCAGTGAATCGAGAAGGAAGAGTTGGAGACATTATAGTTTTTATTACAAATTGGAGGTGTCAGACTATTTTTTCATCATCAGCGTGAGGTGACTGAAAGGAGTGAAATATGGTATGTGAGCATCTCCATGCATCCTTGTGAGCACATGCGTAGTTAGGAGAGGAAGCTCTTATCCCTCCTGCTGGTAGTGTATAAGCAAACAGCGTGAGGCCTGCTGGCCTACTGCATGGAACCAACCACCGAGGCCATAAATAATTGGGATATCTTTCTTTTGGTTTTCTGCATGTCAGAACACCAAAAAATGTTGTCTCGCCTGGAAAAACTGTACAGTAATACTTTAACAATTCCAAATTCAAATAAACGAAAGAGCTGGATAGGGAATGTAATATGGGTTTGCCCATCACACACAGGACAATAGAGCACTACAGACATGTTTGAACATAAATCATCTTTACTATGTAATGTTTTACGCTTCACAAAGCTGTGTGGTAAGTTAATAGCACTGTATGTGGAAACGTTATTCTTTCAAAGAACAGAACATCTCTGGAAGCTAAAACTGCTTTTATGTTTGAACTTTGGATTTTGCATATAGTAGACCTTAAACTTTCATGTCAGCTTTAGTATGATAGGAGTGTCTTAAACTTCCTGATTATCCCTCTACTTAAGGAGGCTAACAGTGTGTTTGAAACTAAGTAAACATTGACCAAATATGAGCATGAAAATAGTGAGGTGCCTAAGGTCTGACAAAGCAAAGGAAACAGGACGTTGAACTTCTGGTGTATTCATTGGAAAAGCAAATGTAATTTGCTACATTAATCTTCATTCTGCTTCTCACTGATATGTCTAAGGACGTACATTTTCCTCTTGTAACTTAGTGAGTCTTGTGGACCAGAAATGTCTTTTCTCTCTGGTAACTGCTAGCAGTAAAGAAGGTGTGCAAACACAGGACAGTTGGTTTCATCCAGAAATAACCAAACTGTGTTTGTACAAAATTGGTATTAGAAAAGCCTGAAGTCCTAGGAATTTCTAATACAGTAAATGAATATATTATTTTCTTTTTCTATCCACAAACATTAGCAGGCTTGATTTAATTTCTTTTTTTTAAGAAAACAACCAAAAAACTGTTCAAGATGAAAGGAACACTATGAAATAGCAGTGATTAATTCTGAGAAGCAATTCCTAAATATAGGAAACTATTTTTTTTTTCTTCCCTGTAATCCTGAAAACAACACCCAAGGAAAACAACTTGACATGGAACTACAAAACCAAACCTCAGGCAGTGTCAGTTTGTCACTGCTGTATGTTATGCAGCTATGCAAACAGTCCATGTCAGCTCCCTATGTAAGCAGTATGAGAACATGTCGAATTGGCCTTTTGTGTTCTGTGCTGTCATGCAGTCTTAAATATGTGATTAGCTGCTTTTGGGTGCTTTTCTTGATAGAGCGTAAGCCTGGGAGGCCTATCTAATTCAGGGTTTGAAGAATGGTGACTGAAAAGGGAGTCAGTACGAAAATGAGACAAGGTGAAGGGGGGGATCTGAGAAATGAGGTAGGAAGATACTTGGAGCCCCATAAGGCAGGAAGGAAATTCATGGCTAACTTAATTACTAGAATGTTATTGAAAACCCAACAAAAAGAAATTGAGTAATGAAACATTACATATAGCTGCATTTCTGAAGGGCATAGTAGAATGGTTTCTACTGTTCTGTTTAGGCTCAAACGTTTTCTGAAACTTCAGTCAACCTTTTTCCCCTGACTGCTGCTTTCTGTCATGTCAGAGGATGAAGTTTTTGCTGCTGCAGCAGAAGTACCTGGAATACCTGGAGGATGGCAAGGTCCTGGAGGCACTTCAAGTTCTACGCTGTGAACTGACGCCTCTGAAATATAATACAGAACGCATTCATGTCCTCAGTGGGTAAGTGTTTGGACTTTGAGAATTCTCTTAGTGGAAGCTTCTAAGGAATTCTATAGCTTTTGATACCTGGCATCGTAAGGACTCGAACTGTATCAAAGCTGTTAACCCTGTTGATTAATAAGCTATAATGAGATATGCTAAAATGGTAAGTAAAGTAGACTATTCAGTAGACAGTGTTCTGTTTCAAAGGCTTGAAAGCAACCTGATTATGATTTACTTTTATAGTACTAGAGCCCAAATTAATACACATGTATGTATGGTGATCTGAGCTTGAGAATTACTAGCCTGTTACCTTATAATTGAAGAAGTAGGTGAATATAGTCTGGTTTGTTCTTGCCTGAAAATAAGACATTTCTACCTTTCCTAAAATCTGTGTTTTGCTTTCTCTTTTTATTACCAGTTTGTAGATGTTTGTTCTGAAGATGATGCATGTTTGTGTGGATTAGTTCCCTGCCTTTTTTCCTATCAGTCTCAAGCTTAAGTCACCTGTTTTCCAGCTCATTAAGAATGTTATGATATATATAATGCTTAAAAGTTAAAATAATGGTTCCAGAAAGACTTGGTCTGTTGGTGTGTGTGCGCTTTTTTTAAACAGGTATCTGATGTGTAGCCATGCAGAAGACTTACGTGCAAAAGCAGAGTGGGAAGGGAAAGGAACAGCTTCCAGATCTAAACTTTTGGACAAACTCCAGAGTAAGATGTTCAAGTGTTTAGAATTTTTTCCCACCTCTGTAAATCCAGTGCATCTTACATGACATATCCCAGGGAATTGACTTAAACTCCACTTGCTGGTTGTTGGTTTTGTATTTCTTGGTTAATGGGGATACTTTTAGGTGCCCTTACCCTTTGGTCTTCTGTATCTAACCTTTCGCTGTCTCTGATAAACTATTTGTAATAGGAGCTCTTATTTCTTAGCTCTGCTGCATGCAGCAATAGTGTGACTTGGTGATCAAATGTGTGGTTTTGGGGGACGGGGAGAGGGAGTGTTTTGTAAATGTCAGCTAAACCGAGAGGCTGAAACTGTGTGATGGTAGTGGGAACACTAGTGATACTAGTAAGGGTTGATAGTGATCTCAGGCTTTGCTATGAATTATGGTGTCTCCTCTCTCTTTCTTGTGGCTGGTGTAATACTATGTATCAGAGTTGTAAAACTCACTGTATTCTTTATTTTGACACTGTTAATAGAGAATTTCTTGAATGAACACAGCTGATACTGTTGTCTTATGATTTTACAGATTTTGTTAAATACTGGGGCTTGAGTTAGCTTGTGTAAATGGTGCTTGTTGGCCAGGACAACATATACTGTAACTCTGCTTTCCACAAGTTCATGCTTCTCATTCCAGATGTATAGCTGTAAATTTGACAAGCTGTGTGTACTCTTCCTGTAGCTTTTAAGCTTTATTTACTGACTCCTCTTCCAAAAACACTCAAATCAAAATGCGCTCTTATGTGTAACTTGGTTTTGACATATCTTTTTTGTTCTTTTTTTCCCCCCTAATAACTCTTTTAAAGCATACCTACCCCCGTCAGTGATGCTTCCTCCAAGGCGTTTACAGAACCTGCTACGTCAGGCTGTGGAACTACAACGGGACCGATGCCTATATCACAATACAAAACTAGATAGCAATCTAGATTCTGTCTCGCTGCTAATAGATCATGTTTGTAGTAGGTAAGAAACCCTTGTGACTTTTAAGATGGGCAAAAGTATCTTTTCTTTGTCTTGAAATAACCTACTGTTAGAAGAAACATGAAAACTATTCTGAGTTGGTTTAACAGGAGTTGACCGGATAAAGACCATTCTCATTAAATGATTAGTAGCAGGGAGTAGAGAAGGTGTCTGTAAGAGACTGTGGTAGCTGGATATGGGGTAATAGGGTCAGATAGATGCTTTATAATTTTAATCAAATGGGTATGAATAGAAATATATTCTATGCTAATCCTTAGACACTTGTTTCTTTTAATTTTAGACAGCCAGTCTGTTCATTCATCAACATCATTGCTGTGTTTCTTTGGTTTGGGTTGGTTGGTTTGGTTTTTTTCCCCCCAATGGACAATCAGTAGTATGTTACTTATCCAGGCTCTGTCTTCAAGTTTACTGTGATGCAGAAAGCCTCCTGAAGCACGCTCATGAAGCCAGCTTTCAGCTTTTAATAGGGGACAGTGAGGTGCTTTTAGACACAAAGGTTAAAACAGAGTGGAAATGGGCAGTAGACATTTTTGGTTTAGAATCATAGAATACTTAGGGTTGGAAAGGACCTTAAGATCATCTAGTTCTAACCCCCCTACCATGGTCAGGAACACCAATATATAATACATGTAATATGTAACATGAATGATAAAAAGAACTATTTTCTCACATTTGCAAGGTAGTAAGAATCGAATGTCTCTTATACCTGCATGTTAGCTCTTAGGACTATCTGGATAACTTTTTAACAAAATCAGTGCTGCTTCTGAATCTTCAAGATGCCATACTCTAGTCGACATGAAGCAGGAAGATGCTTGTTTTTAACAAATGGCTGACTGCAGTGATTCTTTTTTTCTTCATCCTGCAGAACTCTACTAAGGAAATAAAACCTCAGTGCAGCTTTTATAGAAAGCTGCTGTGCCTGGTGTAATATTGGAATGAGAGCTAGGCCATCTAAAAAAATAAGGGCTGTATACAGTAGCCTTATGTGTGTTCATGTAACAGGATAAACTTGGGCTTACAGGGCAATTCTTTTCATGTTAAGGTTAGCTTATCTGAAGAAGTTCATTAAGTTCTGATAAACTTTCTTACAGAACCTTTCTGAACTGAGCTGCTTTGACTTACATTTTTAGGTTACTTGGAATCTGTTTAAAGATGCAGAGTACCATAGTACTTCACTGTAGCCATCTTAAAATTTTAAAATCAGTATCTTGGGTGCTTCATGTATTCAAGTAACATTTGTAGACTATTATCTAGCTTGCAATTTTGCTACATCACATTGTTTCAGCAGTGTTGTCTGTGTGTGCACAGACATTTGACTGTTCCCCATTTTAAGAGCTATTGGAAATGATCAAATACTGGAATTGTGGCTTCTCCACTTCAGAAGGGAGTCTTAAAATCGGATGAATGAAAAGAGATTTCATTTTAGTCTTTATACAAGTCTATAAATAACATTGGATATTCTGTAGGGGGTTTGATGTGATCAATCAAACCCCAAAGAACTTTCAAGCCAGCTGTAAAGAGCATAGTTTATTGAAGTCAGACTAGGTAAAGCTAGATATAAAAGATACTATATGTTACAAATCTGGAATTGAATTTCACCCATCTGAATCTTATTTGCTGACATAAAAGTTTGTCCATAGTTTGGGTGGTTTTTTTTCTGGTTGGGTTTTTTTTTCACCTAATGTGGTACTTGATAAGCTTGTATATTTGGTATGTATACGTACATAGATATTTACAACTATTTTAATTAAAAAACCCCCCACAAACCAAAAAGAAGCCCAACCTACTTCAAAATTAAGGCTTCCATTCTGTCCTCAACTCATCCTATTGTACCTACCTATTGCAGGGGTCTGAGATCAGTATGTGGTGCGCTGTACGTGCTGCCATGCTTGGGCATAATGAGGTGAGTTAAAGACAGTGGAAGCCAAATTTTGATTAAACTGACAGAAGTAACAGTAGTCTAATAGCTTAGACAATTTAAGTTCTGTACTGCTTTAATGATAGAACACTGACAACTTTCCCTTTTTTAGTTGAAACTAATCTGCTTTGGACTTCTGGCAGTATTTTGATCAAGCATGCTTGAATTGCACTAATAGGTACAATTTTTAACTAAAATTTATTCACTTCGTAAGAGTTGGGAGATAAAAGGGAGAAACTGCTGGGAGTGAAGGTGAGGAATTTCATCTTATTGTGTCTGAGGCTTTGATAATAGGGAATTGATGCTCTTGGGGATAATTTTTGGTTTGAGAGCCTTCAGCCTAGTTGGGGGTTTAGTTTGGTCCTGTAGTGTTGTTCCTCCTTCCTGTCCTGTCCCCACTGAATTCCTTTGTCTTGCTTTCACGTAAATAAACTTTAGGCTTGGTTTACAAACAAGCCCAAATGAGAGGTGAATGCCTCTGTTTTCTGGGTTCTAGCTTAATGTAGCATTTCTGAAAAAGAACTGTTGTGGAAGTTGAGGAATAAATCTTCCACTGTATGTACAGGGAATAAAAAACCTAGCTGTTTGGTTATTTATTTAGAATTTTGGACTTCTGTAAATACAAAACCAGATAACTTTATTAGATACTTTATTTCAGTATGTGAACAACATGATTCGAGTGTGTTGTGCTGAACAGAACAATTTGGTATGAAACACTTGAAAAAAGAACAAAAGAAAAACCTTCGAGCTACAATAATATCTAATTACCCAACCCAGAAACTGTTGGATAACTGGTTTTGGTTTCTTGTTTTGAGACTGCTGCTATTTCCTTCTGGGAATTTAATTTTCCTTCTGGGTTATTTAATGTGTGCTTTGCTATCTGTGAGGTCAAACTTGCTGGATTGTGTTTCATTAGTTAGGTGAAGAGCACTCGAATCCGACTGGATTGTGAATAGCATAATTCAACGTTGGGATGTGTCTGCAGCAGCCGTATCAACTGTGCCTTGTTACACTTTTTGGGAACCTAAAGGCCATCTTACTGCTTGCTTTTCATCTCTACAAAACCTTGGCTGCTTTTCTTAAGCTTTAAAATACAAGAGCTATTGTTCTATAGAGTATTCTTTCAAATTAAATATGCTGAAAAGGCTTTCCTGGAACACAGTGTGCCCCTTGTACAATGTGTGAGTTATGGATAAAGACTTTTTCACCTTCTAGAGCAAACTGCTGCTCTGAGGAAAAAAACATTAACTTACTACAATATGTCTAAATAATAATGAAACACACCTCCTGTAGGTGCACATATCTGTGTGAGGGAAGTAGGCAAGGCCTTTAGACTTCCAGGAAGACTGTCTTCTTTCATGAGTGGGGCCTTTTACCTGGGGCTCAGTGTTCCAGTGGCAACTTGGCAGCTCCTGGTCAGCTTAAAGCAGGAGCAGAACAGGCTTGTCTTTCTCTGTAAATGAGTAAGCAGACATAGCCAAGGAAGCCAACTGCAGATATCCATATGTACATTTTGTTTATCCTTCTCTACCATAAGACAGGAAATGAGGGAGTGTGTGGTTGTTTAGTGCTGCTCGATAGCCTTTAAGCATGGACTAGGAAGCATCTTCTAGTACAAGAGAATGGGTTGAGAGGATATAGACACTGTATTAAGCAGAATTTTTTTCTAGCTTCTGGTAAGTAGTAGTTTTTCAGGTGTCCGTCAGTCTGGCTACCACCAAACTATCCTTTTGAACACAAATGTAAAGGAAGTAAGGTTTTGGGTTTTATGTTGGTATTTTGTTTGGGCTTTTAGGGGGGATTTTTTAGGCCAGTTTATCTCCAGTGGTAAGTACAACTGTACGTTCACAGAGACTCAGGGTTACATTAGTGCTGTTGTGTTCTATTAGAGGTGTGTTGCTCTGTTGTACTGGGCACCATAAAAACTCAACATAAAACTAAACCACTTCAGTATCCCTGCAGTTCAAGAGAAAATGCCCCTGGTTAGAGACTATCTTTTAGTGTATCCGAACAATGAACTTGTAGTTACTGCAGTAGTACTTAATCAAAGCAGTCATTTGCTGTAAAAGCCTACATTTATTTCATCTTCTCTCTCACATGCTTATACAGTAGGCAAGCTGTAAATAAAACTTTCCATTTCTTACCTAACTTAATATTTTGACTGTTAGCTTTTTCTCAGTGTGTAGCTAGAATACTAAATATAAGCTCTAGAGGAATGTTTGATGCTTCTTCAGTAGTTTATCACATAATATTTTTTGATAAACACTTTTACAAAATAATGTAGTTTTACCGGATGTAGATTTTGTGAAGGAAAACTATTGAAGTTGAAAGCTTATATATCGTCTTAGTTGAGCTTAGATATTGTATGTGGTAATCTGCAAAGAAAGTGGAAAATGGCACAAAATGGAGATAAACATGAACTTTTTCTGCAAGATCACGTTCAAGAAAAAGAAATAAGAATGTTTTTACTCAACTTTTATGTAAGAATCGCTTCTAAAAATTTGGCAAAACATAGCTAAATGAGTTAGATACTTACAAAACCCTCGCATTTAAATAAAACATTGCATGTAAAGTTCAGAGAGGAACCAGTAATTTCTATACATCATACAGTAATAATAAGCTGTTACATTCCTAACGAGGTCCGTTTTATTCCAAGTTATATGAAAGCATAACAAATTATGTGAGTGGAATAAGAATAGTACTTACAAGAATAGAATCAGTTATCACTTGGAGGTGTGGGCTTTTTACCAGATAAGACACTTCATTCTGTACTTACTTGAAGCAGCTGTTAATAGAGTAATTTTTTAAGTTGTCTGGTCTTGCATTTAAATAAGTTCTTGTTTTAGTTTTTACTAGCTTGATTTAAAAAAAAAATCTTTTACTGCTTTCTTACTAATCTGCAGCTTCATCCCATTCTCTCCTCAGGAAACAGTTCCCATGCTATACACAGCAAATACTAACGGAGCACTGTAATGAAGTGTGGTTCTGTAAATTCTCCAATGATGGCACTAAACTAGCAACAGGATCTAAGGACACAACTGTTATTATATGGCAGGTTGATCCAGTAAGTATGAAACGTGTTAAAATGCGCATGACTTGTCTTTCCCTTCCTCTCCAGTTTCTCTTGCTAGGATGGTTTGATTTTTGTAGGACAGGCTAACATGTACCGTAGCCTGCTGGCTAGGGTATTTCTCTGGGGTGTAAAAGTCTGAAGATCATGGTCAGTCTAAATTTGTGAAGGAGGACACTTGAAAACCTGATGCCTGAGTGTAAGGCTTGAACTGTTGGCTGCTTTGGGGCAGGAACTTCATGTGCCCCTAGCCAGTACCACAGGGTAGAGCCTGCTGGTACCCTCCAGGGCAGCTTCTCAGCTTGAAGGCCTTGAAAAGCATTGAGTGAGAGTGGAATGACAGTGAGGAACCTTTCTTCTATGTCACTCTCTTACTAAGAGTACTTCTGATCTATGTATGTGACTAACTCTTTTCAGTTATCTTTTACTATTAGTGCACTTAGATTTAAATGCTTTATCTATTTCACCTTTTATTACTTTATTTCTGAGTAGTAATATGGTTTATGTGCTTGACAGAAGTTGTGTCAGTATAACACCACTTCATGTGAGTTGCTGTTTTAAGGTTGGCCTTGGCTTGAGCTGAAGATTTAAACACTTATCAGAATTCACTGACATATAGAAGTATATCCATCCATTTCCTCATTAACTGTGGTTTTAGATTTTGATAGTAATACATGGCACTGTTTCTCTTAATGAAATATTCTACAGCTACAAGATTTATCTTTCCTACCTGTATCTATTCTTACATAAATAAAAAGATTGAGCAGTGAATCTAAGACTGTTTTAATTGTAGAACTGATATGAAAGTCCATATATTTCATAACAATTGAAAATTGTGCATAAATTTGAACATATGCACACAATATGTGAAGTTGTTAATGCTTGTAAAACACTATCAGAAATAAGATTCTTACAGGTTTTTGAACCATACATCCACAAACTGGTGTGCTAACTGGAAGATGAAGATCTTTGCTGTTCCATACTGGCTCTCAGTAAGATTTGAGAGCTGAACTTAATCCTTTTCTTCCACTACAGGTTAGGAAGCCGTATAATTTGAGTTCTTTTTGCTATTAAGGAGATGGGTGAACTTAACCCCCTGTTCCATGTGCATAGTTGTTACATAGCCCCTGAACTAACGGCAAGTGCTATAGGTTTTTCAAGCATAGAACTGTTGTAATTGGTTTGTTACTGGAGTCAGTGTGCTCTGGGCCAGCAGATGCACAGAGGCATAAGATGCTGTTAAGAAGTGATCTGGTTTTGGGTTTTTTGTGGTGGGGTGTTTTGGGGTTTTGGTTTTTGTTTATTTGCGGGCTTTTAACAAACAAAATAATTCTAAGTAAATTAAGGATCAAATGTTTTTACTGTTGATTTGTCATTTGATTGTAGAAGCTTATCTTCCTTTTATACTGATGGGTTTTAATACTCCTCATCTTGATTAGCCCATTTTATAGTGATTTGTTAGCTAATATCTGGTTAACCAAACCTAATAAATGTTTTGTGAATGGTTTAGACTAACCCTTTTGACCAAGGGTTGCTAAAGGAACAAAATCTCTAATAAAATAGTGGGAAAGTAGCTTTGTAGAGTTTTATGTTCTGTATTTGTGTACCAGAAAACAAAAAGGGGGGAAAATTAAACCCTTTCAGGGAGGTGATGCCTAAATAACATTAAGTCACAACTCAAATGGTTTATTTTTATATTTGCCAGAGCATGCTTCTCACTTCCTTTTGAATTATAAGTTTAATCAGATTTTCAAGGCTTTAGGAATCTAGAATGATTTTAATCCACATATATATAAACGACAGGGAAACATCCATCCAAATCTGCCTGGGCAAGTGATGGGAGAACACTGTTTTAAAAGAACAGTATTTCTTTTCCACACACACATCATGTGTGTGAGAATCTTTCACTTTTCTCTTTCTTCAGTAATCTCTCTTGAAGTGTAATGAAACTGCTTCCATGTGTTTTCTTTATTTCATACCATGAATTTCTTATTTCTCTTTTAAGACCCAGCTATATATATAAGCTGTCTTAACACATGCTTCTGTTTTCATTTTCATTTGTTCATTTCAAATATCATATGCAGACTCAGCAGCATTAAATAATGTCTCAAGTGAACTAGGTTTGTGTGTGGAACACATTATTTGACTGTGTGGCAGAATCTGTAGTGCACAGAGGATAAGCACAGTAGGCACATCACCTTGTCTGGCGTGCATTTTCTTTGATGGAGTTCTCTAACTTGTTCCTTACAGAAACCTTCTTTTTCTGCACTTTCTAAAAACTGTTGACAGGTTTTTGGCTTTTCAGCCAAGAAGCCCAACTACTGCAGACTTATGCTGATACCTGAATAGTTGTGGGTTTTTTCTACATATCAAAAACGTGGGAAGCTATATGTAAGGGACAGAAGTGCTGAGATTTCTTTAGGTGGTGGGTGGGAAGCAGATTGACTAAATTTGGGGCCATTTTCCTGAAATACCATTGACTGTTGGTTTGCAGCAAAACATAGTATAGCAGTTTTGCTGTATTTGGAGAGAAATATGGGCACAGCGTGAGAGAGAGTAACAGCCACAGAGTCCTATCATTAGAAGAGGAATATCCCCTGTATCTTACTCCTCATGAGTCTCAAATGTGACGCAGAAGTGATGGGCTGCTTTAATCCTGATGTGAAAAGAAATACGTAAGTTGTAGGCAAGCTGCAGGATGTGAGATGATGTCAGGCATGATTCAGTTTCCTTACAGATCAGTTTAGCTATAGACACAGCAGTGTCAAATGCAGACCAGGAATAACAATTAGAATGGAAAAGGAGCCTTCAGGAGGTCCATTCATTTGCCCCTCTTTCTCTGTGCTTTGAAGATCATTCCTAGCCCACTTTCTTTTGAGGAATTCAGGTTTTTTTAGCCAACAGAACTATCAAAACTGCAGGTTGGCTGAGAGTCACCAAATCCCTTGTAGCTGGTCCTAAGAAACGGTCCTTTGTGTCACTCTTCCTCTGTTGACCATGTTCTTTCTCTTTAGAATCAAGAGATGCTCTGCTGATTAATACTAAAACAAAGAGAAAGGACAATTTGAGAAGCTAGATTTCAAACAAGTCACTGGTTTTGAAGAGAAGTAGGAGGTATAAACATCCCCATACAGAAAAAAAGGGGGGAGAAATCCATTTGCCCTTTTCCAAGTGGCTTGACAAAAATTCAACAGTTTAACAAGCTCAGTTCTACTTAATGTATGTGTGTGGTGGTGTTAAGAGTCAGTGCTGACATAGTATTGAAGCATGTTTCTGTATTTAGGAAGCCAGTGTATGGTTGTTTAAAGTATCTTAGCTGTACTATTTATATTGATGAGCTGCTTCAAAGTCCAAGTTCCTGTGACAAGACAGCAGTTGTAGCATAAAAGGTGATACAAGATGCTCTGCGTGAGCGAAGTATGCTTCATTGACTAAGTCTGGCAGAAAAGATGCAACAGCTTGCTGTAGGCAACACTTCTGAAATAAGAACACCTCTCGAGGAAGCTTTTAAAAATATCTTTCTGTAAAGCTTCTTTCTTGAGCAGCACGCACAAGATACACTCGAGTTTGTAAAAACATTGGCACTTGGAGGTTTTCCCTTCTCGGCGTACATGAAGGTTTTGGTTCTCTGTTTAACCATAACAGGCTTCCAGCATGTCTTTAATTTTAAGAAAGTAACTTAATTCTGTAAAATATGGATAACAGTAGTTCTGTAATGCAGTAGATGTAGAGAGACTTTACACTTGAGAAGACTTCTGTAGTGTCATGTAATGTACTGTATATTTTGAGTTCCACATTCAGAATCACAGAGGATTAGAACAAAACACCAGAAGTGTTCCCGTTTTGTATATTGAAACTTGGAAGCTTTCTTTTTATAGTCCTACTCTGTAAACTAGCAACTGCTTTTCCAGTAAGAACCTATTTATATGCCTTGTAAAATGCAGTTGCTCTTCTGTATTTGGACATGCTGTGTATGTGAAATCTAGTAGGAGTTCACTTGCATTGTCTCAACAGAATCCCTCTTGTTTCAGGATACTCACCAGCTAAAACTACTTAAGACATTAGAAGGTCATGCGTATGGTGTCTCTTATATTGCTTGGAGTCCAGATGACAACTATCTTGTTGCCTGTGGCCCAGATGATTGTTCTGAGCTTTGGCTCTGGAATGTACAAGTAAGTGGTGACTAAGAGTAAAAAAAATGTAACTCTGTGTTCAGCCTACTGCTTTTGGTTTAATATTTAGATATTAAAACCTATTTAGATACGCTTTAATATCTAAATCTCATGTTAAACATGAAAGAAATAATTTCTACAAACTTGTTCTGCAAAGGTGTCGGTGTAAAGGGGACACACTGATCACACCTCCCACCCCCTCAAATTTAAAAACATTACTAAAGCAGCCTACAAATTCTGTGCTCAGTTTGTACAGAACTGAAATTAGAGTTCAAGTCTAAGTGCCTGGACTGTGCAGCAGTTCTGGTGTATCTGGTTACTGATAACTTCTGAGGAGGGATGGCATAAATCCATAGGACTTGGAGAGCTACTGAAGAGAACAGCGAATTAAGAGAAAGAGAACAGAATTACCATCTAAAGGGAGCAATTGCTCATTAAGGATTTTAACAAGTAGGCGAAGTAAAAGATAGAAGCTATTTTTACTTCGTGTAACCCACCCAATGATGTTAGTGGAAGATCCACAGAGGCTTAAATTTATGATAGCAGGACTTCATCTTTCAGTCAGGCACTAGGGCATTTTGCCATTTCCTCCATGAATTTGAAAATCCTTTTCTGCTGTTGATTTATACGGGCACTTGGGTTGATATAAAAGCTTCCCCTGCCTCAGTTGCAGGCTGCACAGTCTTTCTTGTGCTGCCTTGGACTCTGAACTAATTTGTTTCCTAAAACAAAAATGTTCCCTTTTTTCACCCTTGGAATACGTTTCTTCTGTTTGACTAAATTGGCTCAGTGAAGAGCACTGGAGCTGGCACGGGGGAATAGAGAGAAGCCCTTACTGTTTTGACATTGGTAATCTGCTCATTGGCACTCTGTCTTGTCAAACAGTAGCATTATAAACTAGGGATGAAAGCTAAATTTTGGCATGGAGAGATCCAGCTCGGGGAGGGAAATGGTCTAAATACTCTTGATACTCCCAACTTTTTCCTAAAATGTATTTTCTCATCTGTTTTCTTGCAATCTCCTCCTTCTTCCTCATTGCTTTACGTGTTTGTTTGGGGTTTTTCGGGGTTTGGTTATTCTTGGGTTTGTTTTTCTTTCCATTTTGTATTGCTTCTCTTAGTGTTCTTCCAGCTTCTCTTAATTCTTCTCTTTACTCATAATCTTCCAGTTTTGTGAGACACCATCTAGCCAATCTCTTTATTTGAGAGGAAAAAAGAAATTGTCCCAAATCAAGTCCAGGGTCACTGGAGATGCTGAAGTGCTTCTGCCTTTTTATTGCATTATTTGTATTGCTTTTTAATAAACGTGTTGAGGTGCACTTCCAAACACAATGCGTGTCAGATAAAATTAACAATGCTCTTTTTTTGGGAAAGGGTTCTGGTGTAAGGCCTTGCTGTCTTTTGTTATTTTCCAGACTGGGGAGCTGAGGACAAAGATGAGCCAGTCTCACGAAGACAGTTTAACAAGTGTGGCCTGGAATCCTGATGGGAAGCGTTTTGTAACAGGAGGTCAGCGTGGGCAGTTCTATCAATGTGTAAGTTCTCTGCATCTGTCCCATTGAAAACAAAAAAAGAACTGAAAGTTTTGTCACAGTCAAATCTGAGATTCACGTTTTTCCATTTCATTTTCTTTATGTGTGTACACTAAAACTTCTGATCCTTTAATTCAAGGAAGCAATACATTATTGCTAGTATTTCAGCAGCACTTCTGTATGTAGCAGTTAGAAGGGTTCAAGCATCTTTTGTCTCCTTAAAGGAGGATTTGTGGGCTGGGAGGTGTTTTTAGCTGCTTTAGAAGATACACTAATAAAAAGTAGTGCCTTTGTCCACAAATGTTGCTTATTCTACAGAATTTTGACTATGTCTTCCTTAGTTTTTGCATGCTGTCTCTGCTTAGTGTAAATAGAAATTTGAAACCCTCATTACTTGACTAGTGTTGATTTTTGAGATGTGATCTACAGTTGCCTGAACTGATGCCCAGAATAACAGTGCAGTATGCAAACCTCCCTCACTGCAAGGGTGAGCTCTCTGACGTGACACAGATTGCATGTGCCATGTGCAAGAAAGTAAGTGACAAAAGGGATTCTCAGCTCTCCAGGACGGATACCTACAAAAGCCCTCAGTTAAGACAGCCAGGTCCTAATTCATTAAGTCCCTCCTTTTACAGGGTAAGATCGCTTTCTGTAGCCATTGTCTGAACAGGAAGTGAAAAAGATACTTGTGTGTCAACTCCTTAGAAATCTGAGACTAACAGTTCAAACTTTGTGTTTTTACCTCTCTTCTGATCAGGATTTAGATGGTAATCTCCTTGACTCCTGGGAAGGAGTGAGAGTGCAATGCCTTTGGTGCTTGAGTGATGGGAAAACTGTTCTAGCATCAGACACACACCAGCGAATTCGGGGTTATAACTTTGAGGATCTTACAGACAGGAACATGTAAGTACCTCTTTCTTTGGTTTTGAATTCCTGGTTCTTAGGGTTAGAAGAAAATGATTGAGGAAGGGTTTTGGGGGGAAGGGTGGAAAATATGTTATTAAAATGCTCTCACTATACAAGACAAGGATAACATGGGAGAAGAACTAGTGAGTTCCAGTTGCTGCAAGAAGCCTTAGGTATTAGAAAGAACTTCGTAAGTGCTGGAGTAGGTTTCTAGTGGATGTTCTGATGTTTGTGTCATCAAGAGGTGTCATTTCAATTCCTAAAATATTTTAGTAGATCCTCCCTTGAAGTTAGGAGTTGAATTTGGGGTCTAAAGATCTTTTTGGTCTTGGGATTTGTCATAAGTATGAGCAGACTATTGCAGACCTGGCTTGTATTGACAGAGAGACATAGCTAATTTCAAATTCGGAACTCCTTCCCTGATAATATAGCAGAGACAGGGATATGCCTTTTGTCTTGGTGTTGCATCGTTATTTAAGTATACTCTTAACACTGTGTCTTATAATTTCAGAGTACAAGAAGATCACCCTATTATGTCGTTTACTATTTCAAAAAATGGCCGTTTAGCTTTGTTAAATGTAGCAACTCAGGTGAGTTGGTGATGATAAATGGAAATGCAAAGACATCTGCTTGCAACTGCTACCTTGATGTGAATTGGAATGTTTTACATTAGCCAGTTGTTTTTTGTGTAATACGAAGGCTTTTATGTTCATAAGTATAGCATGGCATTTTCTGACAAGAAGGCAGTCTTATTCTTGAGACTTTATTTTTTGTCTGATTTATAGTCAACAGCTTCCTACTATGAAATATGTACTATTAAATGTTAATATCTGGCTATTGCTCTGAGAAGCCCAGGTACAGCAAGAATTGTGGCAGGTTGACATGTCTAGGGGTGTGAGAATTAGATGTTACTTATTTCTACTTTTGGAACCTTGTGTAAGAATAGGAGCTTTCAGAACAAAAGGGAGCACAGACTGGAATTTTAATCTAGTAATGTGGTGTGTTTTTACCCTCTTGATCTAGTAACAGTTGGCTACAGTAATGTACTTCCACTATGTTTGATTTTCTGAGTTTTTCAAAAGAACACAATAATGTTTAATGATGAAATAACATTCTTTATGCTTCTTATTCCCAGGGAGTTCACTTATGGGACTTACAAGACAGAGTTTTAGTGAGAAAGTATCAAGGTGTTACACAAGGATTTTACACAATTCACTCGTGTTTTGGTGGTCATAATGAAGATTTCATCGCGAGTGGCAGCGAAGGTAACATCATTCCCCTTTGTGCAGAAAACTGGAACACTGTATCCTTCCTATACCTCACTTTTATAATGATGATGATGTTAGCAACTGTCATCTATGAAAGCAAGCAAACTGGTTCATTAAACAAGTTTGAGGAGCACGGGGATTGTGGCATACTTGAAGAAATAATTATGTGCTAGCAGAATCTTCTGAGAGGATGGTGGTAGTAGAAAGCATTAATGACTCTTTTGTGTGGCTCCTCTGAAGCAAAGCATCTGCACAGTTTTAATTAGAAGTAGGTGGGGTGTTCTTGAGGCTTTTTGTTTTTGTGGTATTATGCTTAAGCGTATGGTTTGGATCAAAAATACTTCTGGGGAGTAACAGCTTCATTTGCCTGTTGAAGGTATAGGTGTGGTGAGATTGTTTTCATTTCAGTAGAGTCACTCTCTTAATTATGGACAGAGTAGTCTCAAATTAAGCAGTTGTTGACATAGCCTGGTAGGGTTTCTTGGCGATCAAATGCTTTGTGGTTTGTTTTTATTCAACTGTCTGTGGTAAGAACTGAAATTAGTTAATGGTTTATATCTGGAATTGGTTCAGTTCTGTCACTGATGTAGTGCCATCACTGCCCATGGAGGTCTCTTAAGATTCAAGCCTATGGCGGAGCTAAGAATTACGCTTCAGGTATGTAAGCAATCACTATTAGTACTGTGTAACTCAAACTGTGAGGAAATAAGGTCGGCCAGGATACTTACTTTATATTTTCCAGGAAAGGATAGTAGTATGTCTAAAATAAACCCATATTTCACTCTCTGGCCTGACGCAGTGGAATGTGACTGAAGGGCAGCACCTCCAGTCTTGGTTCTTGGTTTGAGATCCAAAAGTTCAGGGTTTCTGTTGAGCCATACAAATGTGCATGTGTATGTGTAAATACTACAGTGCACCACTCCTTTTTCTTCCATCTGTATTCTTTATTATCTTCATTGTCTAAAAACTACTGAGCAGTAGTTGAAATGGATGGCACTCTAGATTTGGACTGTCCGAAGCTGCTGTTGCTGTGCACTGAATTGTTGCAAGCGTGACTGCTGAGAACATGAATGTCTTTTAAGAAACAAGGAAGCAAAACAAAAATAAGATTGCATTGTCATAGCCTGATTAAAAAAAGGTAATAGATGGATTACGTTTTCCTAACCTCTTAAACTTAAGGTATGTTTTCAGCTAGGTGGGCTTTTTTCTAACACTTCCATCAATAGGAAGAAAATGGAGGTCTCTTTCTGAAAGGGAAATTGCTGCTTTAATCTAGCAAACTTGTTTTTTCCAAAACAAAATACAGGCATTGTGACAAGCACCAAACTACTGGTTTGTGTTCAGGCTTTGATTCTCTCAGACAGCAGAGGCTCGTGTGTCTAGTGTCTAAGCAGACAGTGAATTGTGTTGTTTGATGAATAGCGTGCATATGTAGTCTCTTGAAATTGTAAGTGGAATGTAAACACAACCAGAACATTTGCATCAGTACAAGTATATGTAAAGGTGGTATACTCAAATGAGCTGATTGAGCAAAAGGAGTTACCACAGAGTTCCATAATGCTGTTCTAGCAGGTAGGTCAGAGGGCAAGTTTGTTTTGTAAGGGGTTGGGAGGAGGAGGAATAGACGAAGACTGGTTTGTTTGCTAAGCCTTCAGAATGACATCTACATTAAAACCTTTCAAATAGCTGAAAATACTTCCATTTGATGTGCTAGACCAAAATATTAGGCTTTTGTGTAACACCAGTAACACATACTTGTTTGGTTTGTATAGGTCTGTTGGGAATATTCCAAAGACATTCCTAGAGAGGTCAACCCACAGGCTGCTATTCTACAGTTGGGGCAGAGGGAGAGGGGGAATGCCAGCAAATGACCAAACCACCTTTAATCACTAATTCTAATATTCTATTCCCAGCATATTGCTAGAAGTAATTAAAAGCTTCCTATCTCAAAATAATATCTGTAGCTTTGTTTGCTTCATCTACTTCAGTATGTACAAACTAATAGCTTTAACTACTACACAAGAATTAATTGTTGTCAAATACAGTAATGGCTCACAATTTGAGACATTAGGCTTTGTTGTCCTCCCTCATTTGCTCTGTTTGCCCGTTCACTGAAATGTTTTAGGTTTTTAGTATCAAGATGTATTTCATAAGCTATAGAGCTGTGTTCCTACCTAGTGCTCATCAGTAGGTGGTGGTTGTAAATATTCTGCTTTAGTACTCATGACTTTATAATGCATGTAAATGCTATTGTTTGGGGGAGGAGGGGAATAATATGCAAGACATCCTTTTGAAGAAGGATGCAACTCCGTATCTTTAATTAGAGTAGCTTGTTTTCTCTCTTTAGCCATGTATTGGCATATTTGCATTCTAGCCAAGTGTTTTTCAAATACCAAGTGCAGTAGACTTGCAGGTGTTAAAAGGGAACCTGTGTCTTAGTGGAAGAGCTTTAACCCATGTTCTTGTGATCACTCTTAGAAGAAGAATTTTGTTAGTGCTATTGCACGTTCAACAGACGTGGGTTTTAGACATGGGGTTTACAACATCAGTGGGTGTTTCTTAGTTGTTGAGAGCTTGTGTGGAAGTGCTGCTTGATATGACAAATCAGTCTGTGCAGAACAATGATTCTCATTCTGTTTTGTTTTCTTTCTTAAATGTGTGTTTTATGTAGATCACAAAGTATATATTTGGCACAAACGTAGCGAGCTGCCCATTGCGGAGCTGACAGGGCACACGCGTACTGTTAATTGTGTGAGCTGGAACCCGCAGATTCCATCCATGATGGCCAGCGCCTCTGATGATGGCACTGTTAGAATATGGGGACCAGCACCTTTCGTAGACAACCAGGATATTGAAGGTAAAAATTCTGTCTGTGTGTGTGTGTTCTTCAGTTACTAATTAATCAAATTGGGAATTGATGGTTTGGGGTTGAAAGGGACCTTAAAGGTCATCTAGTTCCAATCCCTTGCCATGGGCAGGGGCACCTGCCCTCAAAGCTTACATCAAAGGCAGGTGGTTCAGTAGGTTTTCTTTACCATAAATAGGATAGAAAAATGCTTTTGATTCATGGGTTAGAATCATAACTTTTACTAAAATAAGTTAAGGGTTTTGGGGATTGGGTTTTTTTTGTGGGTAGTTTGTTTTTTTTTTAATGTATGGCTGTTAATTTTTATCCAAGCTATTTATTTTTATGAAATAAAAAGGAAACAAATGGTATTTCCAAAATGATACTGAAATTTCTGATGTGGCCCTATAGAAAACTAAGGGTCATTAAGACCTCAGGGTTGTATTGACTTATTTATGTAGACTTCTTAAAAATCATGCCTCCAATGTTGAGGTTTAATAATACACAATGTTATTAAAATTTAAGTAATGCATTTTGACCACACTGCAGGTAGAATAATGGTATTACAGTGCTTATGAAACAAAGCTCCAAAGTCTGGAGAGAACAAAGTTTTTCCCACCATAAAACTCTGTACACAGTTGATTCTTTCTTTCCCAGCCATCAGCAATCATCTGTGTCCAGGAGAGAGACACAATGCAACTCTTCTCACTGCCAAAATGCACTCTTGCTCCCAACCCTTCTTACCTCCCCCCAGATTTGTTACCAAGTTGACCACTGGGGGCTTGCTGTACAGTTTAAATGCTTCTGTCATTGCACATTCACCCTTGTGCTAAAAATTTATAGTAGACATGAAAATGAAATGCAATATAGCCCATTGCCACCGGCTCTCATGGATACTAGATGTGGACATGAGTTCAAGGGGAACCTAGGCAAAGTAACCATAAAGAAATCCATTGAGCCTTACTAGATAAGTGAACACCTCTAGTTCAGAATGTTCCTTCGCTGAAAATGGCTGAAAGTTGGAAGGATACTAGGAGGAAGAATTGCCTCCTCTCCCTGCTCCTGTGCTTTCTGACACATCTGCTTCTGGTCTTGGACTAGGTGGACCAGCCTGGCCAGTCTCCTGTTTGTAACGCCTTGAATGCACCCATAAGGAGTCAGAGCCTATCCTCCAGTTGGTTTTACTCTTGGTTTTGTTTGGTTGGTTTTCTCCAGTTAGCTGCTTGCTCACTCTTTCTTAGTTCCTCCAGAAAATAAGCTCCTAAATGCCTTAAAAATCAAAACAATAGAGAATGGGTTTCTTCCAGCAGTGCTTCTGCAAGAGGTGTAGGTGCACGGAAGAATACCTAACAACCTAGGAATCTTAAATGGGTGACAGAGAGCTTTGTTATTAGCACACTCCCCTGGAACTTAAATGCAAATATGTGTTACTTCTTTTTGGAAGAGTCGATTGTTTTGTACCAACACCTAACATGCTAAATAATATGAATAATGATACCTCAAATAAGTAATTTTTAGCATGGGATTTAGCTACCATATAAGATCCGTTAACTAATGCATGTTCAGTAAAACTTGTGTAAATACACTATATTAATGACCTGATAATAGAAATATTTACTATTAATAAGCTTTCAAGGTGTGATTTCTTTCTCTTATGTTTTTGTTTTTGCTCAGAGGAATGCAGTAGCATGGATAGTTGATGGCGAATTTGGAGCAGACGACTTCAGTTTAACTTAATTAGTCGTATTTTAAATGGCTTGGGATTTGGTGCAAACAAACATGATTGATAGCTGGACAGACATGCTCGTCATGAAAAAGAACCATTTCTGAAGCCCGGTTGGGGCCAAACATTTACCACCTTGCTTCATAGTAACCAGTCGAGATGAAGCACGTCCTTAGAACGTTGTCGGACACCGTGTTGAAATTACCCCCCCCATCGGTTGTGAAGAACTGTGCTACATTCAGGCTAACCATTGAACTCAGTATATATATTTTTCCCTCCTGCCTTTTTGTCTGGCAGGCTACTGTTCTTGTTGCTCTTCTGTGTAATGAAGTTTAAATGCTTGTTTGGAACACTTTATTTAACAGTTTAGAAGGCTTGATAGAAAGAGTGCTTTAGTCTGAAGAGTATACATTGGATAGGAAAGTATTTCCTTCTCTTGTTTCTCAAGTCTCTCTCCGCCTTACTTAGCTTGAGATCTTTGCAGCTTGGTTCATGGATTCTAGCCTTGCCCGTTGCGCAGTATATTATAAATTGAGATGATAAACCAATGAACTATGTCAAAAGCACTCTCAGTATCACATTTGACAAAAAGTTTTGTACTTTTCACATAGCTCGTTGCCCTGCAAAGGGGTTAACAGCACAATTTTTTAAAAATAAATTATTTATAGGATTAAAATGACTTCATTTGTATACATTTGGAATTAAAAAAAACAATGCAAGAAGTGTCGTGAAACACGGTATCACTGATGCTTTTCCAGAGTGTCTTGAGACCCAATCAAAAGCAGTGGCTGGAAGGAGCTTTACGTAGGCAGTGAAGCTTGTTTTAGACGGAGGAACTCTGTCCATCTGAACAGAGAAACTGTTCTTTAGGAAAAGAAAAGGCGTTCAGAGTGCACCACCAGACTAAGAGTTTAAACAAGACAAGGTCTTTTTGGGTTTTTTTAATGACATAAATATGTGCAACAACGCTGGTGTAAAAGGTAGACTACACCTCGAGGGAAGAATGTGTTGGAAGAGTCCTTTCATCACACAGTCAATCTTTTGTAAAAGTAATTAACGTACAAATCATAATTAAACACTTGTATTATGATGGCATTTTTTCTTTCTTTGGTAAACAAAGGTGTATAGCTTTTCTTTTTGAGAACATACTCTTTAAGTTTCCAGATCGAAATGCCACTCCCAGACCTTGTTGCAAGCTGGTGCTGTGAACATCTTGACACATCTAGCAATAGTTCCACTAATAGCCTGTGTTAAGAAGGGAGAAAGTAATTTATAATTGAAGTATTTATTCTTTTGGACATAAACAGATGGCCTGGCATCGCTGTGCTTCTGCACTACACACATGTTCATTATGGGATGGCACTGGATTCCCTTTTGCCACCTTTGGGTGGAAAAGTAGTGTTGGTACTGCTGTGAAGTGAAGAGGGAGCAGGGAAAGGCACGCTGATGTGCCGAGAGCTGATGTGAACAGAAGTGTGGGCTTCATCCTTTAATGAAAGAATAATCTAGTGTCCTTAGTAGTCACGTGTGGAAGAAGGGTGGGGGAAGGTTTGCTGGAGTTCCTGGACAGGGAAGTGGAGCTACTTTGAGTGGGAATGTGGTGCTTAACATAAACGGTCCCTGTTTTCTTTCCCAGAAAAACAAAGTGATGCTTAAAGGTTAGATCTTTAAATTATTATTTGTTTAAGATTCCAGCCATCAGGTGGTGGGTTTTTTTCTTGCCTGGTATGTAAACTTAAACATGATTCAAGCTTCTGATACTCTGGTTGAGACTAGCCCTGAACCTGACATACTCTGAAATGAAGCAGGAACTTTACGTTCTTGCCTTCAATCCAGTTGTCTTAAAATCAAGATGAATTTCTTTTGTTAGCAATTGTTGTTCCACAGTACTGGGAGTACATGTGTAAACATGACTAAAATCATTTGCTTCTTCTACTAGCTAGTTCTGGAGGAAGCTGTTTCTCTTCCTAGTGCAGACAGTGTAAGATTAGCCAGTCTTCTTCCTGTGGCATCAGTGTTGCAGGGAAACAGCCAACGTCCTAAGGTCAAATCTGAGTAAGGGAAACCTTTGGGTTTTAAATAAAAACTGAATACTTCCACTGTAACCAGTGTTTTATATGTTCAAACCACAGTATAATTCATAAGCAATGTCAGTATGTGAATCTTTGGAAGTTCTGCTAGTGTTGTCCTTCTCTGAACTTATGTTTTCAAACAAAACATTATTTAGGGGAGAGGAAAGTGAATAATCCTGCATTTGATGTCTCTAACAACGTCTCATGCAAAGGTCTGGCACCACTTGCTTACTTCATACGGGACTAAAGTGGGAACTTTAGGCAGGTGCTGAAGGCTGGATCAAATCTCAAGGTCAGATTTTTAAATCCCTTATGTACTTTAATGGGCATTTTTCATGTGATGGGCATAGCTAAACAAAGTGAGACTCCTGACCTGGTATGAGCTGTGGGGAGAGTGTCTGGGCTGAGGCCTGCAAAGCATTGTCAGTAGAAACTTAAACTTGGTAGTTTTGCCAAAATGCTGCCCCTCCGTTCTGGGGTTTCTCTTCCAGACTTCTTTTGTGCCTCTAAAATACACTTCAGGTATGCAAGAAGCAGAGTTATAGAGAAGCACATGCTCTGGAGTGTCTGCTTTAGTTCCAGGATGCAGCTATGCTCCATATAGACAGCACTGCTGTTTCCAGAGTGTCTGGCAGCAGTGTCTGGCAGAGCTGTCTGCTTCTCACAGGTGATGAGCAGAGATGAGAGAAAGGTGAGAGCCACCTTCATTTCACCACACTACTCAGGCATGCAGTAAACTGACATAACAGCTCTAGCAGTGACAACTACCAACGTGCAGGTTAAAGAGGAACCTAAACTATTTCTACCATGTCACAGTACCTGAAATGAAAAGTACCTATACTTTTTGTGCACAGACTATAAAATGAGACTCAGTGTGTGCGGGAAAAACGAAACAAGTTTGCTCATTTGCAACACATTGATTTCCATGTGCTTAAAAATGTTCATAGGCTGGAGTCTGAGGCTGGAACAAGTACACACCGGCAATAAATGACTGTATTTCTAGTCAACAGACCTATGGTGTGAGAGAGGAAAATACTGTAAGCGTGTACTCCTTTTGGAACTTTCTTGTCAGCTGTTGGTTTAAATCACAGTAGCCCCAGGTTATTGTCAAGGCAGAGCCTCAAAATCAAGATGCTGAAGCATTTTATTATCTGAACGTTCTTTAGCTGTTCAGGTAAGTAACTTTCAAGGCACAGAGGAGCACAAAAGGGAAAATGTTAGATCTGTCCTTGGTTTGGAGGGGAGGGCAGCGGGGGGAAATGACACCTTTGGTTTTAAATTCCCTCTTGTCTTTTCGGAAGTTCTCCAACTTTGAAATTAACTTCTTTTCATGATTAGAGCAAAGATGCAAGCTAGAAACCTACCCAGATCTTGCCAATTACTTCTCAACTTGGCTTCAAACAGGTAATGTTTAATACCACTCAATATGCTGTTGGGAGTTTGTGTCTAGTTGTGTACTTCTACACTGCTAAGTGATACTCCCACCCAAAACCTATTCTGATGGTTTCCTCAGCAGGACACCAGGACTCCTGCAATTAGCCATAGTTTAAGGAGAGATGTAGACCCAAAGGGGGATGGAAGTAGAGAAAGAGGAATGGCCATAAAAAGCAGGATTTACTGACCAACAGACTACTGTAACTCAAAGGGGGAGGAGGAAAAATGCACTTTCAATAGTTGGTCTGTATTTTTAGCTATAAAATACACTTGTGTCTTTTGAGACGCCTATTAAGGGGAACACCCATCCCATAAATGGCTGATCCTCCTTCTGACCTCCTCCTGTCTTTTCCACATTGGCTTGAGTCCATTTTCAGCGGCCATACTTAAAACTTGCTACTTTAAATGATGTTTAGAAAGAAAAAGAATAAAAGCCCATTAACTCTGACACTTTTTTAAACAGGGTGGACTTGAATGAAGTGTGCAGTGTTGAACTACTGCTCCAGTAGCTGCCTCTTAGTTGTCGAAATAAACTGTAGACAAGTTTTCTGTCTATTAATCCAGGTAATCTGGATTCAGTCAAACATCTGTGAGCGTGTTCCTCCCATCTGGTATGAATGTGTGCGTGCATGTGTTCCCCAAACAGACAGAGAACCAAATGTTCTAGGTACTTGAGTCGTGTTTTCTTGCATACTTTTAAGTCGTGTGTATGTGAAGTGTCCTTTGACCAGAAGGTTTTGGTTAATATCAGTATATTTTTATACATTTGAAATTCATTGTGCCCCATCTCTTTTTATTTTCTTCCCCATTTCTCATCGTTAGGGTCTATGTGCTAGATCGGAATCTTAACATTTTTAGGCACAGATGGAAAAAGTTATTGGCTCCTTGAAAACACATGGGACAAAATGGATCCTCAAAGCATGTATGTACTTACAAACCAAGCTGTAGAGATCAAGACAAGAACTTTATTGTTGATCTCAAGATTTCTAAATTGTCGAGATTTATATGGAGTTGTGGTGGAACTAGTTAACACTTAGAGCTTTTGGTATGTAATGACTATTTGCTATGGACTGATATTAAATGTTTCAAAGGATTGCGTTCTTAAACTTCCTGGATTTTTTTTTTTTTTGTTACTCTCCTCGGATTATATTAAGTAGTTAAAGATTTCTTTGCTATATTACATTAAAAACATAAGAACTTTGGGTCTCGTATTTATTTTCACTTGGTTTACTAATTATTTACAGAACACCGTTTTAACTTTTTTTATTTTATAAATGCGTAGTATTTTAAACATATCTTTAAAGATTGTTCAATTGGAACGACATTAACTTTGAGTTGTTTTTATTAGGGTTTTTAAAAGACAAAAAGATGACACTTTTTCCATGTTGGTGCACAGCACTGAACAGAAATGTTTGTATTCCCTTTCTTTCAATTCAATAAACAGAATAAATAACTGGAATGAATAGTTCTTAGTTTCCCTAACTTCACTTATCTGACTCACTTGGATGTTCATCTCTTGATCATTAATGATACCTTTCTTCTGTGTTTGTAGTATTTCCCTCCCTCAGTAGGAAGCTCAGTTTGTGGCAGTTTGGCTGAAGATGAGTTCGCTCCATGCTGTGAGCAGGCTTTTGGCTTTTGATGGTTGGCTCTAATCAACCCCATGCTTCTGTATTCTCACTGTCCGTGTAGCAGTTGCCTCCCCTGTGTGCTGTTCTGTGCTTACCTAACTTGGTGAATGTCAACTCCTTTAAGGCTCCACGAAAGCTTTGATTCCTTGATGCTGAAACTTGCTTAAATACTAAACACAGGTTGCTTTAGGCGATTGGTTAGGTTGGGGGGGGTTTTTTGATACTTCTTGAGATGCTCCTAAAGTATCATAGAATAGTTTGAGTTGGAAGGGACTTTAAAGCTCATCCAGTTCCAACCCCCTGCCACGGGCAGGGACACCTTCCACTAGAGCAGGTTGCTCCAAGCCCCTGTGTCCAACCTGGCCTTGAACACTGCCAGGGATGGGGCAGCCACAGCTTCTCTGGGCACCCTGTGCCAGCGCCTCAGCACCCTCACAGGGAAGAATTTCTTCCTGATGTCTAATCTAAATCTACCCTCTTTCAGCTTAAAGCCCCTTGTCCTACCACTACATGCATGCCCTTGTAAAAAGTACTTACATCTCTTCCTTAGACTTCTCTTAAATGGGAGATCAGGGACCACCAGCCTTCTATCTGCAGTCGACCTAAGCAGCTTTTGTGGCTGAGAGCTCTTGAATGAAGCTGCTTCTCAACTGTTGCCTTTGTTCCTTCCACCTCGCCCTGTGTTCTTATCCCTCTTCCCTCTGCCTTGAAATAGAACCTCGTCTTTGTCCTGCATTTTAGGCATTTTTATTCAGCTCTAGCTGATGTTCTGTAAAATAAAAAGCTGCCCTCCCCTCCCTGTAGCTTTTCCAAATTCAAACCTTTTGTGGAAGTGCATTCAATATTTTTAATTCTTTGAGCTTTTATATTGATTAGAAAAGGTCTTTACTCCCTGTAGTAGCACCTTTGTATTATCTTTATTCCCTCCCTTACAATTTAGGTGGTGTATAGATAATTATGGCTTAAATGCAGCTGCAGGTGGAAGGGGTTGGCCTCACTCCTTTCCATGTGCTGCTTTGTGCCTCTTCCCTTGGGTGCTAGTGTTGGCAGGAGGGTTGTTAGATCACAGACCTGCTCCAGCTGTAAATGATCCACACAGCAGATGAAAGAAGTTTAGGTTTTTGGCTGGGGTTGTTACTGTGCTTCATCTGCTGTCCTGTCTGTGCCTTTAACTGGTGACAAGATAAAGAGAGATACGGTTTCAGCAGAGCTGTGAAATCTCACCATATGTAAGATTTAAAACTAATTGTAACTTTGGAACTTTTTTTAAAAGCTTTCAGATTATTTAAAAGAAACTACATAAGGAACCTGATAAAAGATGAGTGTTTCATAAGTAGCTTAAACCCAAACTTTACCTGAGGCAGGCTACTTCTGAGGGGCAGTTCTGCTTTACTCTCGCACTTTTGGCCTTGCCCTCAGCTTTCTGTGCTCCCTGATGCATCCCTCTGCTCTGGTGCATGTGTTGCATGTGCTTGGGCTATCCACTCATCACAGAAAGGTGGCAGTCCCAGTTGTCTCCTCACTTTAAAAGACCTACAATGCTCTAAAGTTTGTATGCCTCTATCCTTTCTGCCACAGACAAGGTGCTTAATGTGCTGATAAAAGCATCATGGTCCATATAGCCCAAGGTTTCCTGTCACTACCTCCACTCATTACTGTATCCTGAGGAAAGGTCTTTTCTTGGCATTTGTACAAAATCTCAGTGATCTTCTTGTGAGGAAAAAGAGGTAGAACCTAAGCCAATACCGAACAGATAAAGATTTGCTTTTATGGGCTTAACAGGGAGTCAGGTTGATTGTTAACCTGCATGTAGAACTATTGTTAGGACTCTTGGTCATACTATTGAACTCATGGACTTCCTATATTCAATAATACAGAACTATTGCAGAAAAAAACCCCCAAACAGTAATTTAGTAGGCTGAGGAGGTCAGTATATTCTTTACTAAAACAGGCTAAACAACCAACAGTCTGTATCTGTAATGATTAATTAGGGAAACATGCTGCTGTTCAGATTTTAACTAACCCCTCTCCCAAGTGCAGTACTGGAACAGCGCTCTCAGCTCTGCAAACTGCTCACTGGCTCCTTTTGTTACAAGCTGGCCAGGCTCTACCCTGTGGGTGAGGAAAAGAATGTAATAACCTCAGTTTAAAGTTCCTGTAGTTCCTTGGTTACAAGGATCCTGTGGGCCAAGTGCAGATTAATGTTTGTGGATTAAGGGCTTTGATAAATCATAGCTAAGCACTTGAACAATAAACTAGTGGTCCCCTCATGAAGTCCATTCTAAAGGGAGATAATAATGTGGTGAGTGAATAGGAGGGAGTTTGTGTTTGGTCTAACACCAAAGTTTATTTAAAATCATCCCAAAGTTTGTAATTGTCTAGAATTCTATATAGTAAGCTTGGATTTAAATTCCCCTGTTCTCTCCTGATGGACACCCACAAAATAGGAGTTTGTTTTCATATTTACTATAGAATTTCTGTGCTTTGTGGCTCTCCCATGAGATAGATGCCTGGAGGGATCCCTATTTCCACTTAATTACCTACATTTTTAGCAACTACAAATACATGTGAGGATCTCTGTTTCGGTAGGAAATGACCCTGCAGGGTAAGGAGGGCTTCAGAATTCCCAGCGTAATTTCTCAGCATCATTGTAGTCTCTGGGGTTTATACAACTCCAATAACAACGTTAGATAGGAATGAACAGAGAATTTATTTAGATTAAAAAAAAAAAAGGAGAGGGAAGTTTGCATTCAAATAAAGTGCAGCTTGTTTAGTGTTTGACAACCACCCCTTAGAAAACATAGCTGTAGGTTTTTGCTGGTCTATCATGGTTAGTAAGTTGCTCTTGAGGAGGGAAGTAGGGAGAAATCCACAGTAACATCTCTCTAGGTCAAAGATGCAATGTCCTAATGATATATGCTGCCCCCATTTTTGTGGTTTGTTTTCAAATGCCTTGTTCTTTTCCCTTATCCTTCCCTGTGCTGCTCCCATCTCTGAAAATAACACTTCCCTCCATAGATGAGAAGCTTTTCATAGCAACTGATAGGGAATGGGTCTACCCTGTCTAATGTCATCACTGTAATCCTGAGGTACTGGCACTTAGAAATCATTGGAGGCAATGTATCTTACAAACATTTTCATTAACAATAAAGCTCTTAGTCTAAAGACATGATCTCAATATAAGTTTCATAAGCAGTGGACTTACAGAGCATGTTTCTCGGTGTGAAATGTCATTAAATTCCTCTACCATTAGCACTACAGCAAGGACTTAACCCGAGCAGCTTACTAACACTGCCCTTTCCTCTAACAGATAACACCCACAATCTGTATTCTACCTTTCTTTCACATACAAATAAGGTTATGTATTGCCTACCACGTAAGCTGTGGCAAAGTTAACTTTCCTCTCTTTTAAAGTTTTATTTGCTTTCCTTTTACCCAGACCTACATCCTGTCTGGAGTTCAGCTTTATAAGGCAGTACCTTCCGCAGTCTCATGTTTGTGGTGTCAAGCAGTCTGTGGTGTGCAGCTGTGGGAGCTATTTCCTTAGTTATTTTTAATGAGTGTAATTTTCAGCAGTTTTTCATCTTTGCAACAGCTGAACTTGGCCTCCATCCATCATGAATTTAAAGCCAGCTTTTTCCTAGAACAAGCACTGAACACAAGGTACCCAGAGAAATCAAGATTCAGTGTTGTCTTTTCACTGCTAGCCATGAAAACAATCTGCTAACTACAGCTATTCATCCAGGAACAAGTAGTTAAGAAGGAAAAGCTCATAAGTTTTAGGACTTAATTACAGAACTGTATTTATGAAGTGTTTCACTTTCAAAAAACCTCCTGTTTCCATGCACATATTTAAAGACAGTTATTGGACAAACTCAGGTTTATATAATTATCACTGACGCAAGAGCTGCATAAAGAGAATATAGTTTGCTGGTGTCTTTGAAGCAGTTATGTTTTACCTGTCCACCTCCCCGAGCTAGATGTACTCTTGATTCAGCTCACTGGGTAGAGGAGCAGCAGGTTCAGGGAGGAGTGACTGCAGGTAGCCTTTTGCTCTGTAACCAACTCCAACCCCAGTGCAATACCTTGTATGGAGGGCTGGGATGTGTTTCAGTAACAAAATAGGAGTTGAAGGGAAAAAGCAAGTATTAATCACATTTCTTATTTATCTGTTTTTCACTCTTAAACACAAGTGTCACTTCGCCAAAGGAACCTCAATCCATCCAAACACAAGACTTCATATAGGTTGTTGGGAGGGAGGGGTGGAAAGAGAGAAAAACATAACTTTTATTCTATTGCTTTTTAGCTGGAAAACACACTGACACAAAGATGTGAGCTGTGCTGCTGCTCCACTTTGAAATCTATGTTCCAACCACTGCTTCAAATGAAGCTCTTACAGGACAGCTTGACAGAAAGGGGCACATCCTGGCATCTTTCAGCAAGAAACAGGCATCAGAGATGCACTTAAATTTGTTCTGGAACTACCACTACTATTAGCCCATGCTACTGAAATGAGTTTCCCTTCCCACCATTTAATTCCTATGAGATCGGTTCCCTAGGCAAGGATTTCATCTTACGGAAGCAGCAGCTCCAGCAGTTTGGGTTGTAAAGGAACAAAAACAAGTGCTACACAAAAACAATGTCTTTTGAAAATATTTTATGTTAAAAATTCAGAAAAAAATATTTCTTGTTCAAAGAGGTAAAATATACTGCACGATGACACTGATCTAGGTATGTTCGGAGGGTGGCTGTGGCTCCACAACCAGTCACTGGAGCGATGACCCAATTTGGCAGCTAACGGTTCTTTTTCAACTTCTCAATCATTTATCAAAGCCAGAATCATACTGTGACAAAACAGAAAACATGACACCAGTGCATTACTGAGGCATGTGCAAGTAGCAACAGCTATTGCTTTCAGTGAGAGAACCGTGCTTGGTTCTGAAATGGAAAGTTAAGGCAACTGTGCTCTGCTCACAAAGACAAGGACTGAGAAGCAATCCTGCAGAAGAACAGTAGTTGTTCTATCCCATAGTAAGTGAGCCCAGCACAGAACTCACCCATTTTGTCCTAAAGATTATTTCCATTCTAAATAAGCCACTTATTCTAGGTGCTGAAATCATGTAACTATATTGTACTTACAGATTTTTGAGATTAAGGAGTCGTCTGAGTTTCCAAACGATGGATCAGAGAGAATAAAGGCATATAATGAGCCTGCAGATAGTTCTCAGAATACGTTATTGAGGCTCAGCAGGATGCAAAATGGTAAGACACAAATACCAGCAATTACCATAGCAGAACAGAGGAGATAAAAATAGCTGGCAGACAATTCCTTTGTTCCTTGGGAGCAATTTTTGCAACTAACCTGTAAAGGTACATGAAGAAACAGAGCAGATGAAAGCCTAGTTTAATCATGGCTTCCTTCATGTGTGATTTCAGTTGTCCTCGGTTATGGATCTCTGTGGGGTCAAATACCCCCATGTTTCCACATGGCACCATAATGTACCTGAAAGTTTAAGAAGGAAAGAAACCAAATCAAAACAGAAGTATAGTCATCAGAACATTAGGGAGTGTAGAGGAAGGGGAAGGGGAAAGCTTGCACAGAAGGGACTTCCATCTGAAGAGCTGTTTCACAATTCAACATAAGGGAGCTCTTTTTCATTCTATTTCAGTTTCAGGATATTGTGTGAATTTCTGCCACTACAACCCACAAACAAAGAGGACAAGAAGTACTAAACGCATCACCAACATCCCATGTGTAAATGGGAGAGTTTCCAGGCAATAGCTGATTCCAGCTTGTTTTAATTGCTGTTCATGGTTACTTGGTGTTATGATGGAAACGTCCACCCACAGTGGAAAGATGCATTAGATGAAACTGACTGGAAAAGATTTCATTTAGCTAAGAATTTAGTTAATCAATTATTTATTTACCAGAAAACCCGACATAGATAATCACAAACTCCAGTGGTCAAATGAGACAGCATAGACAAGACAAAAGATCTGTGTATTATTCCCATCTTTGTCACAACCATCCTGTGTTATCTCAGCAGAGACACCGAGGCTGACAAGGTGAGAGACTGGGCAGGACTGAAGAAGCTAAGCACTGCTGTCTAAACCCACGTAAGGACAGAAGTTGAGTAAAACAAAGTGAAATGGAAGCAAAACAAAGAGTAACACCAGCAAACCAAACGTTTATGTCCTGTGAAAATTCAACAAGCACCGTGTTCTTCTGCCATAAGCATTTCTCAAGAGAGCCAATACAAGCACGTGAAGTTCTCACTCCAGCTGAGCTCAGCCTAGAACAGTATAATTAGTATTTCACTTCAGTGTCATACAGGCTCTACCTTCCTGAAGTAATACTCCCTCTAACCAGGAATTTAACTCCTCATCTTTCACTGAGAGCAAAAGCAAGCTCTCAGAACAGAACACTTCTTGATTTTCTTTATGTACTCGAAGAATGGCACCACTTGTACTCCAAAAGGCACTCCCCCACCTCTCACAACATTTATTTCAATAACAGGAGGGGAAAGAAGGGAACAAGAAACAAGGGTGTTTTCTAGCAGCAGCAGGAGACAAAAAACCAAACCAACCAACCAAAAACCATAAAGACCACAGTATTGGTCTTTCTTTCACAGAGGCATTAAAAAGCACTGCGGCATATTTGACTAACAACAAAGACTATTATGTCTCATTAGAAATAGTTCATGTGAAATAATTACAATTTGAAATAGTCTTCTAAATGTGAAGTTTTAAGTGATTGATCTGTTTTCACTATTATAACACAAATCATTGTCCATTTACTGGGAATGTAATGCGTTTTATTGGAATAAAAGGAGGAACATAAATTTCCTTTATCAATTTATCCTACATAGAGCACATAGTTTTCTAATATCCCTAGGAAATGAGTGCCATAAAGGTAGTATTTATTAACTTTGCTTGTTAAGAAGAATGATAACACCTAAATGATGTAACTTGGAACCTGCAGGTAATTCCACCAAGAGGCCCACAAGCCGGTACAACGTATATTACACATCTAAGGAACTTCAGTCATGGACACAAGGATGCCAGATGCTAACAAACCCAACTCAAGCCCATTGTCTTATTCTAAACAGCAAAAAACTTGTGCAGCAAACCCATACAGAGGAAGAAAACTGTCAGCTTTAGTGAATATACACAGTAATGCCTCCGGTATCTCCATTCAGTGGAAGCTGCTGCCACAGCAACAGGACATTTCCCTCTAGATTACATAATTTTATAAGGGATGTGTAAGTTTTGGTCAAAATTCTCACTGTATTTTAAAGATTATTCTTTTTTAACTCCTTCAGATTTGAGAGGGGTTTGATTTAATTCAAGACATGGCAAAAATCACATTATTTGGACCTATTGTCTCAAGCAGGTCTTTATAGCAAAGATGAAAGGGAAGCATCCAAAGTTGATTTCTTTCTTGTCTACTCACATTCATTTCCTTTGTAATTCTTGTTTCTTTTACATAATAGCAGGTCTAAGAAACATTTAAGAACTAAAAAAATGTGTTTTCAAATATGATTTGATTTCAAATAAGCTGCTTCAATATCTAGTTTTGAAACAAGGACATTGTAAAGCAATACTGTGTCTCACTGGAGATTGTGTAAGATACTACAAAATTCAGCCCAAAATAAACCAAGTTAAATGAGCCCCTGAGTATGCTGAACAAGAAGGGCCAGTAGGATGTTACAATAAACATGCTGCAGCTTTGAAAGTCTCCCTTGATGCTGTTTTTGACCAATTTATCCTCTCTGGGATTTGTTTCTGGTGCCACTTTCACAAAAAACCTCTCTACTCTCACTGAAATCATTGAGACAACTGGTAAGTTAAGCCAGCACTGCCAGTAATCACCATTCACTCATCAAGATTAAGCAGGCTTTGAAGGAAAGAGAATAAGGGGAAGGGATTATTATCCTACCTTTCTCTCTATTATCACTTAGATATACTACAAAGCACAGACTTCTTCAGTCTCAACACAAGTATTTACATCTCTGTACTCCTCTTGGAGCAGAAGGATTATCTTAAACCTTTCTGAATTCATGTGCAGCGACACTGACTCCAGAAATTGGTCCTGGAAATACTATAACATACAAAGAAGATTCAAACACATTTAGCTGATGCTGGAAGATTGCAGCTCATGATAATAGGTTCACACTTCATCTGTTCCCACTTAATCCTACCTTAGTCAATGATACCTTCTCCTCTCTTCCGTGTATTCAAACTACTTTACAATCCACCATTTTTCTGACTACCAGACCTTCGGCCCATTGAACACCAAGTGAAATTTAAGTTCTATCCCAAATCATCAGATTTCTTTTATAATGCTAAACAACACACTTGCTTTTGCTTTTCCAGGCATTCGACATGAGTGAAACCCCTCAATCCTCAGAAAGAAGGCAGGATTAGCAATACAGGCTTAACATTTTGACTGCTTGTGGCAGAACAGGCAAAGCATCATACTGTCATATTCATATAGTGCCTAAACTGTACCCCTAAAATCAAGAAAATAGTCCTGGATTTAGGATACTCAGAATGTCTACTCCATGTATGACAAACAAAGTGAGAGATGACAGTTCAAAACAGCAGCCAAGGCTTACTGCCTGAAGTGCAGAAACAGAAATAACTGTATCCTCTCAAATACTCTCTGACCAGGTTTACAAGGGAGGACAAATGATTACTTCCAACATTAACATCAGTAAGCAAAAGGAAGCAGGAAAGGGATAACCAGTACAAGAACTCTTCAAAGCTTCAAAGAAAATGCATTCCCTCTCTAGTATCTCTGCAGAAACAGGCCAGCCTAAATGAAACATGAAATGCAAACTCCATTCTTGCCAGCAGATACCAAAGGGAATACTGGTCATTTTGTGCAACTGGTCAGTGTGTAATACAGTTGTACATACAGATGGCCAAACAAAACTATCCCTGTTGCATTTAGGCAATATTTGTTTATGAAGTATCCTGGTAGTGTCTCATGTTACTCCAGCTAGAAACATTTGAAGGCTTTGCTATCAGTTTTGTAGATAACAAGGGTGATAAATGCATGGTTATTTTGTCCAAGAACAACAAGGTTCTCAACTTCTTTTAAGTGAGAGCTATGAAACCTCATTTAATTTTACCAGCCATCCCTGCAAACGGTTAGCCCTAGCAGGTTCAGGCAAACAAGAATGACAGCAACTTTTTATACCTATATCTTAAACATTTGGTCTTTTGGACTTCCTGTATCTAGTGATCAGAGATAACTTGCAACAATTCCACATCCAGTTTTCATTAGCCCAGCACTGGTAAAGGTTCAGTTCTCTGCTCATCCAATGATACAAAATAAAGAGAACATTTTGAACCAACAGCCTGAGAAACCCCTACTGATGATAAACCATTTCAAAGCCATGGACAGCCCAGTATACGAAGACCAGTAACATTAACAGCTGTCATAAGGTAAAAAGTCCGCAAACCTTTCCAAATACAAAGAGGCAAAATGGGGGACCAAAAGCAATGCCAATGAGGAAGAGAGACAAGACAGTAAACACAGGAGGGTGTGGGGAATGACACTACAGCCTGATGGTTTTACAACCCATTGGCCATGCTGACCTCTGTACTTTTATGCCGATATCACCATGAGACATGTCGGCACAGCATGAAAAACATTAACTATGTTTGCAGCACTGCTTCATAATCCCAATTAGCATAACACTATTTCCTATAAATTTGGGAATGACTTGCAAATCAAGATTCCTGGGCACTAAGGAGAACGTGAGGATACAACATTTCAAACGTTTCTACTACAGGCCAGAAGTTTCTTATTCTTCACACTGTTTGGTTTCTTGTAATTTTAAACGCAAGGAGAGGAGAGTTTTATATTAGTTAGATCCATGAAGACTGTCAGCAGCTCAAGAACACAACTGAAACATCTCATCACAACATATTATTTACCTTCATACTACACTTAAGGCTAACCTAGTCACAGTGGAAAAAAAAAGCACACGAACCCCTTTGCACTTACCTATATATATTCCATGTTGCTACTGGCAAATTAAGGAGAAAGATGAACCAGTGCAACGAAATAAGCATTAATACCGTTACGACAGCATGGCCAACCACTTCAGGCACCACCCACTGTAAAAAGGGAAGAAAAGAAAAGGAATTATATGTACAAATGTAAATTATTTTCTGAAAAAGAGATCTATATGGAGTTATCTAATTCTAATCATGTAAAACTCAGGCAGAAAATTCATGGCAGAAGCATATGATTTCACCACAATGTGGGGAAATTGATACCTTCAGACAAATTCCATGCGAGTTAGAATATCTTAGAGCCTGTTTTTGGGCTAACAGACATCCTTTATCCAACTATTACAAAAGTTTCTAGAGAAGCACAGCAGCTGTTTGAACATAACTATATTACACAAGCACTTAAGAAAGCACGTTAAGAAATATACAGTGCTCATTTGAAATCACTGCAGAGAACTGGATTTAGGAACGAGAGAAGCAGATAATTAAAATTTGCACAGACACAGGACATACAAACACCCTCAGGCTTGGAACAGATAAGAAAGTTGATCAATATGAAAACTGGCATAGTTAAATTGGGTCAGCTCCTGGCAATAACACATTTTTGCCTTGATAGTATCCTGTAGCTTTCTCTTCTACACTAAGAAAGAAAATACCTTTAAATCAAAGTGAACATCCATACAGGAAGGCGATATTGACTTAATAAAATCAGTTTTAAGCAGATTTGGTTAAAATGGTACTTTTTCGTATCACAGTAAAAGTCTCTACTTTTGGAGAGAGGTTAGAAATCATACAGAAGCATCGGTGTGTGTGCTGTAAAGGTCAGTCACACACAGACATCCTTGGTGTGGCACACCTACAGAAATGAAAGCACAGAACTCAAGAGCTCTGTGAAGAGTTAAGTGTCAGTCCCAGGAATTCAGAGCAGTCTATCTCAGAGCACCAAGGGTCAGAGGAACAGCCTCTCCTGACTGAATCTGCAGACAGACAGGCATCCAAAAAAGACAAGCAGACTGAAACAAAGGATACAAGCAAAACACTGCCAATGGAGGCTCTTCAGACACACATTACAACCCGGCTGTTTGTGATGCTAAGATGAAGAACCATTTCTTTAAACCACATTAAATGCAAAGAAGAATAATTTACTTTATTGAGTTTTGAGCAGCACGATCTAGCGTTAATGTAGTCACATTCCAAATCTGATAGTGTAATTATCTGAAGCCCAAGATAAGGAAAAATTGTATGGTAACTGGGAATACACAAAGCTTTATTTTCATCAAATAACCTGGGGAGAGCACTCTGCTCTCAGCATAGCCTGTCTTGTTCTACAGATGATCTGACAAAAGCATATTTCACTTGGTTACAATTAATTCCTGCTTCAGGTAGCAAGTTAGGCCACATTTTATCAGTAGGCCAAGTGATTTTATGATGTTTTCCCTGTGGCAACTGTTGCTTAAGTGCTAAAGTTCAGTTCAACACTTAGAACCAGGGAGGCAAACCCAGTATTTTTAGTATCAGAATTATTACAACAACGCTTGAAACCACAACTTAGAAGGAAGAAAACTCTCATCACAGTAAACTGCACAATAGTGCACTTTTTAATACATGTATCTGCTTTTTGTTTTTACATTTACAGCAACATTGGTTTAATTCATACTTTGCTACGAAAAAAGAGGGTAACATCATTATCAAATTAACTTTCAGCAATTGAAATATAAAGATTTCAGATAGAAAAGTCCTCTGAAAAAGGCTTAGGATGTACATGTGCACGTCATCACGCAATGTCCTGTAAAACTCAGGCTCCTTTTCCCCAATAAAATGAAAAAGCACAAGATTTCTTCTATCCGTAGGTAAAGCCTTTACATTTTTCAACATATAACCTATCCTTCTAGGATTAAATTCTTTCAAGTGCTTCTGTGCTTTTTCCTGTTAGAGGAACTGAGCAGATTCTGAAATAGCACCAGGATTTGAAAGAGTATGAGAGCCAATTCTCATACAAATAAGAAAGCAAAGCCCTGTCGGTGCTTTTACATCGCAACAACGCCAGACAGCAAAGCCTGCGCGCAAGTTTGTAACAAAGAATATGGGAATTACGTTTGCCAAGGAACTCGCAGTCTCCCCGCTGCGAGCTCCCACCTAAAATAGCGCGGGGTATCCTTACAACTAAAAGGCTACCGCACGACCGTGTTTTTCAGGCCTGTGTGGTTTGTGAGAGCGTAAAGCACGCTTTGACACCCCACCAACGCCAACCACACGCTACTTGTGCTGAGCCACCATGTATTTTACATGGCACCGGGCGCGCCTGAGCTCCAGCTCTCAGATCGAACATGTTTCGTTCACTGGAGCATTCGCCGTTCCCCTACAGCGCGGCGCTCCCGTCTCCCTAAACCCCTTCCCCGCCCGCTCCTTGAGGGTACCCGCCCCGGGAACCCACCAGAGCGGCCATTGCCGCACGGGCCCTCACGTCCCGCCGCCCTCAGCCCACCGCCAGCCCGGCGGCGCCGGCCCCGCTCGCCCGCCCTCAGCGGCGCCTCAACGGGCCCGGCCCACCTCGGTCCCGCCGGGCGCGGTCGCAGCCCCAACCCTGCCCACCCCGGTCGCCCGCCAGCCCCGAGGGAGAAGGATACGAAGTAAACGGAGAGGAAGATGAGGGCGCAGCAGTCAATGAGCGAAAAGATGAAGACCACCGACTCCATCCCGCCTCGCCCGCCGCCCTCCCGGCTGCCGTACGCCCTGTCCCCCGCCCGGGCAGGGCCGTGCCGTGCCGCGCAGCATGCTGGGAAATGGAGTCCCCGCCCGCTCTTACCTCAGTGGTGGCGGCCGGGCGGTGGCAGCGGGAGCACGTCCCGGCCCTTGGGGAGGGCTCCGCGGTGGCGGGGAGCTCAGGCAGCCCTGACGGGGGGCACACCGTGAAGCTTAATTAGCGGCCGGGCACACTCAGAGCGGGGCCGCTCCGGTCTGCCGGTACAGGCCGGCGGCTCGAAGGGAGCCTGCGTCGGCGCGGCTGAGGCGCCCTGGCGGTGCCGGCCGCCCTGCGTAAGGCGAAGCGGTGGGGCAGCCCCTGGTCCCGTCGGCGCGAGCGGGCGGCGATGCGGAGCCGGCCGGGGCACTTCGTGGACCTGCGGCTGAAGCAGCGCGTTAAGCAGGTACCGGTGCGGGAGCGGCTCCGCGGGGCGGCAGCGGCCGCGGTGAGGGCTCCCTCAGGACCGCATGGCGCGCCGCGCCGCTCCCCAGCCTCGCGGAAAGGGTCTGGGCCATCGGCCTGCTGAGGGGTGGGAGGGAGCCGCGGAGGGCGCCAGGACCCGGCCTGGCCTCTCGGGGCTTTAGAAATGGGGGCTTGTTTTATGGCGTTTTCCTTTGTTTCGTTTTGTTTCATTCTTCAGTATTTCTGATCCTGAAGCTGGCTGCAGTTTCAAATCTGAAATGAGTATCATAGAGTCATGGAGTGGTTTGGATTGGAAGGGAGCTTAAAGCTCATCCGGTTCCACCCCCCTGCCACGGGCAGGGACACCTTCCACTAGAGCAGGTTGCTCCAAGCCCCTGTGTCCAACCTGGCCTTGAACACTGCCAGGGATGGGGCAGTCACAGCTTCTCTGGGCACCCTGTGCCAGCGCCTCAGCACCCTCACAGGGAACAACTTCTGCCTCGTATCTAATCTCAGTCTCCCCTCTGGCAGGTTAAAGCCGTTCCCCCTTGTCCTGTCACTACATGCCCTTGTAAAAAGCCCCTCTCCAGATTTCTAGTACCTTTAGGCACTGGAGCTGCTCTAAGGTCTGTCTCCCCTTAAGGAGCCTTCTCTTCTCCAGGCTGAACAAGCCCAGATCTCTCAGCCCGTCTCCAGCACTGTGATCATCTTTCTGGCCTCCTCTGGACACACTCCAAGAAGTCCCCATTCTTCTTATGTTGAGGGTCCCAGAGCTGGACGCAGTACTCCACAGTAGTCCAGAGAAAATGCACTCAGAGTATATGTAGGCAAATTGGAAGTGTTTACATTTGGAAACATGTACATCGATTATAATAAGTGACTAAAGAAAAGGGAAAAAATGTGATTACTCTCACAATACACCTGTGAAGAGCAGGAAAAACAGTGATTCCTTCAAGTGGCATAGTGCTGTGTCACACCTTCTGAAAATTTACAGTGACTTTGCAGATTAAACACTGTTTCTCTGAGTCTGTGTAGGTGTACTCTACTTCTAATTCCTTAAAATGTGAGCGGCTGCTTGAGGAAAGTTGCTTCTCTTAGTTTACAAGATCACAGTGAAATTGTCTTGACTATCCTGAAGCGAAAAGGGCAGCTGGATTTATGGTGGGCTTGATATTTTCTGCAGGTCAGTAGTTGCTCGTGGGTGACATGAAGTGTCACATCATTTGAAAAGGGAATTCTGAATTCAATATTAAGCAATTTGTTTGTTTTAATTAGAGGTATTAAATGAGGATTTTAGCATTTGCAACATTTGTGATGTCATAGCTATTAGAGAGATTCTGTTTCCTTTTTCCATTTCTAAGAAGGAATCCACCATCGGCGGGGTTAGAACTAGGTGATCTTTAAGTTCCCTTCAAACCCAAACCATTCTGTGATTCAATGATTACAGTATTGAAACTTCTTCTCGCTCCTAATTTGGAGAGTGGGAGAGAAAGCAAATGGACTACAGTTGTACCTGAAATTTTGCACGTTTTCTCACACTTTCATAATTGTGGTTTGAAAATGGATTGGATCAGCTGCTGTCAGAAGAAAAAGCTTTATAAAATTTGCTGTCATTTATATGCTTTTCTAGAGCATTCTTTGAAACATCTTGTAAAAATTAAAGTTCTTATTATGACAGTATCTATGCTAACTGATGTAGATTATTTCATTTTTAAAGTAGGAGACCTAAACCAAAAGGAGGTTAACTGCGAGAAACCAAGAACTTTAGAAGGATTGACAATAAGATGACATGTGGGTTACAAAGTCACCTTTCTTACTAAATAAAAACAATGGCATTGCGCCAGCAGAAGTCACAGAAGCACCAAAATACAGGATGCTGCTTTTCCCCAGAAAATGTAGCTGTCTGTGTCTTAATAAGCTTTACCCATTCCATTGGGAAATACCATCGAATGAGTTCAAAGCTGTTTCCAATTTTCATTTCTAAGGAGAGTAGAGTTTAAAGTAGGCATATTTGATCTATTTGTTCTGGTGAAATGATTGACAGAGATTTTATTTGCTGCTTAAATTTCTTCATTTCAGTATCTTGCAAGCAGTAAATGTGGCCAGTATGTTGACATTGGGATCCTAGCATCTGATTTGCAGAAAACCTACAGGTGAGCAAAGATTTGTGTTATATTTACATTCAAAATATGGAATATATTAATTTGCTATTTTGCATTTGTGTATTTTTTAATGAAAATTTTAATTTTCTTTATTTTAACTTCATTACCAGTTATTGAAGTTGATTGAAACAATATCCTTTCCACTGCAGTGTTTTCATCTGCTGATGTATCTAGGAACTCATATTTTATTAATGCACTGGCATTGCAAGATCTAGTTGTGGTTTGTTTTTTGTGGGCTGATTTTTTTGTTTTAATTAAACAGCTACAGATGTATTACAGCATGTTGGTCCTTACCCTCGTGAGCTTAAAATGCAAGGGAAAATAACACTTCAGTGCAGGCAAATGGGGGAGATACAGGATTTAGCAAGACACTAAATCTTGCCCAGTTGCTCAGCAGGGTAGTCAGTCTTGCCTCATGATTTTTAGGCTGATATGCTTTTCTGGGTGGGAGCAAGGTTGTGTTTCAGCAGGTCATTGCTGGCTGTGGGGGTTAATGTAGGTGGAGAATTGTATTCATTTGTGTTTGCATGGTCTGTTTGTGCCTTGTTAGAGGAAGGGAGCCAAACCTTTTGCTTAGTTAGGATGCTTACAAGTCTTGGGGTTTTGTTTTGGTTTTCCTCTGTCACTTATTGTATAAAAACATATAAATATACCCTCAGTAAGTGAAGGTAAAAGGTTGATGATTTTTGTTTGCATTTTAAAGGATGCTCATTGAATCAGATTTTCTTATAGTGACCATTATTGATTAGCACAGTTATTTCTCTCTGGACTGTCCTTTCTAGACTATAGTCCTGTGTCCATATCTGGGACATATTCTGTGTCCCAGAATCCAGCGTCATCATTTGTACATTGCTGCTTCTCTGTATCTCCAGCTAAAAAGGATCTTGCTAGTTTTTACTAAACAGCCCTTAGAGACCAGTATAGTTTAGTGGTTTTGTTTTATCCCAGTGATTGAGCTGTTCCAGGCTTAAGAAAAAACAATCATGTTTTCACATAGTTGGTTTTTAGTAAGGGCTTCTGTAGAAGTTTGGGTATCAACTCACAATATTTCTTTTCCTCTGAGAATAACAATGTGTTGGGGGAAGAAGCAGTTGGTGTAACCTGTTTATTTTGGGTTTTTTTTCAGTGCAGACTATGGACGAAGAAAACGAAATGCTTTTAGAATACAAGTTGAAAAAGGTAGTTCTGTTAATATTATGTCCAAGATCAAATTCTTTGATTATGCTTTGGCTGTTTTCTTAACATGTTTGAACCTTTTCTTCCAGTGTTTGGAATAATCAGTAATGAAAAAGAACGTGAAGATTTAGCGGGTTTAGAAGCTGAACATGTGGCAAAAAGAGCAAGACAGCAAGAGAAAAATGAGTAAGAAGAATTTTTACCATTAGATTAATAATGCCATGAGTATTATGACTTCTTTAAAGCTTTCTTTCTTCATATTATTAAACTTTGGTAGTTTCAAGGTTACACATAGATCTGATAAAGACAAGCCTATGGGAAATCAAAGAAGTTACTTGTAGTGCATGGAAGCACTTTATTTACTGAAGACAAGCAGTTACTGGAGCCAGTCATGATTTTTCTGTTATGGGGAACATACAGCCCTGAATTAGTGGATAAACTTGGGGCTTTCTTAATAGTTTTCCACAGAGGGCCCCAGTCCTCATGTGATTCAGTTCTTTCGTTTTGTTTTGTGTTTAATCTTTCTTGGGTGTGAGGGATATTAATTAAATCTGAGAGAAAAGACTAAAAGGCTATTCAGAGTAAATCACCACTGAATGTGAGATTGGAATTAAGATTTCCTGACTCCTTATTCTGCATAGTCTCACGGACCATTCTGGTTACTCTAACCTTTGATAGATATTAAGGGTCTCATGGGAAATTAGGAGAATTCATTGTCAGAAGAACTAGTCCATTTCAGCAGTGAGTTGCTACTAACCTTGTGCCAGCATTGGTGATTGTGTGATCTCATGGTGAACTGGATCAGATTGATCCTACTCCACTTTTTTTAGGACTGTCTTTCAGCCAGGTTGCAAAATTGATCCAACTCATTGCAGACTTGGAAAGGATGTGGTTTTTAACTCTTCATAGGAGTAAATTTAGAGTATGCAAGTCAGGAATTTTTCTCCAGTCTTAGGCTACATGTCATGGTTGGGGGGAACCACGTTGTGGAAACTACATTGTTTTATTTTGTGGGTGTCTCATTTGCAGTTCTGCTCTGATACCTTAATAGTTTTTGTATTCCTTCCATGTAAAGGACTGCAGGAAGTGCCACAGATGACTCTGATTATGATGATTATCCAGAAGATCTAGTAAGTTGTATTTTATTATGATTGCTCGTATTTGCATAACACACAATTCTGTGTTGTGAAATTGCAAAGCACTTAGTTTAAAAATGAAGATGAGGTATAGTCAGGGTTGGCAGTTCCAACTGAGAATCTATAGGTCTAAAAGGAGGCTGTTTCTGAAGAAAAAGGAAGAACCTGTGCTGGGGAATCACTTCTCAAGAAAGCACACTGGAGGCCTGAAAGACTTGGCCATGGAATGAATGAAATGATTGAAGGAACAGACATTCCTATTAGTAAAAGAGGTGACTATCAATTAAGAGGGGGCGTTTCAGAGTAAATTGCAAAGACTCCTGTTCCTTCAACCAGCAGATGTAGTTTTATATGAAGTCATTTGCTTCGCAGAGCAGTGGGTTGAAAGATGCATGGCTAATTTCTCCAGCAGAGATAATGCTAAATGATGTTTATGAAATAGTTTTCATTGGCCTCAATATAAATAATCCAAGTTATAACCTATATATTTTCTTTTAAAATACATGAATCTGCAGTCTACAAATCACATGAACAGTTCCCTGCTGAGCTTATACAAGAAAGGAAATGCTGATTCTGTTCCAACCACTCCAAAAAATGAACCAATGGAAACCCCCCCTCCTGTGCAAACAGCACCTCAAACAAGCACCCTCTCAGCAGGAGCAAGAGTTGAAACACGCATCTCTGAAGGTGGCTGGTTCATTGATAAAACTCCATGTGGCAAAGACTTTTTCATTGACCTTTCTGAGGATGGAGAAGGAGATGAAAAGAAACTGATTTCTGAGGTATTGTGTTTTACAAACCCAATCTGATTTAAGTAGCAAGTATGAATGTAATTTCCTGTGTAATTTGTCAGGCTTTTGAAGGGTGATACTTAGACCAAACAGACTGTATTTCACTCTAGATCTTTAAAATGTATTATTTTCATTACAAACATGCATGTGTTTAAAGATAGTGAACATGTTAAATAGAAAGGAAAGATTGGCTTCAACCCAGTGAAATGCTTCCTTTTAGCTTGGTTTCTGAAGAAGGAAGGGCTTAGTCTGTTGTTCTGCCTTGTCAAAAGTGATTTTTGTACCTTGTGGCCCATTTCAAGCATGTTTGTATGAGAGGTAAAAAAGTCACAAAATTACGAATTTCCTCCCCATTTTTTGGGGCAAATGTAGTGCTCAGTATTAGGGAGACCCAGGTTAGTGCCTGTACTTAGAGAAAGATTAGCAGAATTTAGCTGTTATTTATTCCATTTGCCAGTGTCAAGCCTAACTAGTCAGGAAGCTTGTGGCTTGCTGTAGCCATAGCACTGGTCTCCCTTAGCCAGTGGTTAAGTCTTAGAGCATGGAAAAAGCTGAAGTTGTTTAGATGGACAAGAGCTGGGGAAGTTGAAAGGAAATTGCATTGATTAATAAAGCAGTTAGAAATAGGTCCTGCTCCCCATCCAGACATATTGGCCCATTTGTGATCAATTGCAAAGGCTGCTGCTTGTTAAACCAGCAGAAGTAGTTTTATATGCAGTCATATAAAACCTCCCCCCCCGTGTTTGTTTCTTATTTAGAAAATGAACAATACCCTGAACAAAACCAAATTTGTTTAGCTATTGAAAGTTCTCCATTTGTGTATGGGAGATAACATTTATAGTTTTTGGCTGACCAGATGTTTTAGCAGGATGCTCTTTTTCGATGTGAAGATCTACATTTTCATCTATCTTCCTAATTACACAACGTACTTACTGAACAGGCAGATCTGAGACATCATCCCTGTATCCTAGTGGTACTGTGTCCTCTTATATGGAGAAATTGAATAAAAGGGAGGTCTTCAAATTGTAAAATGTTTGCAATACTGTATACTGAAAACCAAACAGAACCCTTTCATCACTGAACCTCTTTTTCATTTCTTTTCTCCCGTATTAGTAATTTGCTTCCCTGCAGTTAATTTATGTCAGCACTGAGTAATATTTTCTTACAGCCACTCATGACTTACTAGTAACTAAAATTGTTTCCATTGGAGTAAATATATTCATACAGTTGTATTCATCCCCAAAGTGGATTGCCTTATGGTATGCAAATAACTGGTGTCTGATTTTGGTTAGTGGTTTGGAGGGCTTGGGGGAGGGAGGGTTTTGGGGGTTTTTTTTGCTTGTAAGTATGTACTCTTAGCAAAAAAAGTGACTGTTGCAACTGACCCTTTTAAAAAGGGCAAATCTTAAGTAAAAAAAGAAAAGGATATTCTACAAAAAGAAGGGGTTAAATTCCTGCCTTGCTTGTCTTTCTTCATATAATATGTGTAAAATAAGCATCATAGACACACACTTTGTTCTTTTAAGTATTTGCAGAAATTCACTGACTTGGAAGGCTTTGTATAGTTAATTCTGGTTTTATGCCCTAGAAATCAACAGAAGTGTCTGTCTTGGAGAGTGAAAGAAAGAAGACAAAGGGTAAGAGAGCAAAAAGAAAAAAAGAAGAATTTCCAGATGTAGATGGAGAAATTAATTCCATCTTGCTTAAAGAGAAAGGTGAGAAGTTACTTCCAGGGTGCTGCTCCAAAGAAAGAGATGGTATTTGACCATGTAATCCTTTACCAGACAAGTGTTTTCTGAGTGTCCTCAAGCATTTTTTTTGTTAAGAAATTTAGCCTTCATGTTGTACTAAAAATACATTGCAGTCCTATGTCTGCTACCACAAAATGATACTATTCCATGTACTTAGCTAATTGTTTAGCCTGAGTATGTTTTTGTTTGGTGTTAGCAATTACTTTATGCCATGTCTGATTTTGCATGACTTTTCCTCCTTAACAGTTAGAAGTAAGGGACCAGAGCTTTACCACCCTTCAGTGAAGTTTGAGGATGTAGGAGGCAACGATGGAACTTTAAAGGTTTGTTAAAATTTTATTTGTGGGATACAGAATGCACTGAATAAAAAGGCACATGAAAAAATGATAAAGAAATCTGTCAGAATTCATCTGCACGGCACTGGGAGCAGCTGCCTGTACCAACAGCAGCAAAGTGGTTTTTCTCTTTGATTAATCTTGCTGAAAGCAGCCACTGAAATTATGTTAATGAACAGAATTTGCTTTATTTTTCCCTGTCTATACTATTAGCAATCTGTAATACTAATTTCTGCAATTTAAATGGAGGTGTCTCTTGTTCTTAACAGGAAATATGCAAGATGCTCATTCATGTCCGTCACCCTGAAGTCTATAAGCACTTAGGTGTGGTTCCACCTCGGGGTTTTCTTTTACATGGACCACCAGGATGTGGAAAGACACTACTTGCACAGGCAATTGCTGGGGTGAGATAGCTTTAAATTTACAGTTTCTTCTTTTTCTGAATTATATTTAGAGAGAAAAAAATAATCCTCCTTCATCATAGACTGGATCTTTCCTCTTTTTTGGTCTCTTTTCTCTCCTTCCCATCTTAGTCTAAAACACATTCATCTTCACTTCCTTTGCTTAAATGAATCTGTACTTGATAGAACCTCATATATAAGGAGGGGACGTAATGACAGGGTTTTATGTTGGACTTACTTGTTTTGAGGCATTCCCAGGACAGCAATATAGACATAGGTATTGAGAAGGCTACACATGGAAGAATCTTTTGGTTCAGTTTACTATAGCGTTTTGTTTTAAAGTCTGGACTCAACCTTACCATCTTTTATGAGGCATTACATTGATTCTACTGGGTGGCATCCATTGAAGAGTGATTTCTGAATTCCAAAACTAGATGTTGCCTTGCCTGTGTCAAGCTAACAATTTCAGATCAGATGACGATATTGGTGTTAATAGTTTGGTGTGTGGTGGGGCTGCTGGGCTGCTGTGTGCCTGTTTTGGATATAAATCTAGGGGCTATTTAGGGCTGTCTAAACCATGGGCATTTCTTTAATACAGTTGTTCCTTATATGTCACAGATTATAACCTTAAATTTAGACACTTTTGTAGTGAGGGTTTTCTTTTTTGAAAGAAAATACAGACGTTTATTCCTTAAATGTTGGTTAGACTCTTCTGCCATAATTTCAAATGTTTTCATTAAAAAGATTTGGGGTTTTTTTGATGCCTTACTGTAAAAAGGTACTCACGGAATGAATCCCACTTCAGTGGGTATTTGTATCCTGGAAGGGTACTAAATCTGGGGAAAGAACCATTACACAAGTGAAAAATGTTCACAGATGAGATAAAAAGATGTGGAGAGGCTGGAGAGGGTCTAGAGAAGGGCCAAAACCATGATCAGAGGACTGGGAACCTGCCATGTGAGGGAGGGCTGGGAGAACTGGATTTGTTCAGCCTGGAGAAAAGAAGGCTTATGGGAGACCTTGTTACCATGTTCCAGTACTTAAAGGATGGAGAGTCTCTATGGAGACTCTGTTTTTACAAGGAGTCACATGGAAAAGAGGACGGGTGATGGGCATAAGTTACTCCTGGGGAGATTCAGTTTGGGAAATTTTTTTCATATTTCATATTTCATATTCATGAGAACAATCAGCCATTGGAATGGATCTCCCCAGGGAAGTGATGGATTCCTCAACATTGGATACTTCTAAGATTCAGCTGGACAGGGTGCTGGGACATCTTTTCTAGACTGTCTTTTTGTAAAGAAAGGTTAGACCAGATGGTCCTTTAGGTCCCTTCCAACCTGGGATTCCATGATTCTGTGATAAATTTAATGACTAATTCTTGCTGTTTAAGGCAAATTATCTCCTCTAAGCCCCATGTGCTTCTGGTGGCCTTGATTTGTATAAATTAGGATTATTTTTTAATATATATATGTAGTTCAAAGAGCTTGAAATAGGCTGCAGCAACCTGTAGCACTACTGGGCTACCGTCTGTCAAAGCTACAATTTTACTTCTTTATTTTTAGTAGCAGAAAACCAGGGCTTTGAGCTTTACAAGTATCTTACTGTACACTCCTCCTCAGATATTTCCTGAGCAAATTTGAGGAAACCAAACCTGGTGGGGGTCTCTTTCTTCCACACTGCTAAACAATGGTTTGTCACAGATGGAAATAGACAATTTTCTCAAGAAGGGAGCCCAAGCATGAGCTGAAGTATATGTGTTTTGATGGACTGGGTTGGGGACCAAGGTGCAGAGCTATTTGACAGTGCAATTGTTCTCTAACTGAATTAGGGAAACCTGGGTTTTATATCCATTTCTGTTCACTTGGCCAAATGACTCCGACCCATTTTAAATTGGAGGATACCACTCATCTTTTGTAAAGTTCTTTAAGATTTAGTCTTGATTAAATAATATTTGGGCATAAAAGATGTCATATTGGAAAATATTTGTCCTCTAGGACAGCCAGCATTTCTAACCTCTGGGTATATCATACAATGCTCCTTGTCTCTTTCAGGAACTTGAGCTCCCGATGCTGAAAGTGGCAGCAACAGAGGTGGTGTCTGGAGTGTCAGGGGAATCTGAGCAGAAACTGAGAGAACTGTTTGAGCAGGCTGTGGTGAGACACCCCTTGGAAATAACACTGAATTGTTTGTCCTTTTCTTTGTAAAGATTCATACTTTGTTGCTGTGGTATGAATTTGAGTGAAGATTAGTGAGTGAATCTTTATACTGCTGCACACAAGTCATAGTGTCTCCCCTTCTGTGACTAGAATTCCATTGTACTGCCATGCTGTCATAGAGCACAAAGATGACTGTTCTGAAATCTTGACAAAAGGATAGTTCATCCTAGCAATATAAAGAGAGCATCATAAATTATTTACCTATTTGGAGCTGCTTGGCTTGATACATAAAAATAGGGAAGAGCAGTTCACTGTACTCTTTTATGACAACTTTTTTTGCTGTTTTTATCTGGCATGGGATTCGAATGAATGTGAGAGACTTAAGACTTGGGGGTTTAGGTATAAAGTAAGAAATTTGGGACAAATATAATAAGAGAACAAATCAAATTACAGTTGAAATCTTGCTTTGTTGCGATTTCCAGACTCAGTAAGAAGCAAAGAGAACCAGCCAGGTTAAAACATTGAAACATTTAATATGTGGCTAATGTTTTATTTCATGACGACAGTTTTGTGTTCCTGACCTCTGAGAATGTTCTGGTTTTCCAACTTTATTCCATTTTTCTACTCTCCCCTACAACTGTAGATAGGTGTTAGGGTACGTTCCTGTAAAAGAGAATGCTAAGCAAAGCTAAACTGCTTATTGTGAAGCTGTTAGATTATCATGTTTCCGGTTCAAACTGCATTTTAATTTTAGAAAGCCTTGTTAAGATGTTTCTTAGAATAAAATTAAATAAGTGATTGCACAGATTTCTTAGAAATTCTTTTGTGCATACATGGAGGGGAGGTTGCTATAAAAGTTATTTTTTAAGCAACTAAATATATTGCATAAAAGATGTTTAAAAACGTTGCCTTATAGTCTCTCACATTCACTTAAGTAGCTTTTCCACTTAGCTTTTGTACCAATTTTTGTGCGGGGAACAAAGCTATAGTTCCACATTATGTATGTACTGTAGAATCTTTATATCTTAGTGGAATTTTTTCCCTGTCAAAGTGGAAAAGTGAATGACGACTAGATGGCGCAGTTGCTACTCGACAACACTGAATGCATGGATCTCAAATACTATTGTTTTATATGGGACTATTTTTGAAGATGATTCTAGCGTTTTCCTTAAGCATTCCTTTGCCCTACTAGTGCTTTTTGAGAGTATTAATAATCTTATGTCTGTTAAACACTGTTCTTTTCTGTTAGTTGCCCTAATTATTCTTCCATGTAAGTGTTGGCTTTTTATGAACGTGAAGTACACGGAATTTTAGAACATTTGTAGGAGTTGCTCATTTCTCATTTTTACTCTTTGAACATGGTCAGGCTCTGTAGTAATCTGGAAGCTGGCAGATCATTCTTCATGACCATCTACTGCTCCTTTTGTTTCATGACGTATGTCAGTAATACTAGCTCTTGAAATTCCACAGCTCTAATGTCACTAACAAAACAAACAAAAACCAAACCAGACCTTTCTTGTCTGATTTTCTTTTCTGGACTTAAGCAAGTAAGCAGTCACAGTGGAGTATTTATAGAAAGCATAAAGCAGCATAGAGGCATGTTTAAATTTTAAACAATATGTAGTCACATTTTGAATCTCATGCCTTAATTATTTCATAGGCTCAGCTCAGCACAGTTTCATAGTCTGGTGGCTCTCCAGATAATCAATAAGAACAGCAGAATTGTTCCAGGACAGGCTCATTGTGCAGCAGACTTACAGTCATATGTAGAACATAGAAAATCTGAATAATTTCCTTCTCTCTTGTAATACACTATATACTTTTGTAACTATTAATACTTCTTGTTCCTAGTCCAGTGCACCATGTGTCCTTTTCATTGACGAGATTGATGCCATCACCCCAAAAAGAGAGGTTGCATCGAAGGACATGGAGCGGAGAATTGTCGCTCAGTTCCTAACTTGTATGGATGGTGAGTTTCAGGAACATCTGTACTAAGCTAAACCTTCTGATGATCAGGCCCACTGCTTTCCTTCAGTGGTGACTTGTGGTTGCTTTAGTGGAGAGAGTGGGAATAATTTTTCATGTTTTGGCACAGTCTACCTGGGGGTTGGTGGGAAGATTCCAATTAATTTGAGAGAATGTTACTATCTTCTTTTCACAGTGGTCTGTACAGTATTATAAAAGCCTGTCTGTTGGACAGACAGATATAATGGGAAAATGTGTCAAATGTCATTTGAAATGCTTAGTTTTGCTTGATCGTGCATTCTAGGTAGTGGAAATAAGGATGAACAGCGGTTTAGGATGCCTGTTGGTTGGTTTCTCTCTGCTGTTCTGGGTATTAATGTGTGCTGCAGAAACAGAATCCCGCAGATATCAGGACAAAGTTGAGACAGTGGGTATGAGTACTAACTTCCTTCCTTCCTTCCTTTAGACTTGAATAACGTGGCTGCGACTACCCAGGTCCTTGTTATTGGAGCAACTAACAGGCCTGACTCACTGGACCCTGCACTGAGGCGAGCTGGGAGATTTGATCGGGAAATTCGCTTAGGGATCCCAGATGAAGCAGCAAGAGAAAAGTATGTGTTAGAAAGTTTAAGCTTCTTTTTGATTAATTAATAAATAAGGAAGTAATGTGTAAGTTAACATAAAAATTCAGGAAAAGTATTGTGTTTAGTCCTGTTTGTGCCTGCACACACTTGTGGATCAGCACACATGGAAAAGTGCAGAAGACATTAAGTATGCATCTATTCTTTGTCTTGGTAGCTGCGACTATATTTGGGGTGGTTTCATTTCTTGTGGGCAGTTGTTAATGGGTTTTCAAGTGCCTTAACAGTATAAAGAGTGGAATTAAATATATCTTTCCTGTTGTTCAGAAGGTTAACATTCTGGTTTTAGTGCTCCTATGTAACTATTAAATTAGGAACATGCATTAAGTATAGCCCCTTTGTTACCCCTCTCAAGCACATACCTTAAGCAACAGGCCTAGGTTCTTCCATTCCATTTGTTGTAGAAATACACCGGTCCAGGCATTAAGCTGAGCTGCAGTCATCCTGTTTTGTAACTGGCCCCTTTATACTCCAAAGATTTGTGACCATCAGACCAGATGGAAAAACCAAAACAAAACAAAAACCCCACAACTTTTGCTTTTCTGAATTAAAAAGGAACTGCTACTCATTTCCACAACAGCAGAAAACACAGGAAGGGAAATGCGAAAACAGCTGTGGCTTATCTTAGTTATGTGAAGGAAAGAAAGGTTAAAGGGTAAGTTCCTTCTAGCTCGACTAACCTTATTTCTAGGTTAACAAAGCAAACTATTCTGTTTGCAGTATTGCTCACTTTGTGTTGTCAACACTACTGGCTGTTATTCCACCCTTTTCTTCTTTCCCTCCACCCCACCCCTAAAGCCTGTAGTAATTATGTTCCTCTTGGTTGCAGGAATACATGCAAGTGGTTAGAAGTAGAACTAAAGAATTTACTGTTGAGAGTTCTCATTCTGATATTTCTTTGGTTTATGTTAAAAAGATGATGCTCAATATGATATTCCCAGAAACAGCACTGCTTCAAAGGATAGGAGTTGTGAATGGGAAAGCCATCATAGTGTGTAAAGATCTTTCACGAGTCAGTCTTGCTCGTTCATGTAATTGTTTTGTACAGTTGTTTGTGTTTCTGGAGGTGTAGGCTTACAGGAACTGTTGATTTTATGTTCTCTTTTAAATTGCCATTCCTCCCCCAGCTTTACTGTTTGTTTTGGCTTTGGGCTGGTTTCTCCTGGGGTGCTTTGTTCCTTTTTTTGAAAAATAAAAGGGTCATATAGAAGCAGAAGTCCTTATGGTGTGTTGGTTTACCATGTAATAAAGTCTTGCTGAAGGTGTCATTTGAACCGCCTAGTTGTGGTTCTACTGCCTTAGGGGAGTAGAGTAGGATGAGGAGCAGAACCCGGAGATCTTGCTTTACTTGTGTTTTCTTGTGCATGTATGAAGCACATGAAGGAAAACAATACATGTAGGGGACAGATTCGGAATGAGCCATTTACAGTTCTTAACACTTTACACTCTGAGTAACTTGCTTTGCTACAGATGTTGTCAGACAGGTTGAAAAAGTCTTGAGAACTAAGCCAATGTCACTAATAGAGATTTAAATGAGAGACTATGGAAATTATTAGTGGGGGAAATATCTGTTATTATTAGTGGGGGAGGCAAACAGATGAAAAGTATTATAATTTAAGACTTGAATAGTTTAATAACTTGTTCTTTTCAGAACTTTTCTGTAGCTACATTACTTGATCTGCAAATAATTTAAACTAGTTTTCATTGGAACTAGAAAGTACATTAATGATGTTCTTTGGTTTGTGCTGCCTTTTTAGAATATTTTCCCAATGAAGTGATGTTTTGCTGTTTTAAACAAGCTGATTTGATCCCTCTGCTCAGAGTTCTTCAGCGCCAGTATTTGTGTGGTGACATTGGCTTTTGTCTTTGTTTTTGGCTATTCGTGTAGTTTTCAGTTGTCCTTGGCTTAGAAGAACAGCAGGAAGACTTGGTGGACCTTGAAAAAGGTCCACCTTTTTTTAAAGCTTTTTTTTAGAGCTTGGGCCTTGATACAGAGTGAAAAAACTCCCATTAAAAAAGCTTGCAGCATGGCATTTCATTGTTAGTTACCTAGAGCTGTTTTGTGTTAGTGCTGGAACTGCATAGGTAGGTGTAACTTCAGCTTTTGAATCAGGATGAGGTAACACATGAGGTGTACACATAAACTGTTGAAAATGCCTGTTGGAAATTTTATGGGGGACACAGGAAATATCTGCAGTTATATTCAGCTGACAATGGTAGAGGAAAGATACTGAAGATTAAAAGACAGAGCTCCTCAGGCAGTCTGATTCCATTTGTTCTTTGCAGAATAGTTTGTTTTGGATGTTCTTTGATAAATAAATAAATCTGGTATGGAACAGACAATGCAGACTAAGGTTGTTGCGAATACAAGGTTGAATACCTCAATGGATAACTTACGTGTGTGCCTGTGGTACACTCTGAGATCTACTCTGTCAATTTAGAATCATAAACCAAGGTTTAAAGAACCTCTAATGTTAAGATTCACCAAAACCAGCTTTTACCCACTGATTGACATAATTGGTTGATGCTGGTTTTTGTTAAAGAACTGAAAAGAAATACATAGTATGGGTTTGTAGGTTTCAGTGTTGGTAAGTTTCTAGTTGAGTGAAAATTGTTCCCACTGTACTACTTCATGTGGACTGAGAGAGACCATAAATCAATGCTGTTTGTTTTCACATGAAGATTAAAAAAGCCACAGATTCATCTTTATTGTGTTGTGCTTTTTCTCCCTACTTGCTCAGAATTCTTCGGACTTTGTGTCGAAAACTTAAGCTCCCAGAATCCTTTGAATTTCATCACTTAGCACGGCTGACTCCGGGTTATGTAGGTGCTGATCTGATGGCACTTTGTCGTGAGGCAGCTATGTGCACAGTCAACAGGGTCCTGATCAAATCTGAGCAACAGCAAAGGAAACACATACATGTTGGAGGAAATTCAGCTGAAGAAAGCATGGGAATAGAAACAGACATCTTGGTGGAAGAGGATGCCAAACAACTAGAACTTCCTCCTAAGGTATTTGTTCATTGAAGCATGTACCTCTTAAGGTATAAATCTAAAGGCATAACATAAATCTTAAGAATTGAGCCATTTTGTAGTTGGGAAAGTCATTGCTCATAAATCCTTAAACATCTATGGCAAATGTAATACTAAATTTAGATTTAGAAATAGCAGCTCTTAAGCCAGAAGCTTTCCTCCTAATGAGCCATATAATGGGTCTGAATAAGTGGCTTCCAAAACCTACACCTTCTAAAGACAGTGTTAATGTTTTATGTCAGGTGTGGTCTTTCCCATGGATTTTTCATTGTTGTTGTTGGTTGTGTTGTGTTGTTTTGTTTTCTAGCAGACCAGAGGTTAAAATAGTGGCTATATCTGTCTTCAGAAGTAACAGAATGTTGAGAATATCAGATGTGCACTGAGGGTTTTTTTAAGCTGTTTTCTGTGCCCTCCGTGTAATATCTATTATGATGCCTGGGGCTCTTCCCTGACCTGGTATAGTTACAGTTAGCCAAAAATAGGAAGTATTTATGCAGTCTACGTTTTTCCCTGCAGCTATGTGATTACTTGTGGTAAATCACATGTGGCATCTAGTACCTATAGCAGGTTTGAGGGAGAGGTATATATATCCAGTAGAAAAGTTGAGTTAGCCAATGTGGCTTGAGAAGGTATCTGTTAATGTGCAGCACAGCTGGAACTCTATGGCAGAAAACAACATTTCCAGTGCCAGAATTATTCTGTGGCCCAAGTAGCATGCTGTGGTCAGTGAACCAGACCATCTTTATTTAGAAGTTCTTGGCCCTACTTCTCAAAATTTGAAGCATGTGCCTTCATTACATGTAGGCTTCCTAAAGATTTGTTTGGAGAACGAAAATAAAGTGGTTTTAAATCCACGTTCTACTCAGATTGTGGTTTTAGAAGGACTGTCAAAGAAAACTGCTATTTGTCAGTAAGAAAAACCAGTGTAAAAAACCATAGTAAGCTTTTGTATTAGAATAACATAATCACACTGCAATAACTCCCAGTGTTTTCTGGGGCCTGACGTAGCCAAAAGCAAGCAGGAAGGGGCAGGTAGTTGCAGCTTTTATCAACATCACCATGATCAAAGGGGTTATTGAGGATGAGGAAGTCTAATCCTAACAGAGCCATATTTTGATAGCTGGCAGGAGGTCGACATAGTCTAATACAGGGCATTGTCATTAAAACCATTATATTATGTTTATAATGGGAAAATAAACATACAAAGCCTTTAAAAATCATTCACACAATTCAAGTAAACAAACCCAGTGGTCTTGGCTATTTCAGAGTTTCTTATAATGGTTCTGTTAAGGAGAGAGAGCTTAAAAGGATTATTGGGCACTATGAAGACTTCTATTTCTTTGTGGTCAGTTGTAGAGCTATCTTAGTTGCAACAAATAGGAAGAGAGACATTACCCATATACTGCTGTAGGAAAAATGTGGAAACTTAACAGGGTTTTCTTACTGTTTTTCTCCTTCTATCTTATAAATGAAAACCCTGGTATAGTTTTCTTGTGGTGCAGTATCAGTTAGCTTCAGTACAGCCTTTCTGTGTGAGAACTGGGATGGATTTGTTGTGCAACTATAAAGTTCTTTGATCAAGTATTTTCTCAGTTTCCTCAATAAGGAACCAACTGGGGAAACTGGAATGTACCTGCCTGGGGCACTGTGGTCTGCAAGATGGGACAGCATTGAAAAGCATTACCCCATGTCTCTATTCCATTTGCCCAGACTTTATCAGGGCCTTATTACAAAACCAGGCCTAATCAGACTTGAGGAAATGAGTTGATGATTTGAAATCAGATTACGTTAAATAGAAGTGCATGATCTAAAAGTGTCTGTTAAGAGTTTTAAAGGTTTATATGTAACTGAATATTTTGCAAATTGTTGGAATTGTGCTGTTCAGCAGAGTTGTTTGCTTTCTCTGGAGAACAATTTGTTATTAAAACCAGAATTAATACATATAATAGATGTTTTGGAAATTTCAGCATGGAAAGAACTTTTTCCTAATCAGCGTGGGAGAAGCAGCAGGAAGAATTTGAAGACAAAATACATGTGCTAGCTCTGTTTCTGTAGTATCTAAATCAAGACTGTAGTCTGTCAGCTCAGTGCTTTCACAAGTCTTATGTGTACATAGTGCTTTCCTAGAACATTTTTATCATTAATGTTAATTTTTAATGTTGTTTTACATATTTTATATGTATCATACATAATTATAATAATTAATATTACAGTTGAAGAAAGTATTGCTTTGAAAAAGCTCTTAAACAGTGGTTCATAAAATCTAATCCAGTGCATAACCTTATTCTTTCCCTTTCCAGGATGAACTGCAGAGGCTTTTGGATTTGCTGAAGAAGCAAGACCCCTTGCCCGAGGAGCAGCTGCAGAAGCTGTGCATTGAGATGAATGATTTTATTGTTGCACTGTCATCTGTGCAACCCTCTGCCAAGAGAGAAGGCTTTGTCACAATTCCTGATGTGACATGGGCAGATATCGGAGCCCTGGAGGATGTTCGGGAGGAGCTGACTATGGCAATATTGGTATATCTTAACCTTTCTTTCAAAGATTCTGTTTTTGCACTTCCCTCTATGTAGGAAATAAAACTATGCTTGTTTGGTTTTTAAGATTATTGAAGGTATAATGTGCTTCCCATGAGTTCTAATATGCTAAAACCTAGGAATTTTGCAACATCTTCATTTGTCAGACTCCTCTAATTCGCTTTCAAATTTGATATGAGTCTGGTACATGTATTTAACCTTTCACTTACTGAAAACTGAAAGCATCAATACAATATGTTCTTTATTACTGAATCTCAAGTATTCTATGATTTTTGTACCAATAACCTTAGTTATGCAACTGCCACGCAAAGAATTGGAGACAACTTAGGTGAAGGTTAGCAGTCTCGCTGCCAGTCAGAGGGCATCTTAATACTAACACCATAGGATGAGAACTTAGATAAGGAAAATCTTTGCTTCTCAGTAATGATACAAGATAATAAGATGCTGATTGACTGTTTAATCTTTTAGCCTATAAAAAATTGGAATAAAAGAACTTGCTTATGAAGGATTTTTAATCCAGCTGTAACTGAAATGAAAAATTCCATGTTAGCTGTTTGTCATGATGATGATTTCTTTTCCAGGCACCTGTGCGAAACCCAGAGCAGTTTAAAGCTTTGGGCCTGACTACTCCAGCTGGTGTGCTCCTTGCAGGGCCTCCTGGATGTGGCAAAACGCTGTTAGCTAAGGTAATACATTTTCTAAACCTAGAATCATAGAAACAACTAGGTTGGAAAAGACCTTCAAGATCCTCAAGTCTAACCATTCCTGCCAAGTCCACCACTAAACCATGTCACTAAGGGCCTCATCTACACAGTGTGTGAACACTTCCTGGGATGGTGACTCCACCACTGCCCTGGGCAGCCTGTTCCAATGGGTTTAAAAATACTGGAGAATCTTCTTGAAGTGGATGGTTTTTGTAGGAATGACTGAGTCTGCATGGTACTGCCAGAAATTGGGTTTCTGCACCACTTCTCATCAGAAAATTAAATTTGGGCCTCTGTGCTAAAGTTACGTGATCTTCTTGTCATAAAGTTACAATTTTGCTTGAATTGAGAGAGAATTACTGCAAAATTTGCAGGAATTAAGTTGGTGAAGAAGAAAGCAGCAAAAATGGGAAGAAACTCTTACTGGATAACCACTTCTATGGACTATTTCACTATTACTAAATTATATATTTGGAAGTAGTCTACACTCCATTATATTTATGTATTTTTGTTTATTATATTCCTTCTCCTTGGAGCATTTCTCTTCTTATTGCCTCCCCGTGTAGATGCAGATAATCATTCCAGATTGTCACTCATCTTTGTCTTCAAATGCACCTATGTACTTGAATATCTCTTTAACTCCCACTAACTACTGAGATTTCTTCAGCCAATATGGGGGAGGACAATGGGGTGTGAATCTGGAACGCTGCCTCATTAAAGAGAGAGAACACCTTGCTAAATTCCCCACCCCCTTCCCACTTTTCATTGCATAGAAGTATACTTTGTACTGTTTTCTGTATTTTACAAACAACTGATAACTATGATAATTCCTTTGTTTATTGCTTCATGGACAGAACCAAAGAAAACATGAAAAATGTGTGGTTTATATATACACATCTGTCTTTTTCTGTCCAATAGGCCGTGGCAAATGAGTCTGGGCTGAACTTTATATCCGTGAAAGGCCCCGAACTGCTAAATATGGTAGGCATTAATCATTGTGCTTTTGTTATTTATGGAATTCTTGTCCAAAGCGTGGGGCAAGCAAAGTTCCTGGTAATTACACAACTGACACTGGTGCAACTCAGGTTGCCTTATCTAACCCCTACTTAAAGTCTTTGGCTTTTTCCTTTACACATGAACAACTTCACTGCTATCTGGGTAGATTAAGTATGTATTTTGGTTTAAATTACATGGCAGATGGAGCCTTCTTGATTGAAGTAGGATTTCTAAATGACCAACTACATGAATCATTGCTTTATGTAGATCAGGAAAAAGAACAAAAGTTCAAATCTACAGTGAGAACAGCTGATGATCAGTAACTTTTCCATTCCGTACCACCAGCCCCCCCATCTTCAAACAACTACTGTATGAACTTCAGATGTTCATTGTGTTCAGATTGCTCACTGGGTTGGTTTGAGAACAATTGAAGAACAACAGGGCCTTTAATGAAGATTGTATTTGTGGATCATAGAATCATTTACGTTGGAGAAGACCTTTGAGATCATCAAGTTGAACAGTTAACCTAGCACTGACTGCCAAGTCCACCACTAAACCATGTCCCTAAGTGCCACATCTACATGTCATTTAAATACCTCCAGAGATGGTCACTCCACCACTTCTCTGGGCAGCCTCTTCCAATCATAGAATCATAGAACGGTTTGGGTTGGAAAGGACCTTAAGATCATCTAGTTCCAACCCCCTGCCATGGGCAGGAACACCTCACACTAGGCAATGTTTAACAACCCTTTCTGTGAAGAAATTTTTCCCAATATCCAATCTAAACCTCCCCTGGTGCAACTTGAGGCCATTTCCTCTTGTCTTACAGCTTGTTACTTGGGGAGAAGAGACTGACCCCCATGTCACTACAAACCTCTTGTCAGGAGCTGATTTGTAGAGGCTCTCCCCTGAGCCTCCTTTTCTCCAGGCTAAGCAACTCAGTTCCCTCAGCTGTTCCTTATCAGACTTGTGCTCCAGGCCCATCACCAGCTTCATTGCTGAACTTTGGACATGCTTCAGCTCCTCAATGTCTCACCTCTCCAGTGAGGTGCCCAAAACTGAACACAGTATTCGAGGTACGGCCTCAACAGTGCCGATTACAGGGGGACTGTGACTTCCCTAGTTGGCCACACAGTTCTCATCAGCAGATTCATGGCAAGTTGGATTTATTCCCCAAAAAGTAAAACAGTAAAAAGTTTAAACTCTGAATGTACTGCAAACTGTCAGAAGTGAGCGAGTGACAAGTAGTTCCTATGTAAATCATGATCAGTAAGGACACAGTAACAGACTGTTACCAGAAGTAAACTGCTTAGCAGGTTGCACTTGTCCCTTGCGAAGCACCTCGAATACTGTTTAAAACTGATCTTTTAAAATTGATTTTGTTTCTAAAAATTGAAATTGTTTCAGTGTGATTTGTCATTTGTTTTAGTATGTTGGTGAAAGCGAACGTGCTGTACGTCAGGTATTCCAGCGTGCCAGGAATTCAGCCCCCTGTGTTATATTCTTTGATGAAGTTGATGCTTTGTGCCCTCGGAGGTCTGACCGTGAAGTGAGTCTGTTGTAAAATATCTCCTAAGTAAATTATCTCACTTGCAGGTTTTGTGGCATTGTACTAGCAACATAAGGAGCAGGAAGGGTGCTACGTTCTGTATCTCCCAAGAAAAACAATCCAAGAGGCTTTCTCATATTTGAGGCAAAATATGTTGGTCAAATATTATAAAGCTTAATTCTTTTAGTATGCATATATAGAAAAAAATTACCCAGAGAATGTGTGTATATCTAGCAAGTTGGCTGTGTAGAGCAGGAGGAAAAGATGAAGGAGTGCAGTTCAATATCATGTTTCATTTATGGCCCCATCTGATACCTGTATGCAACTGTAATGCTTGCGTGAAGCATGTGTTTATTTGAACAACGTGAACTGGGTCATGAAAATACCTGAGGCAGGAGCATAAGTGGAATGCATTAGATTTCAGAGCTATTCCGCCCATGAGGTTTTCTCTCTCTGTTAAGCACTCAAACCGTATTAGTAGAATTTAATTTAATTAGAATTTAATGCCAAGATTATAATATTGAAATCCAGAATAGAGCTACATTGTAGGTGTGGAAAAGAAACTTTGAGTAGTATTTCAGGACAGGGAGCTAGCAGAGATTTTGTTTTTTTTGCTTTGAAATACTCATATTCCCACTATTTTCTCTATTTTGTTGACAAATGTCTCCTTTTAAAGTCAGGAGCCAGTGTCCGAGTAGTTAACCAGTTACTCACAGAGATGGATGGTCTGGAGAATCGTCAGCAGGTTTTCATTATGGCTGCCACAAACAGGCCAGGTAAGGACCCAAATATCATAAACAAGAGCAATCAGACCTCTCAGGTTCTCTTCTAATGAAATCATGTGTTCTTACATATTTCAATTCTGCAACTAACCTTGTTCTGTCCTTAAAATTACAGTGTCTCCTCAAATCCAAACCTTTCCTGATCAATTAATCTGTTCCACATTCTTAGAACAGTGTAAGATGAAGCAACCGCTCTAAACTGTGTCTTAATTAGCACCTGATACCATTGCTGTGAAATGCTTTGAAAGACTTTTGGCTGAACTGGACTTTGGATTATCTTCTTGAAACATGAAAGAACAAAAGAGAACTAAAACATGAATCAGATATTTTTTGCTGCTTAAATTGATATTTTTTTTACCCGATACAACCTTACAGTCTGTTGTTGTTTTAATTTTTGTTTGCCTTGAGGGACCTGTCTCATGTTAAATCATTTTCCCTTTTGCTTATCTTTTGCTTCTTGGGCTTTATGTTCTGAACTTGGTTTCCTCTTGAGTTCTTTTCATCATGACAGACTATCAAACCTTCTACAGGGTGAAGTATGAGCAGTAGATGCTTAAATCTTTATCTGTTGTAGAAATTCTTTGATTTAAAGGGGTAGGTTTTCTTGGCATGAACTTGATGATTCTGACCTATCTAATCCAGTATAGAAAAGAGAATAACATTATGCAGTGTAGCACATCTATATATAGATACAGTTGGATGAATCAAGTGTGTTAGTACTTCATGTCATCAGGTTGCCTTAGGAAGGAGATCTCTTGCTAAATTAGTCATGCTAGTGCAAGTATTTATATCAAGCAGCCCTATTTGTTAGTGTTTCTCAAGGGCTTCATATCTAATTGCTGGTGACAGTAAACTCATCATTATCTCTGACTGGTAGCTTGAGATGTGAATTCCAACACTTAGGAAGTAGAGGAATCATCCAGCTTGATTTCCTGCAGTGCCACCTCAGGGGTACCGCAGGTATACATGGGGTGAATACTTTTAGGGCCAGTGTGTGTATGTGGCACTGTTCTGAGCTAATGACTCCTCTTGTAGAGGCAGCTGAATGCAAGTAGTTTAGTAGCTCTAACAGGGCCAGTTTAGAGTAAATGTTCCTCAGATGTTAATTTCAAGAGATGAAAACTTGTGTGTAGATCAGCAGGTTAAACTAATATTTGGAGGAAGCTGAAGGAATTTTGTAAGGCATGAACTCAGCGATGTATTACTAGCCAGTGACATTGACGATAAAAGTGAATTTCAGGTTAAAATGGCAAACATAAAGAAAATTCAAAGGCAGGGATAACAAATCTGATAACCAAATGGAAGTGTATAAATGTGTCTACAAATTCTGTAAATGGAACTGAATTCTATCCTGATAAAGGAGTTGTTTTGCCAACACGATAAAACAGCAGAGCTTGGCACATCCAGCCTTTGCCAGATGAGGCAATTATCTATGCATTTTGGATAGGATGGATCTCTTGCTTCAGCAGGCTATCAGCTGTGAATTAACACCTTGGATAGGTTTAGACTACAAACTTCTGCTGTGATATCTGCATTGTGAAGAATCATATGTTCCAGTTGATGCAGCTTTTATCAAAACAACTTTTACTGATGCTGTGGTTAAATTGGGGAAACCAATTTTCTTTTGTGCAGTTTATTCACCATTTATGGGGCTTAAGAAGAGGCAGTGTTCACCAAATTAAATTCTACTAGTATGGTTTGGGTGCCTAATAGGAGCACACTGCAGATAAAGAGAACTGTATGCTGATAAAGCACTCTTACCACCTTAAGAAAAAAATGCTCAGGCAGAGACCTGAAGGAGAACCATTGCTTATACTGACTAGTATATTTAAATGAATCCCACAAACAATAAAAGTTGTGGTGTCTGAAAAGCTCTTTTGCTTAAAGTCTGACGTTGTGAAAGATTTTTCTGTCATAGTTATGTGGGATAGAGGTGCTGGGGGGGGTGTTGTATAATATAAATCTAAATAATATATGTCCCAGCAGAACTTCCTGAAACCTTCCATTGGATCTGTATTGTGAAGTGCAAGATCTCATCTTTTTTTTTAATCCATGTTAATGGGAGAGAAAATGGTTTTTCAAGCTGCTTCTTTTTTAGTGTGGTTACATGCATGTTAGCTTTTATAGTTGGTTGCTGATACTGTTCATGACAGTGTATGTTGGTCAGCATTGTAGTCTCCGAGACCATCATGCCACAAGAAGAGCCTTCTCTCATAAAGTTATCATTATTGTTATTAAGAATAACAGTACTAGCAGTAGGGTAGCAGTTTTGACATCAAGGTGTGTTCCTGGCACAGTTATTCCAGGGAGGTGTTAGTGCCTGTGACAAAGAATTAGTGTGACATGGTGGTGGTTTATATACTCCATGGCTGAAGACTACCAAATTCTTTCTTTATAATGGCTTTTAAGGACTTGGAACACTCTAATTTCCATCTTTCCAAAAGGACAGGCACAATAGATTGGTACCTCTGTTTACCACATAAAATCTGCAAGTGGTAATTCTTACTCTGGCAGGGCTGAGACAAGCCTTTGATCTGCCCTAAAAAGTAGGATATTTGAATGTTTTTTGCACTTCCTCGGTGACTTTGAAAGTCCTCTGTGGACCTTTCTTGACTACTGCTAAATTAGCAGGGATGCAGTATTCCCAACTCAATCTCTTACCACCTAAATGCAGAACCGGTGTTGAACTTTGGAGAGGATTAAACTTTCAAAGCACTCAATGTCATTAAAAAGAGAAAGGAAAAAAAAAAAGACAGAAATGTCATGTTCTGTTAGAAACTTTAAGGGTCAGAAAATTATATTCTTTTTCAGTCTACTCCCTTCCCCAGATCCAAGACTAAGTATTTACAAAACCATCAAGCACTACTGTTAACTAAGGCCTGTAATTTCCCCCAGTTTCCTAGTTACCAGTGTGAGCTTCACTATTGGATACTGCTGCTTTCTGCTCTTTTCTTACTTTGCCAGGCTTTGGACATTTATAAACTCTTTAGAGAAATGCTGCATTTATGTGGGATCTAAGGAACTGTGTGTAACCTGAGAAAACATCAAGAAATCAGTAAAATGCTAAAAGCTGATAGTGATTTAAGTTTGATGTAAATGTTCATGCTGTCTTTGCTTTTATCCATGGTCTTTTTCTTGCAGAATTCCCCTTGTTCTGTTATCTTAGAGCATGGTCCTAGTTCCAGTGGGTTCTGCTTTTCTTTTAGCAAGTTTATGTTAGTTTTCTAGAGCCAGTCACCTGAACCACATGTTTTGAAACAGAGTAGAAAACTAATCTTCAGTCTCTGACAATAGTTCCAGTTTTGGTTTGGGGTTTTTTTGTTTGTTATGATTATATCTGTTTATACGTGTTGCGGAATTAAAGGCAAGATAAGATCTAAGAAAAGCACCTAATACGTGAGGCGTGGAACAGTTTCTTTCATAATAGCTCCATTTCACACAAATCACATTTGTGCATTTCACCAGCCCTCGAACATTATGTATCCTTAACAGTAATTTTAGGGGAGTTCGTTTGTTATGTAGGAGCAGAGTTATTAGCTGCAGAGTCCATCTGGAGTCTCAGAAAACCTTTCAGGGCTTCTAGAACCTTTCTGAGCTCCAGAATGTCACAAATATGAGGACGTGGATCTTGGATACTTCAAATCATAGAATCATATCATAGAATGGTTTGGGTTGGAAAGGGCCTTAAGATCATCCAGTTCCAACCCCCTGCCATGAGCAGGGACACCTCACACTAGACCATGTCACCCAAGGCTCTGTCCAGCCTGGCCTTGAACACTGCCAGGGATGGAGCATTCACCCTTCTTTGGGCAGCCTGTGCCAGCGCCTCAGCACCCTCACAGTAAAGAACTTCTTCCTTATAATTCTAAAAGCTGTAGTGACTACAGCAGAAGCTTGATGGGCTCAGCACAAGAGTTGTTGCTGGTGTATGCACTGAACTTTGTAAACATTGTTGACTCTTGCACAGTTAAGACATGAATAATCAACTGGAAATGAGTGTGAGACTACTAGATTTTATTATAGGACAATAGAATGTCAGGTTCTAGGGATTCATGCAAAGATACTTCCAATAGAATTTAATGAAGAGGATAACATCTTGCAGTAGTTTGGAGAGAAGTGTGGCAAACTGAAATACTACATCATTCTCTAGAGGCTAGTGCCTGTTTTAACCTTTAAAAACAAAGCAAGGAATGGATGTACTCTGTCTTCTTATGTACTTTTGCCAAATTATTTGGAATATGGTACTACTGTCTTCTAATGACATAGTCATCACCATTGACTACATCAGAAAACCAAGACAGAAAATAGACATTTCTCTTAATAGAAGTATATTCTCTCTGTGAGACAACTGCTTGGAAAAGAAGTGCTGTGTGTTAACACGTTTCCATGTTTCACTTTCAAACTTGAGAGGTAATAACAGGCTTTGAAAGAGATATCTATGATAACTACCTTAATTTCACTAGAATGTTAAATGTATCTAAAATTAGTTGACTCTCTTTGTTCAGGCAAGTTTCAAGATAATAGGTATGGAGAGAACTTTATGATTTATCAGAATGGAATGCTTTGAAATCCCTAAAAGGGGAGCATTATTCAATTCTTTTAACTAGTTTTGAAGTGCATCTAATGAGTGAGTTTGACCAGTGAGTAAATACTCATTTTCTGTGTTAATGTGACTTGAATTTTCAAGAACTTCAGGCCCAGGTTTGAGCCAGCAGAAAGAAGTGAATTGACTCGTAAGGAAGCGGGGAGTGTAGATCTGTGTTTTCAGCTTTGGTATGGTCGTCTCATTGTAAACCACCATTACTGTAACTTACTGAGTTAGTATTGAGTTGTGGTAACTCTTTGAATGTGGCCAATCTAATCACTAACATACAAATGGATGAATGCATCTTCAGACCATGTCATTAACTTGGTATCATTGTGCCATGTTCTCAGGGTGCAAAATGGAAACAGTTTATTCCATCTCAAGCTTAGTATTTTTAAAGAGCTTTTGAAACTTTAAATGGGGAAGTTCTCAGGTGCATGGTGGTGGAATGCAATCCCTATTGAGAGTGTTTGTTTTGATCGTTGTAATTGATCTGTTGAGTGAACTTTGTCATCTGACCTTAATAATGTGGCAAGACTTCCGTCCACAGGCACACGAAAACAGGAAAGTGCACTTGTGCCAAAAGCAAGATAAGGTATCATATAGCACTTGTGTAGACACACAAGTAAGATGTTTGGTTTTTTTCCTAGGACTGCCATGGCAGGGATTCTGCTTAACCCTTGTTTCATCTGGTTAAATCATAATTAAAGCCAAAGGTCTGGATTAAATTAATACATCAAGTTCTTCTTTTTTTTTTTTTTCCTCTCACCATTTGCAATAGCTGATTTTTGCCTACATAGATGCCTCTGGCCATGGTTGGTGTATCCTGGGGGAAAAAAATGCTTTTATCCAAGAAAAAGATAGTGGAGCAGGTTTTATGTATGCATCTCATTTTACCTTTTGTCCTTCAAACACAGGTGAGGGAGTAACTTGAACAAAACTGTGTATGTCTTTAAAAAGTGAATCAGGACTACACTGTGGTAGATCAGGTAGTTGGAGTCTTGACAGAGTTAAGCAAACTCTTTGCTTTAAACTCTCTTGGCTTTAAACTGTCAGAGGGTAGATTTAGATTAGACATTAGGCAGAAGTTCCTCCCTGTGAGGGTGCTGAGGCGCTGCCGCAGGGTGCCCAGAGAAGCTGTGGCTGCCCCATCCCTGGCAGTGTTCAAGGCCAGGTTGGACACAGGGGCTTGGAGCAACCTGCTCTAGTGGAAGGTGTCCCTGCCCGTGGCAGGGGGTTGGAACTGGATGAGCTTTAAGGTCCCTTTCAAACAAAATCATTCTGTGATTCTATGAAACTTCTTTCATTTGCCAAGAAGGGATAGCTGTGCTTCCATGCTACTGTTTGGGGGTTTGGCTGCTGGTTTCTTTCTTTTAAACATCTGTACAGATTAACAGCTTTAAAACATCTGTACAGATTAACAGCTTAACTTTTCCCAGTTCTTCACCTTTGATGAAGATATGAATGCATGTAGTTTGTGTGTTAGCAATGTTTTACCAAGAGAATGTAACAAACTGGAAGTGTTTTTTTCCCTTGTTATGAATTAATGTGGAATTCCTCACTCAACCATGCTAGATACGACAGTAAACCTGTTCTAGTACTATATTGCCAAAGATAGAGTTGTATTTGTGAAGAGATGAAGCTAGTATTTATGAGCCATTTTGAGAGATGCAGCTTTACTGTTCTGGGTAATAGAGGCTCCTACTGAACAGAGATGAAACTATTTGAATCAGCTATTTTAATGCTCAGTGCTTCAAATAATGGCCCAAATTTTGCCTTCTCTGAATCTCGATACAAGTATGGATATATTGCTTCTCATGTGTGCACTTTCCTGAGGTTGTATCTCATTTCTGGATACTGTTTTCTCTTTTCTCCTTCCCTAAGATATAATTGACCCAGCTATCCTGCGCCCTGGGAGACTGGATAAAACACTTTATGTGGGTTTGCCACCACCTGAAGATCGACTTGCGATTTTAAAGACCATCACCAAAGTGAGTATTTGGAAATAAATCCTTATCTCGAAGCTTGGTGGAATGATTTCAGAGAAATTAAATTTTACAGGGAATTGCAGGCTCCTGTCTCATGAAATAATTTCAAATATCACGAGGTCATAAAAATAAACCATCAGTTACATCTGCTGTTAAAATTGCTCGGAGCTGATAAATCTTGAGTAAAGCAAACCTGTTAAACATAGAAGCTGCTGCCTTTATAGTTACAATTTGAACAGTTTTAATTAAAAGATTCCTATCTGTGTGAGTAATGGGCGTAGAAGCGTTTTGCAAACCTTTTTGGGGGGGTTCCACATGTTCACCAGGATGATTCACAAGCTCCAGCTGAATGTGCTCAACAGCGATTGTGCCACTTAATTGTCTTCAAGATTAAAGGAATCTTGTGATGATAAAGGTCATAGGTCAAAGTAAATGTGAAAATGTAAGAAGTCGTGGGTCCTCCCTGTGGTTAATGGCACGTTCTGCCACTTCAGAGATGTGGATTATAGAATTCTAAAGAAGTTCTTTACTGTGAGGGTGCTGAGGCGCTGGCACAGGCTGCCCAAAGGAGTTGTGAATGCTCCATCCCTGGCAGTGTTCAAGGCCAGGCTGGACAGAGCCTTGGGTGACATGGTCTAGTGTGAGGTGTCCCTGCCCATAGCAGGGGGTTGGAACTGGATGATCTTAGGGTCCTTTCCAACCCAAACCATTCTATGATTCTCTAAGTATTACAGCAGTAATCAAGGCCTTTAAAAAAGAACATGGAAATCATTATGAATTACTTGGATATTTTCTACTTTTCCCAGTAGGTCAGCAGCACTGGTTGTTAAAAGCAGGTATTTCTGATTTTATGGGTGTTTTTGTGAGCTGCACAGGAGACCAAATCTTCACTCTAAGGAAAGCTAGCACTGTGTTGTGAAATTATTTAGGAAATTTGTAAAAATGATAATCATGTAATCATAAAGTTGTGGTATAGGCAATAGTTAATCCCATAGGAGAATTCAGAAAGTGAGAACTCATTCAAGCATATTTCTTCATGCCAAAATAGTTGTTCCAAAAGTCAGATGTTAGAGTTCCCTTCATTTGCTCTATGCAGTATTTCATGGAGGACAAAATAAGTGTGGTCCTATTTACTATGTCTTATGAAAATATTTCAGTTAAAACTTCTTACAACCTTGTTCTTAAAGATGGTTGCCTTCTAAAAAACCTAAAGAGAATCTGAGTGTAACATCCCTGAATAATTTTTCAAACATACTGTAAGGAATTGTGGTTTTTATTTTACCACATTTATTTCTAAAGATAACTCAATGTGTTCTGTAAAAATTGGGTTTATGTGATTGTTCTGCCTTAATAGAAACAACTTTGTTCTTCTGGAAGAAGTGGGTAGTAAGAGTCAGTCAGTCACTAAACTGTCTAAACAGAGCTTGTGGTACAGAATCTGCTCTGGTGTTTAACATGCACGTCTTGCTCTCCTTAATTATTGCTGGAGAATCGTTGGAGATTTGTGACTGTCTGAAGTGCTCTCACTGTAATCAGTGGTGTGGGGACACAGCGCAGCAAAGCTTGGCCCAAGCCTGCCTGGGAGAGGAAGGTGGTATTAAACAAAACTGGTTTCTCTCCCATCAGTTTCAGCTGCTCAGAGTCTCACAGCCACATACCGTCACCAAAGTGCATGCATCCATGTGGGTAGGGCCAGGATCACTTGCGTGCAATACTGAGGATAACGAACTCTGTGTTGAGCTCTCCTTACTCATCTCTTGGCTTGCTCCCGACTGGCTGTGACAAATAGTTGCTAGAAGTGTTTTCTAGATTCCTTTTAAGAACCAAGCAGTTCAAAGTGTGCTTACTTCAGCTGCCGTAAATCTTGGGCGAGGTTGCTGAGATGTGTCTTTGCTCCCTCCTCCTGATAATCATATTGGCTGCAGTCTGAATGCTGGGATCGCACCAAGAGGAGTGGCCCATGGGATGTGGTAACCTTGTCGTTATCCTGTTACCAAAGCGTATTTCTGCTGACAGACCATCTTTTCTGTGGCCTTATCTGATCATGTGCCTTCTTGTGATACAGGCAGCACATTGCAGAGTGTTTACCAGCTTGGTTCCTGTGGATCCGGTCCTTGGTTATCAGGGCATGTTATTTTTGGAATGCCAGATACTTCCATGCATACTGAATTCATACCAGTCTTAATTTGGTTACAAATCTTTGTAGTGATTGAAGTGTTAAGTCTTTAATGGATTATTTTCCTCAGTTCTTAATTAAGAGACTGGCAGAAATGAGATAAAACACTCTCTGAATGAGTTTTTGTGTGTTTCTGTGTCCATTCCATGAGGAGGCTGGGGCTATTCTCCCTTTACTACTTCTGCAGTCGCCAGAGTTCTCATAAAGCTAGGGAAAGGTTTGTATTTCTAGGCTTAAGAACAAGACATAGGTTGTTATTTTCTTTATAAATATATAGGAGTTACCTACAATAGCAGCATGGAATATGGAGAGAGGAAAATATGTTAAATTAATTGAAATACCTTGATTTTGGTCAGATTTCATCCATGCATTCTAGGTAAGGAAGTTTGAGAGATCTGAGTACAGAAACACTTGCTTAAATATGTGCTCAGGGCTGGATAAAACGTTTGGTGCAGATGTGATGGTGACCGTATGCATTCCCAGAAATCCCTGAGGAACACATGCACAGGATGTAGAAACAGAATCGTTGCTGAGGGAAAACATGGATGCTTACAAAGGCAGCATGAGGAGTGGAGAAGAGAGTTAGGGGGAGGAGTAGGTTGTAAGGCAGGCAGCCAGCCTTAACATAGGTTGAAGCCTTGTTGTGAAATGGAAGAGTTCTGTTTCAGTTAACTTGTACCAATCAGGCATTTTCAAATTGCATATTAATTACGCAAGAGAAGCATGTCTTCACATGTTTGAGTTACTGGTGTTACTTACATTCCTGGAAGCTGTATCAGGCTTCTCTGGTGCACGTATTACTGAGCTTGTCTCCGGAGAAGGCAGATCAGACCACTCAAACAATGCCCAACGTATGTTGCTACTCAAAGCAATAAGTAAAACATTTCTCTTTAGCAGAGGTAGTGTCTGGCTTGCAGTCTTGTGCGATTACTACAGTATCCCATATCAAATTGTACGAGGCTTCCTTTTTTCCAGGTTAAAGTCAAGATGTTGAAACGTTTCAAGATGTTTCAAAATCAGGCTGTTTCTTTTGTCTCTTTTGGTTTGGTTCCCTGCCCCATTTCCTAACTGGTATCCTACCAAAGATTCATTCAGGATTGTTCCCATACTCAGCAATCAGTAAGGAGTGACAGCACTCTTGACTATTCTACTGTCTGTTACATATTCCAGGGGTTTAATTTGCCAGTTACTATACATCTTGGGGTTTTTTTTCTCTTGGAGGTATTGTAGGTATGTTGTATAGTAGTTAACCTGACGAAGTCAGAAAAGTTTTGCTTGAATTTGTGCAGAAATATATCAAAAAGTGTCCTTTCCTGTCTAAACTCGGGTATTGTTTGATCCTGTAGACTTCTGGAAGCTCTGTACTACCATGATACTACTTTACTGTTGTCTAAGGGTAATGGATCTCCATGCTTACAGTGTTTGATAATTTAGTTGGCTAGTTTCAAACATAATTGATAATGTTGGTCAATATTTTTTGCTGTTGGAGATGCAAAAATAATAACAAAAGAAACCACTTCTGGGAATTTTGTGGAGGAAGCAGGAATGATATGGAAGAGTAGTGTCAAAACAGTCTACAGTATGTGTAAGCTTTTATGAAATCCAGAATGGAAAACTTCTAAGTTTGAAAATATATGTCTAGAATATAAAAGATGAATTCAGTCTTCAAGGTGTTAAAATACTCAGTCTACATGCTTATTGCTTAGGTGTTTGATTTCAACACATAGTAAAAGTAGAGGAAGTTCAGCTAAACAATGGTATTGAGGTAGCCAGCTCCATAAGGCACGTCCCCATCTGGAACAGCATCAGTGTTACACTGCCCTGTGACAGGCTGGCCATCATTTTGCTGGAGAAAATCTAATCTGTTGGTGGGAAGTTTAAAATGTAGCATTACTTAATATTTCATAACGAAAGGTTTTTAAGGCTGCTTGTCCTTCTTGTGGGTTTGAGATGAAAAGCATTAATGTTTGTGGATATTTTAGGGATTTTTCAGACCTCTGTATGATTTCTGATGGATGAAACTTAATCACTTTGGGGATGGCATGTATAAGAAATAGTGGCTTCTTATCTTCCTCTTTTTATTATCTCACTCCTTCAGGATGGCACCCGGCCTCCACTAGATACTGATGTAAGCCTTGAAGAAATTGCTTACAGTCAACATTGTGATTGTTATACGTGAGTAGCTTCTAGTTTTGACTTTAATATGCAGTGCCAAAGGTCTTCTGATGTGTGATAATGTGTGCTATGTTGCTATTATTAAGACAATCTCTTAACTTTCAGGGTTTATAAGCCTTTTCCCTGACACTACTTTTCTTGCTTTCAGTTAGGCTTTTTCCCAAGGAGTCTGTAGGTGTATATGGATGCTAAAGTCTTGTTCATCTGGAATAGTCCTCTCCGTGTTGAAAATACAGATCAGCAGAGGCCTCTTGGTTTTGCTTGCGTTTATTTTCTAATCTTGCATAACCTGAGGATAAAAGAGCCCTCTACATTGTGGACCCATGTACAGTGATGGTGAAAGCAAATTTTTCAATAACCATAACCAGCGTCTGTCACAGGGTTGAAAGCAGTGTGCTTGACAAAGTAGTGAGGGCCTATTTCAACTTGTGCTTTTGGAATACCAAGGCATGTATTTTAGGAAAGCCCAGTAGCCATATGTGTCAGAATAATGTGCAGCTGCACTCTGCAAAACGTAAAAAAGCTTTAACCTATTAAATGATTTATTAATAGTTAATGATTTTCTGGAGTTCCCAGAAGTTAAAGTTTATGACACGCTGCTTCTCACAACATTGCTTTTGAATTTAAGAAAGGGAGGCTATCATCAGTAATGACTTTTAGTTTGTCATTGTTTTCGTACTTGGGAAAGATGAGTACCTTTTCTTTCTCTGTTTCACTCCATAATGAAGGCTGCAGCACTGAGTAGCTCTCATCCCTCTTTCCAGTAGTCTGAAGATGAATCTTTATGACAGGACAGCCAGTCTCTTACCATGATCTGTAGTGTCTTGCCTTTCCATATGCTATCAGCAAAAGACAAGAGGAGTTTATCCTACAATAATCTATTCTGTTTTTATCTGTAGAGGGGCAGACCTTTCCGCTCTAGTGCGTGAAGCTTCAATTTGTGCCTTAAGGCAGGAAATGGCCCTGCAGAATACTCAAAGCAAGAAAGGTAAGAAAGCTTTACAAAAATCTGTACTGAACAGGAGAAGATAAATGGACTGTCAAGTATTTAAGGTCATTCAAGACAAGCATAATGGCTGAGCCAAACAAACTGTCAGGTTCGTTTCAAGAACACATAAGCATCTTTGAAGTAATCGTAGGGGAAAGTACAGGAAAAAATGGATATGCTGCAGGTTCAGCATAATATTTTCTTCCTAAAAGAATTGAGCCTTGTAACCTTAAAGAAAACTTTATGTTAAATTGTAGTAGTATTATAGTGTGTCTATATACATACTATCATAGTAGTATAAACTGATAATTCATATACTAGACTGGATATATCTTTGCCAAATTTCCACAGCACCATCGGAGACTAATTATACTGACTTATTTGCAAATTTGAGTACATTTTTAACTGCACCCATACTGATCATATACCTTTGGTATACAATTGTATTGTGTAACTGAATACTAGCATCTAGTGTAACATTGCTTGGAAAATCTGAGCACCATGTTTCACCTTAGGTGTTGAGCTCAGCAGTGGCTCTTGCCAGGACTTTAACAGGGAATTATAAATAGTTTCAAGTGCAATGTCTGCCTTTGCATATCTCTCTGCAATTTTGTTTGAAGTTGCATTTTCCTGGTTTTTAAATTGTTTTTTCTATACAGATAGGAAAAAGTAATTGGAAATTGAAGCTCTTTTACATAAAATGTGCATCTAGATTATTTCCCCCACACACACTAATTTTGTTTGTTATTTTACCCTTAAGTCAAAATGCAAAACTAAGACAGAATTGTGACTTTTCAGATTATGTCCTTGGAAAATGTGTTAGGCTTTCATTATGCCTCTGATGTCTAAGAACCGTGCTGGAATTTTGGTGGCTTTGATTCATTCTGTTTGATCTAGTAAATATCCGGTCTCATCTGGTTTTTAGCAACAGTAGGTTAACAGAGCAGAGTGTTTGTGTTTCTTGTTTTGAGGGAACTAGCATGTTTGCTTAGAGTGGAAGAAAAAGAAGAAACAAACTAGAACAACCTTCACGGTTGTATGACTTGGATACCCATTTTGTTTACTGTAGGTGGTAAAAGCTTTTGATTTGAGATGGAAATTTGTGAGTTTATCCTGTTTGTTTTTACAAGCAGGCTTGTAAAATAGAGCAGGCTTTATTCAAAAGATGTTCATCACATGAATTGAGCCTCCACATTTAGGATTGCAGCCTGAGCACTTACTGTAGGGATGTGTTGGCAGCCAGCAAGTCCATAATATATGCCTAGCTTGATGTGCATGTTTATAGCAGCTGCCTATTTGGGATGGCCTTGGGATTGGATTTCCAAGCTCAGCGCCGGCTGGTATGAAAGTGTGTGTAAAGTTTTGTTCATTTCTATCTTCAAAAGGGTAGTGTGTGTACGGAGACTGGAGAACTTCTTTCAGCATTACCACAAGTGACTCCCCTCCCATCCTCTGTACATGACTGTAGATGGGTGCTATGTGTCCTTATCAGTCAGTACTTTGGAATCACCTGGCTGAGATCAGTGCTGCTACTTTCTGTTCTGTAGAAATGCTGTGGCAACCTTCTAATTATGCCTGATATTTTCCCTCTAGAGAAATTCAGGGTTCTGGGGTGGTTTTAACAATTAAAACAATGAAAATTAAAAAACAAAACAAAAACAATTTTATGTTTGGTGCTTCGAGTACTTTGTCTTATTTTAAAAATATTATACCTGTTTATACTTCATTTTATCAGTAATTTATCAATATAAGTTGCTTTAAATGATAAAACATTTATACCTACTTCTTCAGACTAAATGGTTTTGTCATCAGAAATCAAGGCACGCTCTGTTAATGCAAGAAGCCAAGGTATAGATTATGGACAGCTAAATTCTCCACAGGATCCAGCCTTGTGCCTGTTTATAATCACACAATAAGCATGAAGTAGCCTAACTTACTTTCAGTGAGAGGTAAACCACTTTACTTAGCAGTAGGTAAAAGTATGCTTATGCCTAGCTGTAGCTATCAGACTGTTTCACCTTGACTTTTTCTGGTAACTGTGTCCTTAGTGATATCGATCGTCCTAGTTGATGAACGCTGTTTACTCCTTTCCTCCCTCCCTATTACTTGAGGCTGTGTATTGTTTCACCATTTGATGAAAGAGTTACAGGCCTAAAACAAAACTGAAAGCAAAATGAAATTCTCCACGCTTCATGTTATTATTTTTGGAGTTCTGATGACTCAATCTTAAAGTAATTTGGCTTCTGTGAAAGACCCACATTGAACTTTTCTTACTGTAAGTAGGGTTTCCTTGGAGAAATAAGTTGAAATGCTGATATTTTAAATCTACACCTTCATTTATAACTTCATACAGTAATGGAAATCTTGAGTAAGAGCTTCAGAGAACTAAGATAAGAAAGAGCAGTAAGGGTTCAATGAACTTTAACCTTCATCTTTACTTTTCAAGCAAGTAATCATAATTGTAGACTATTTGCTGTTCTGGTTTATACCTTAAGCTCTTATATTTAATCTAGTGCCTTCCATTCACTACATAGTGTTTTGCTATATCAGCAGATTGTTTTAACACAGACACCAAATATATTAATGAGGAGTCTTGACGTTTTTTTCCTGTCAGCACATCCCATTTCACATTACAAAGATGTAAGCAAAAGTAGTGGCAGTACACATTTGTGCAAACAAAGTGTCTTAATGAAATACATTTAAAATGCACCAAGTTGACTCTAAAGACATACTTTTTATACTTTTATCACATCTGATAGCTGTGTATGTTAGGATTGTAATGAATCTATATAGTAATGGTGTATCTTGGGATTCTTAACTCTAGATTAAACAAGACACTTGCATGTGAGAGCAGAGGAGTCAGTGGTTTGAGGTGTGCTTATGTTGTAGCATACCAAGAAAACCTGTTCAAAAGGTTATGATTAGGAATAATTAATGCAGCAATCCACAGTAAGGTCAAAAAGGCAATTTGCATAAACTTAAACAGAGAGTTGAAGTGAAAGCTTTCATCACTTCTGGGTAATGCCAGGCAGTAATATAAAGTCAGTGATTAAGGAATTGAGCATCCTGTAGTAAAATTGGAATGATTAAATGTTTTCTAGGTACTTACTCAATAGCACTCTGTATGGAAATTTAATATGAAGTATGTATAGAAAATAGAGCCCACAAGTGGAAGCAGCAGGATTTGAGGCATTTGCTTCCAGAAGGGTTGAGGGACTTGAATTCTAACTGGATTTGATGTAAGCTGCAGTTAACTCACATCTTTAAGAATGAAACTCTCAGTCTGCAGGTGAAAACACTAATACCTAAGAGCTTTCTGAAACAAGCATTCTTTGTCTTAAGGGGCAAGGGCTGGAGGGATTAAGATCTTGTCTAAGATTATAGACAGGAGGCTACATAAAATTTGTAAGAGTTCAGGTAGTCTTAACACTGCTGAATTTGATCTCATCCAACTGACTAGCACATGCAGTTGACTAGGTTCCATGAATGCTGCCTTGAAATGCACACAACAATAGCTTGATTGTCACTTGGCTGCAGTTTTAACACATTATTATGCTCTGTTCTTTAAGGAGAAATCAAGATTTCCTGTAAACACTTTGAAGAAGCTTTTAAGAAAGTGAAATCTTCAGTATCAAAAAAGGTAAGATAAGCTTCAAGTATGCAGGACTCCTTCCTCCCCTTGAAAGGATACTGTTTATGCTGGAGCCTGGTGGGAGTAGAAAAGGTTGCAGTATACTTGCATGTATTTCAAACTGGCACTACCTGTCCCTGCTTTAAACAAACCTGATGCTCCTTACAAGGTCAGAAATTGAAGCCTCCCCTTTCAGCTGCAGATGAAGAGATTCAGAGCAGCCCTGCAGAGAAGGACTTGGGGGTGTTGGTTGACGAAAAGCTTAACATGAGCCGGCTTCAGTATGCACTCGCAGCCCAGAAAGCCAACCGTATCCTGGGCTGCATCAAAAGAAGCGTGACCAGCAGGTCAAAGGAGGTGATCCTGCCCCTCTGCTCTGCTCTCGTGAGACCTCACTTGGAGTACTGCGTACAGTTCTGGTGTCCTCAACATAAAAAGGACATGGAGCTGTTGGAGCGAGTCCAGAGGAGGCCACGAGGACGGTAAGAGGGCCGGAGCACCTCCCCTATGAAGACAGGCTGAGAGAGTTGGGGCTGTTCAGCCTGGAGAAGAGAAGCTGCGTGGAGACCTCAGAGCAGCTTCCAGTATCTGAAGGGGGCCTATAAGGATGCTGGAGAGGGACTCTTCCTTAGGGACTGTAGTGGTAGGACAAGGGGTGATGGCTTCAAACTTAAACAGGGGAAGTTTAGATTAGATATAAAGAAGTAGTTCTTTACAGTGAGGGTGGTGAGGGAGGTTGTGGATGCTCCATCCCTGGCAGTGTTCAAGGCCAGGTTGGACAGAGCCTTGGGCCACATGGTTTAGTGCGAGGTATCCCTGCCTATGGCAGGGGGGTTGGAACTAGATGATCTTAAGGTCATGATTCTATGATGCGTTGCATGTAGATAGATTACCAGGCTATCAAGGTTATATCTTAACATGGCACCTTGGACTTCTCACTGACATTCCTGGATTAATTATTGACCTGGCCATAACCTCGTATCTGTGGAATATTCAGTTAAAAGCCAAGGTTTTTGGAGTGCTCCGCGTCTTGCCACCATGTTTTTCCCCCCTAGATGGATGTGACACCCTAAGATGCTCAATCAGTTTTGTTACTGTGCGAAAGTCATCATTTTGAGATAGGACATAAAAGATAATAATGTGTTTTATCAGTCTTTTCATTATTTGTATTTGTCAAGGAAGTTTGTTTTAAGTTTCCTTATCACCTGTTCTGTTTAATGGCTGAAAGGAAAGCTGTTCAATCATCTCAATTACCAGAACTGAGAAGTTAATATATATAGGAATTGTTACTGCTGTAGAGCTCTTGTGTATAGATCTCTTGTGTTGCCAGGAGTGTATTGCAGCCAAAATAAATTAACACAGTCACTGTGAACACTAGCATGAGAGGAGTTAACTTCTTAATCCTTTCCTTTCATTGTTGATATGTATTGTATGTTGATAGACATTAACCTTTCCTGAAATTTACAAGTGATCTTTGGCATCAAGGCCTTTTAAAGGTGGCACTGGTGGTGGTTTTCTTCCCCTTTGCTGATCACTAAGCAAACAGTTAAGAAGAAACAGCCACAAAAACTTAAAGGAGATGTTTTAACTTAGCAATCACTAAGAGTGGGACATACTCCTCCTGATTACCAGAAATGTAATTGTGCATCTCAAAGGCAGCTTCAGTATCACATGGGTCAGAGCCCTATATTTCAATTATAGCCATCTGAAGAATCTTCAGTTAGATATTTTGAAGTATCTTTTGGAGTAAAATATACTCATCTGCCATTTCCAGATGCTACTTCCTAGCTGCTAGACAAGTTCAGTGTGACAAAAACTCTCCACACCTTCCTATGAATACTGGAAAATAAAAGCTGCATCTCACTGATTTAGTGCTTCTAACTCTTCTTTTCCCTCCCATACATATCTGAGTCCTGTTAACTTACTTTTGGTTTCACCAGTTGACTCAAGACAAACCAAAATAAGTTGTTCTTAAGGCTATGGACAGACATCACCTTCTGAAGCCAGTTATTTCAGTGAAAGTTAACATCTTTGAGCAACAGAATCCTTAAAATTGTCATTTAGAGTGACTATTGAAAAGGATGAAGGAACAGTTACAGTTAAGTTAGACTAGCAAAAGATCTTGTCAGTTCATTTTGGCAGAACTAGACTGAGGAGTAAAGTGTCAACTCAGCAGCTCCCCAGAAAGGAGGCAGTATCTTAGTGAAGCTGCAATTCTGAACCTAACATGGCAACATTAAGCCTAAGGGCTCTTGCCAGAGGCTTCTGTTAATCACACATCACTGGTGACTGTCACTGGAAATCCTCATTTATGAGTCAGGATAGTGGGGTTTTGCCATTGGTTTTGTTTGTAAATGTTTTAAAATCTGGCTAGTGGGTCACAAAGCTGGTTTGTTGCACTTTGTTAAATAATACATATAAAGTCACTTTTATACAGTGCATGACTTTTTACCATTGTCTAAAGCTTTTTTTTTCTTCTTGGCACTGTTAGGACCAAATCATGTATGAAGAACTACGTCAGTCACTGTGCAGGTGACACCTTTGGACAATCTCCAAGAGACTTACTCTACGTTGGTGGGGATTTGGCAATACGTGTGCCCGGTTTCAAGAGACGGGTTGGGAAGAAGCTGTGCTAAATATCTCTGAAACTTTTTAAAGTGTACCTGGAAAAAGGTCATAATGATCCTCTGCTCTAAACCATCCTTATTTTAATTGTTTCCAGAATAAAAAATACAATATACTTCCTGCTTATCAACATTTACATTTTTAAAAATGAATGTTTTTTGTGCTAAATACCATTCTGATATACTTGGTGCCCTTAATCAGGAAGCCCTCAGAGACAGAGAGACTAACCATTCCAAGTGTTTACACTGCTCAAACAGTTTTTTTCAACCATGAAATGAAAATAGCCAAGGTTTCAGGAAGGAAAACTCTTGAAGAATCACTGGGAGGCCAGAGCTGGGCAATCAGACTGGGAAAGTGCTGTGCTCTGTGTTACCGTAACATGAATCATGCCTTTCCCAGATACACTGACACATTATGATTGCGTTGGCAGGTTTCACAGAGCTTCTAACAGCTTCCCTTCACCTTATCAAAGGAAGGTATGCACAGATGGCAAACTGTCTTCAAGTTACCTAGGAGAGAGTAAAGTTTGGAAGTGCTATGATAGTGTAACAGCCATATAAGAAGCATTTGAAATGGTAAGATTTATCCAACAAGCTGATTCTTAATTAATTTTCTTAAACTGACAAATCTGCAGCAGAAATTCTATTATGCATTTGAATTTCTTAATTCAAGTGTTTTGACATCCTCTGGAGGAAGGAAAATGTTACTGTTTTGAGACACAGGCCAAGAGCCTCAAGTTTTTTCAAATACAAAAAAATTCCATCTTGGAAGGAGGTCATAGCTTTCAGCATCAAACTGAGAAGTATCTGAGTTAAGACACACCACTGAAATGTGACAGACACAGCAGTTGATTTCTGAAACCTACAAACCCTCATGGATATTTTTTTTTACCACTGTCATCATTCTGCAAAGTTCTTTAATGATTAATCTCAGTTCCTATCTGTGATCAATCTTAAGCTTATTAAAAGCACTTCAACCAATCAAGGATCAGAAGAGGAAGTGTATTATTTCTGCCAGCAAATTTCATCATCTTAACTTCAAATGATATTTAAAGTAATGAAATTTCCATGTAAAAAAAGCAGTAAAATGGTTTTTTGGAAGCAACATTCTGTAAGCATCCCCCCCCCACTTTAACATTTAAGAGGGAGGTGATCATTTAATCTCCTACTCAAATCATAATTCATTTAAACAAATCATGCTTTGCTGATCTAACTTTAAAACTGACCTTGCCTTGAGGGGGAATAGTGCCTTACATCTTTGATTCTTCTCTAAATTGCCATCTGACAAAAGATCTCACACATTTTTCCCCAGAGGTAAAGGGGGAGGATTATTACAAATAACTAATCACCACAGACTTGTGCTTTAAGAATACTGACACTCATGGCAGCTTGTACTTACCACTGTGATTTTTGCACAAGATGAGATACTTACTCCCTCTTCAGTGACTCAAGTTGTGGTCCCTATGACTAACAGATGAAGTCCTTGCATATAAAGCAGGAGATGTATCTGATAATTACAAGTAAATCAGGCTTGGAGCTGCAGAAATCTAAGATGAAGGATCATTATTTTATCTCAGAGTAGTTTCACTTGTGGATGTTCATTACTGTGAGGCAATGCAATTAGGACATCAGTTAAGTGACTAATTTTAATGTGAAAATCATACCTAGATGTCACGTACAGAGCTATACAAGAGCCACCTCTGTCACAAACTTTCCTGTTTTGGCTCCAAATCCACAACTTTATCACCTTTCTTTAATAAAAGCTTTTTGCTTTATAGGAAGCTACAACTGGGTGGAAGAAAGCTGTGAACTCTTTTAGTACAATAATACACTCAGTTTACTTGGGTATTTCAGAGTTGACCAATGCAAAGAACCAAGCAGGAGCCCTATGAAAACAGTGTATGGCATCTCAAATACTGATTTTGAAAGTGTCACCCATTCTACCTTTAGATATGGTAATTCTAAAGGCCATCACTGATTTTACCTGCCTGTGACATGCTTTGGTTTCAAAACAACCTATATAAAAACCAAATGAGGAATTAAAAAAGGTCTAATTGTGATAAATACGTTACCCTTTCTGGGGGGAAAAAAAAAGATACACAAAATGTGTAACTTACAAGGTGTCTGATGATCATTCTTCTTAACACAATAGTGGAAGTAGGATGCATGAGGGTTTGAATTTACAACTTCTGTTAAGTTGAAAGGCAGAAAAAGCCACTTCAGTCAAGTGTCCATAGACTCTTTGCTTACCTTGGCTGGGCTACATGTGTGTCAAGGAGCAGACAAGGGCAGGCAACTGAACTCTATTCAACTGTTCACACAAGAATGTGCTGCACCCACACTGCTACTTTCTCTTCTGGGAAGGTCTGCTGAGGCCATTGTACTTATCACTGAAAAAACAACTTGATAAGAAATAAAATGCAAGAGCCTTTGTACACAGAAGATGGGAATTGCTTTAAGGAAGAAGTCTTTTCATGCAATACAGAGACCACTACTTTGTTCTGCATATGCAGATACCACCTCTCCTAGCAGACAGGCCTAGAGGAGTTTTTCCCCTCTAGTCATCTCGTTTGTTGTGACAAGCTCAAGAAACCATTCATCGTGCCATTCTCCTCTCCCTTTTCCCGAGGCTAGTCACATATCTAAATCACAGTGCTGATTCTGTCCCAGAGCATATTAGATGCTAACTTAAGCATGGATAGGGGGCAGAGGCAGTGCAGGGAACTGTCAAAAAAGAAGTGCTGTCTGCCTTCTTGGCTCAATAGGAAACTTTTTCAACATCTCTGTCCTTACTAAAGTCTTGGACAGCACTGCAGGCTTGATTGTGAAATAGAGGTTTTGATAGAGAAGAAATAATTGTGTCCATGGAGTTGCAGGTTGCTATACTAAAGACACAGCTACATGATTCAGACACACTTATTTGTCAGATTGTTTTCCTAGGACCTTGCAGAAGCAATCTTGGCAGACCCAGAAGCAGCTCCTGTGCAAGCTAAAACAGCAGAACTTGTTTTGCCTCAAGTCTTTTGAGACTCTCTTCAATTACAGAGCAGTACACTTTGCAAAAGCTGTGTTTTTAGACCACTGAACATACAAGATCATTACCTGAAAGCGACTTTTCACCTCTTTGTCCAACAGGATTAGTATGGCACCTGCAATCTATATCATACTGCTTGTAGAACCTCATCATTAAATAAGGAACAGCTTCAAGTTCTACTCTTGCTGCCACACCACTTCACCTGGTACAACAAAAAGCGCTGAGGAAGCAAAGTTGAACCACTGAGCTTATTACCTAACAGTGTCCACCTACCTAGCACAGATCCATTTCTCAACATCTGTAGACTTTTAAGTGTGCATTACATGCTTGCTGGCATGTAAAGACTTAACCAGAGGAATTCTGAGACACAAAACCAAAAGTCTTAACTACTTTTCAGCTGACCTCTGGTTCCAGGTAGGAAGTCTCACCCTGGATGTGAAAGCATGGAGCTCTGTAGCCAGGAAGATGCACCCATTTAACACATGTTAATTGTCACTCTTGTGGAGCAGACCGGTTCAACAGCAGAACAAGAATGCCAGAGGCAAGAGTTGTTTTGAAAGAGGAATATACCCACGCCTGTCCTGTGGGAAAACTCATGCCTAGTATGATGAGATTCCAGGATGCATTACTTACTCCATTTAAGCAGCTTCAAATAATTAGGGGCATGTGTGTTAAAAGCCATGCGAGGCAGTTTATTCTGAAAACTAAGTTACTCTGAAAGCCCTGAAGGGGATTCAGAGCTTTGCACAATTGAACTGCAACTAAAATACCCAGATGACATGTTTAACATAGCTGACCCAAAGTCAGCTCTGTTTTGACAGTCGCAACTCCTGGCTGATTTCACGTAAATGAGAGGTTTGCCAAACTAAAGCAAGATGCTTTAGACAGACAGAAAGGAACAAACCCTAACTCTGGCCTTTCCCCATGCTTGTTAACTCATTCCATCTGAATAGATCTATTAAAACATTATAGTTGGTTTAACTGTTAGGGTTCTTAATCATAGGACCATAAAATTAATGCTCTTTAATTTGCTCTTTACAGGTTAGTCAAAGGTCCCTCCAACTTTCAGATAAGTATTACAAACATTACACTAACCCGTTTCTGCCAGATAGATTCTAATAGCATTAAAGTTACTGAATTCCTTAAAAATAATAACTAGATGATTCATATGTATGTCAAAAAAATACTATCTTATTTGTGCCATGCCTTTGGACTACACACCACATTGCAACTGGACTGAACTAGGTATTCATTTGGAATATACCAAACAAGTCAGTCTGGCTGGTCTTAGTTCCTCTTACCAGTGGTCCAGAAATGCTTCTAACATTTAGGGATGAAATAGGGATGCCATACAGGCTAACTTTTAGATTATCTGCTTCTGGCAAAATCCCTACTACAAGCTAAATGCCAAGGCCTCTTGTGTATTACACAGGAATTATATACCTAAGAATAGACATCACCAATGCATGCAAGAATCAGACCATGGTGTAGGCACAAACTTTAGTCTCACTGGCTGAGATTAACCTAGTCCAGTAAGTCTTCTCCAATAGGTAGCCAGTAGCAGATGTCTCAAAGATCATGGCAAGCATGGAATTCCCCAGTATTCTGCAGCTTTTACAGTGAAAATAGTGTATTTATAATCACAGCTGGAAGAGAAGATCATAGAACACCTTAAAGCAACATCTGCAATTTTAAACAAGAGATGGCAACTTCAGTCTTGTTTAGAAGTAGGACTCCACACTTGCACTATCTATTGGGAAGACAGTAAGGGGCATCAAGGATTACATGAAGTAGGTAACTAAGCCCAAGTATAAAATTTGACTTTGAACTGTGGTTATCTTAAGTCTTCATCTGGCATAAATGATGTTTTTTGAAAACTTTAGCTTTTAGCCATAAAACTTTTCAGAGACACTTTCTGTTCTTCATCCAGCTATGTTAAGCCATCAACACTGAAGAGATTTAATTCCACCTTTCGCTTCTTAAATTGAGCAGTCATGCAGAAGTGGCTTAAAAAAATCCCCCAAATGCATGTTCTGCAACTTAAGTCTATTCAAGTCGTTCAACCAAAGTCAGTTTTCCTTGAGTAGAAAGGAAAGGCAATGATTCTTCACAGTTTGTCTATACAACCACTCAACAGACCAGGTCTTACATCTGCCATAGAAATACCAAATTTCACTAAAGCTTAAGTCCTTCAGTATAAGGGGACCAGTCAAAAATTCATCCAATATTACTTTAATATTTGCTTTTGAATTACATGTAAGAATACTAGATAAAGTTTATTTTGACATTACACTCTACCCTGAGCAATATGCTGGCTAGCTAGCATGTTACAAAGTGACTTCATTATGCTGCCAGTAAGTGGCTGGCACACTTACATACCATTTCTGTTGCTTTGCCACAGGTAAGGGCCCCACACTTAAACAAAACACACATTAAAAATAAGACCACAATCAAGCAAGGGTTAAAAGGCACCAACATACTCTTGTCAGGCCCTCAGCTTCTTAAAATCCCCTAAAACACACCAAAACAAAATGCAGGAGTTAAAGGTGGCACCTAAGTTACTTACAGCAGACCAGTGTGGACAGCAGCTAAGAGTTACACCTTCATCAAATTCCATCTATTGATAAGTGAATCACAGGGTCACCACTTGAGATTTAAGGGTGATCTGTAGCCATCTTTGGCTGCTTAAAGCCATCGTTGGTGCATTAAGTGATAGAAGGTAAATACACTGTGCTGAGGTATGTAGAGATTCTTCAGTGTTTAGCAAGTCTATCTGTTCTCTGTTCCCAATTTAAAAACTTCTTAGGCAGGAAATTTGATATCACCACCTGTGCTTCCACCACATTTTAATATGTAAGAAAGGGAAATGTTTATGTAGGGTACTGTAGGCTTAGGGGAAAAAGAAAGGTCATTTAGCAACACCTTTTTATGTACACACATGACTAATATGCTTAACAGTTTGCCAGACAGTACCTGTTTCAATTGATTCAGTTTTCCATGCAAGCCAGATTTCCAAATGAGTGTAAATATTTCTAGATTGAGCATTTAAAACCATGGCAATAACAGAGACAATTAGGACAAGTGTAATCCTTTTTCTTTGCACACAAAAACAACCTCAAACTGTAACGAGACTTTTTCCATTATGAAAAAAGGAAAAACCGTATCAGTTACATTAAGCAACACAACTCTAAATGCTGGCTGCTCAAGCTATATGCTAACACAAGCAGCTTAAACAGTAGGTGAGGATCTACAAAGTTGGTAATACCCTTGAATTCCCCACCTTTCAACAAGGAAGCCACACAAGCCATCTGAAAGACACCAGGTTCATTCTGACAGATTGCTCCTTTAAGGTACTTTCAATAGAAAATGTGGAACTTTAAAGCAATGCTTCGAATGACACATTACATATTTGAACAGAAAGACTTAACATTTCTGTGCAAATTTAGTTCATCCACCCATATGTTAGGAAACAGGTTCAACAGAAGGTTTAAGTTAACAAATCATGTTAGGTTAGAATTAACAGGTTTGAACGCTACAGTCATCTAAACAGCATGTTGTGGGCAGTGTAATACGTTGAGAACTCAGTATTTTTTAGGAGTCAGGCAGGTATTTTACATAGATTTAACACCTGCCAAAGTAAATCCTGTAACAAAGTGATTTAGCATTATATATATAACACTGATCTTTAGGCAAACATAGACATATTAAACCAACAAATCTGAGGACTGCGAGGAATGTTATAGCTGGTAGGAGTCTGCTACAAAATCCTTAAGGATGCATTGCTATGTTGCTGTAAATCTTAATTCAGGACACTGGTGAACAGCTTTAGCAAGAGACCTTATACCAGCCACTTTAAAGCAAGCAGACATTTCAAAGTTTTTTTGGTTGCCAGAAGTTTAATCTTGCTTCACTTCACCCTTTAATTGCCTTTTCATACGTGAATATGGGCTGATTGTGTCATCCATCACGAAGTCATACAGTACTTTTATCCAAGAATTATATTGTGGCAGGTTGTCATAGTATTCAGCTGCTATCTTCTTCACCTAAAGAGGAGACACAAGGTTTATCTGCTATTTCTATTAGCACCAATCATGACAACTTCACCATCCTTAATGTGTAAATTAATAGAGAGCACTAGAAGTCTCATTTTAGCTGTTAGATTCGATAAGAAAGGCTACTAATACCACAATATGAAAGCTCCTTGAAGGAAAAAGCTACTTCCTGGTTGTTAAGTAAACTTCATGTGAAGCTTTTCTATTGAAGCTAACTAGAACAAACTGCTAACACTGAAGTCCATTCACTGTGCTACCTACAGAACGATGCAGCTCACAAAAGCAAGTACTTTGGTTGTGGTGGAAGTGGGTGACTCAGTTCAGTGCTGACTCATACGAGTTATCACTAAAAAGGATGTTTTAAGTTCTAGGAAGAGATGTTTAACACAGCTATTTTTACATGTAGCTTCAAATCACAGCACACAGGTAAAAAAAAGCATCTTATTTCTGAAATATATCCTGTTTCTGCAGACAGACATCAAAGAACAAATATAAACCACTTCCAAAGACTTTATTCTCAGATGTACATGCTGACTAGACCACTGTTATGATCTAAGAGAGATGGAGTTTCAGTTTCATATCCTCATTGGTATTTAAGACCAACCACCTAAAGGCTTAAAAACCTGGAGAGAACAAACCTGATTTTTCACTGAATTCCACAGCTTTAGACAGAAGAAAAACATTAATCTGTATAAACCACAAACCAACCCAGGATACTTGCATGCCTGGTTTGGAGCTGAAGATTGTTTTGATCCATCATCACACCTATAGTGTGATCACAGTGCATCTAGCCAGTATACTTTTATTCAACAGTAATTATACCCAGCTCACCAGTACTCCAGCTAGAATCGAGTGTTCGGTCCTTCAGTGATCTTTAGCACACAGCAAAGCAGAGTCCAGTCCAATCAAATTAACTATACTGTTCTAAAAGAAGGCTTTGTTCTTTTATCAGAGCTGGGCATTAAGAGTCCTATAGCAGAGCTGGGTATTTACCTCTGCAATTAAGTACTTGGGAAAAAAAAAAATCATTCCCTATTTACAACTTAAGTACTGGTGCAAGAAGTGAAATGCTGGTTCACCAGCACAGACCTCATTATCAAAGGTGAGTTAAAGCAGCTTTGGCTGTATTTGAAAGATTAAATCTATGGATAAGAGAAATCAACTGTCTCTTCCAAACTCAACAAAACCCACAGAAAAAAGGTCTCAACAAGCCGGTTACAGAATTTAACTGCCCTGCTAAAGTAGTGCTGGAGTAGTTATTTCATCTACAGTTCCACCACTGACAACAGGAACAACCACCAAGCTTATACTCCACCAAAGGCACAAGCTTACAAAGTCTTACTATTATCAAGTGCAGTAACAAAGCTACAAGACCAACACCACAGCTGCTGTCAAACTGCAAATTTAGTGTCTGATTAAAGACACTTTCCACTGATGAAGAACACTTTTGACTGAAGATGAGTTTTAGGCGGAACCCTGGAAGCCTGTGTTCCCATGCTCCCCATACAATGACAATTAAGCTCCTGCTTAAAAGCCAGCAGAGACTGGAGAGGAACTAGTTTGAAAATTCACATCTGCTCTCATGTGGCAAGTCCAAAGTCTCAGCTTTGAAGCCTGACACTTATTTAGGGTTCAAAGGCTCTCACTAGAGGAAACTGAGCTGCTCCAAACTAGAAAGCTATTAAATATTTGTCACAGTACAACATACATCAGCAGTACCTCAATCTCTCTTTTCCCTATCAGAGAATGTTGGTGATAGAGACTGAAGGATAAGCATGCATAAGAATACTGGCCTTCAGATTTCAAAGACAGAGCAAACAAATCTGAAGTTATTTGCAACTTCACTAGTTTATGAAGAAATCAGAAGGCTGGTTGTGATTAAAGAAAACTAAACTATGTGCAGAGCTTAAGACATGCATTTCCTCCCCTCTGCTTTTATGGAAGAGGCTGTGGTTAGGTCAGGAGACCACTGAAATTACAAGTAATTACCCCCTTCATCACTCAACTTGAAAATCGTTCTTTGTATTTGTTTGGGGGTTTTTATCTCCCAACTTCCATTCTTCTATCAGTGTTCTACCTAATTTTCAAGTTAAGGGAGGGCTTATTTTAAGAAAAAGTAATAACCTTGGAAGTAAACTTACCAGTGGAAGGCTCTTGCCAGGAATATTGGGAAAGTCATGATGTTCATTGTGATAGCCAACATTAAAAGTGAGCAAATTCAGTGGCCCATAGTAGGAATAAGTCTCATGTCCTTTCAAAAACATGTAATGTTCAGCTATGAAGTGTCCTGAAATTGGGTGCAACCCAAGTCCAAGTACTGAACCAGCAAGCATGTAAAATGTGGATTTGACTCCCAATAAATAATATATCACAACATCAAAAGAAAGTTGAGCCAACAAATTGATTACTTCAAGTCGAGTAATAGGTTTGGGATTGATGCAGAGAGGTCTAATGGCATAGAAAAATGGCTGAAGAACAATCCATATGAACTTCCTAAAACGGGTGCAGAAAAACCAGCCTTCAAAGTTGGTAGGAATGTCCACATCAATTCCATCGCCTCCTAAATAACGATGATGATCCATGTGGTATCTCTTGAAGGATATGGAGTATGGGACACCAAGAGGGAGGTTGGCGAATATCCCAAACCATCGATTCCACATTGCTTTGCTGTTGCCAAAGGCACTATTGTGGGAGATCTCATGAATTGCCAGAGTCATGGAGTGGCTAACACAGCTTCCAAAAACATATGCCCAGAAGATCACCCATTTCCAGTCCAAGTCTTTAACTAGATAAAATGCAGTCAACTGCGCAAGAACCATCAGCACAACCACCCAGATCAAGTTGTAGTCTGGCTTCATCAACGCTTTAATCTCTGGATGCTTAGCTAGATGGGAAAGAATTCAATGGAAAAAAGCAATTATTTAGAAGCTCTCCTCGCAGCCAACTACCCCAATTAGATTACAAAAGCAGAGATAGTCGTTCCTTCGCTTCCTCCCAGTTAGGGCTGTCTGCAAACGTAAACCTTTCCACTTGGGACATTAATTGCAATAATGAATCCTTCCAAATTAAATCATTTTAGCGTTTTTCTGTTGCTCAGCAACTAGACACATAGATGACAAGCTCCAGTACCGCCTCCAGCCTACCCAGAAAAGAATGGCTTTGAACTCACAACCCACCAGCAATTCAGAAGGGCCGATTTTAGGCATCTCGCTTGAAAACGCGGTTATTCACCACCACTCCCGGCTGCCGCGCACACGAGCTATTTATTACCGACCAGCAGACACCTTATCAATTATTCAGCTCGCTTCCTACCACACGAAGGGCTCCGCGGAAGCGGGCGGCCCCGGCAGCGGGCGAAGAGCGGCCCGCAGCCCCGCGGGGAAGGAGGGAAGGGAACCGCGCCGCCCGCCCCGCTGCCCGCGGCACCGCTCCGCAGCTCGAAATGGAAGCCTGGGCCGCCCGCCTCACGTCTGGAGCTTGAGCGCCGTCCCCGCCGGCAGCGAGCCGCCCCCCGCCTCCTTCTCCTTCTCCTTCCCCTCCCCCGCCAGCGCCGCCAAGGTGGCGGCTCCCGCCTCCACAGACGCGGCCGCCGCCGCTCCCCTCGCTCGGCCCCGGCCCGCTCTAGCCCCGGCCCTCGCCAGTCACCGCGCTCCGGGAGCCTCTAACGGCCAGCGGTGAGGGACTGGCCCTCCGTGCGGCGCCCCCCAGCGTGGGCGCCCGGCAGCCATTTTGTGGGGTGTCCCCCGCGCCCCGCCACGCAGCCAGCGGCAAGGAGCGGCGGCACCGCCGCCACCTCTCCTCCTCCTCCTCACCCAGGATCTCCTTGCGGCGGTCGGCATGAGGCTGGTCCGTGTAGACCCACTCGAAATCCTCTCTGGCGACGGTGTTGCCCATCCCGGCAGCGCGCCGACCCCAGCCCGCCCGCCCGTGCCCGCTCGCCTCCGCTCCACAGCGCCCAAACCGCGAGACCCCGCCTCCCGGCTCCCCACTTTATAGCTCCGCGGAGGCGGCTCGGCGGGAGTCCCGCCCATCACCCCGTCCTCGCTTCCCATGGGCTAGCTGCCGGCTGTCAGCGCTGACAGGCACCGCCCCTGCCGGGCGCAAGCCTGGCCAGGCGGGGCGAGGCGCGGCGCGAAGCCGTCGCCTGAGGGGCCGGGGGCCGGCTCTTAGTCCTTGCTCCCGCCGAAGGGCGGTCGTGTGTGCCCCTCTTCGTTAAGGAACAGATCCACATTGATCCGTCCCGGGGCCGCCCGGGCGGGCTGCGTCTCCCCGACCTTCCCGCTGGAGGCGTCCTTGGCCGAGGGGCCGGGTGTGGGCTGAGGGGACAGTGACGCGCTGCCGCCTCAGGGGAGCAGAGGGCGGTGCGGCAGCCAGCCCCTCAAACCAGCAGCGCCGTGGCCCGAGCTGTGGGTGCCCCTAATAACGCCTCATGAATAACTGGTGTGGAAGGAGGGAGAGGAAAGTCTCGGCTTGTAACGCTGGCCCTGCCGCCGGGAGCCCTCCGGCGCCCAGGCGCTGTGGGAACCCGCAGCTCCTTCATCGTTCACCGTGGTAGGGAGGACGAGCCGGCTTCCCATTCACACACATACACACACTCCCGCCGTGTGCTGCCTCCTGTCCTGAATGGTGTTCATGCGGGTTTAGCTGTCGGTGGGATTTCTGCCCCCTCAGTGGTTGTGACAACCTGCCCAGAAGCCACCGCAGACGGCCGGCCAGACTCATCCGACCTGCTTTCTAGAGACTGGAAACAGAAACTGCACCTTCCAGTGACTCTTCAAAAAGCACTTTTTCTTGTCCAAAGGTGAGAGATGTGTGGTTGGAAGGACTAGCTGTCATTTGTCCAAAGTCTAAATTTCTATAAGCTGCCTAAAGATATATCCTCAACTGCAACTCCAAAACGCCTGGGCCTAGGTAGGTCTCCATTTTCTTCACTTTTTGTGGTAAAATATTTTAAGAGCTCCTTTGGCAAACTTCTCTGAGAGAACTAAACTCCATTTAATCTGTCACTACATCTATTTTGCATAAAATACTGACTGTGGGTAGTTCAGTTACAAAGATTACTTTATGTAGAAGTTGGAATGACTACTTGGTTGGAATTTTAGTTGTCCATAAATCTGCTCTAATGATAGACAAAGCTGCAGATGCCTCTTATGATAGATAAAGGAGTAGATGCCTCTTGGAGTGGTAGATGCCTCAAAGGATTGATAACGTGATGGACACCTATATAATAGATAAAAGAATAGATAAAAGGATGGATAAAGGGATAGACACCATTTACGATAGTAAAAGTGATAGATGCCTGTTATGATAGAGGAAGTGAAGGATGCCTTTTACGATAGATAAGGCAATAGATGCCCGTTATGATAGAAAAGGTGATAAGATGCCTCTAATGATAAAGTGATGGGCACCTGTCTGAAAAGATAAAGCGATAGACCCCTCTATGATAGACAAGTAAGGTATATAAAATAATAATACTGATAAAAGAAACAGAGGAAGTTGTCACAAATTATACCTTATGTATTTAATATAATATGAATATCTCAAGGTTCACAATACATCACTTGAAATTTATTAGTAATAATGAATAAAAAAGGCCAATAAATATTACCCCATGTGCAATGGTGTAAATGCAGTGGAAATACAATTCCTACTTGAAAATGTTTACAACCCAAAGAAATGGACAAAGTCTGGATCTATAAGACACAACATTTTTGCAAATATTTTTGTTTACACGCATTTTTAATCTGTGTATTTAGGATGTGAATTAGAAGTGAAATGGGAAGAGTGGAGGAGAGATGGAAAAGTTTATTCACAGCTTTTCCCTCCTTAGTCACTTGTGAGGACTGGTGCAGGAAAACTGATGTTTCCATTTCCTCAAGGCATTTTGTCCTTGCAAGGGATATTCAGTTTTACTTCTTGCCCAGTGACCACTTCACAATAAACCAGGAAGTGCTTTTGAGTTACCACAGCAGCAGCTCATTGCAAAATTGCCAGGATCACAAGAGTTTCACTCAACTGCACCCTAAATGCTGTACATAATGCTCCTCAATATGTTCCCTTCTTGTTGTACTTCAAATATTAGCATTGCATTAAAGAGCTTCTCATCCATGGGAAGGATCCTGCAGAAAGAACAAAACGTGGCTGCTGCTAAGAAAGGTTATAGCTATTGACAGGAGCACTGGAGGAGAGAGTTCAGTACACAGAGGCAGGTTTATAGCACTACTAACGTATATAGGTTTGTAAATGGTCATAAATTTCAGTAGGGTAATTAAATAGAAGATCTCAGTTTTATAAACTAAACATTCCATTGCAGCCAAACAAGGCTTAAACTAAGAAAAATATTAAATAGGAAAGTTTTGGAAAATGTAATTGCCCAAGTGTCCTGGAGTGCAAAATTTTTCCTTTCTGGTTTAAGCAGTCCATGTAACAAATCCAGATTTGTCAGGTCTTCAGCAAGGTAACAGGTTTTGTATGTAATTTTCCTTTCCAAAGACAAAGACATCCAGTACGTAGCATGTCTTCAGCTGGCACAAAGCTAGAACAAAAATCCTGGAGTGTTCAGTTACACATAAACCACAGCTGGCAGCGCATCCCCATCCAACCAGGAAGGTGACATCCAGTAAGCACAACTGCAAGAGTGGAAAGCACATGGACAAGTGAGCTGGTCCGACAACAGTGCAAAGCAGCACAGGAATGCAACTGGAGACTACCAGAATAGTTCACAACTGGCAGATGCATTGCAATAAAATACTCCCAACTCAATTTACCTATGAATGAACTAACAATCTATCACTGCAATTTGCCAGTTACCACCTTGAAACCATCAGGAACACTAAGAAATCAGATTATCCTCGCTTGTCTGAAGACACATTTAACTACTTCTTACATCACCCTATTTTCAAGAGGCTCTTCATGTGGAAAATTCCTTAGGTGATCTTAGCACTTCCCACAATTAACTGTTAGAAGATCTTAGTAAGAACAATAAAGCTTCTGTTCAATAGTCTTACCTTTTACATTAAGAAATTACATGGAGGCATCCTCATAACATTAATGAACTTCTGTGATTAAGCTGATGTGCTGAGTGAGTATCAGGAATTAAAGACCTTACTATGAAACAAAAAGCTGTTTACAAAGCAAGCTGCTGTTTTTAGAATATGACAGGAAAGCTCGAAAAGCAGGAAAGCCTCAGGAGTTTTAAGCTATTTTAAGAAATAGCTGTAAAAGACACTTGGCTTTCCCTGTCAACCCCGAGCTGTTCGGTTTCAGCCCTTGCTACAAGTGCTAAAACTGAAGACACTGCAAATAAAATGATTTTTCATATTAACTTGTAAATTACACCTTAGTCTCACTAATTTGAGGTTCTACCTTGAACAGATTCTGTGATCACTAACTGCTACTAACACTGCACTTTTTGAGGCTGATATATTAATTTATGCAAATCTGCATAGAAATAGTCAGAAATGATTTAGTTTTACTTCAGGCTATTTATCAGCTTGTTCATATACTGCAAAATGCACCCTTTTATATTTATTAAGGGTCAATATGGTGTCAGAAATTAATGTTCCAGCTATCCCTCTACTATTATTTAATTGTTTTCCACATTCTATCTATACCACTAGTGTATATTCCAGTCAGTCAGCTCCCTCCCTCCCCAGGAAGTAAAAACAGAACAGTAGCATACCTTTGTTGTGGCCTTTCTTGGAGCTTGCTTGTAACAATCCCCCCTCCACCCCTTAAGTTTCATAAGGGCCTCATTCAACTTTACTACCTTTGGTAGCACACAGAGGATCAGGATGCACCTGTAAACTTGCAGCACATGATACTTCCTTTAGTTGAAGGTTCCAACTTGGCACCATTCACAGCGAATGTTTCATGTAACAATAGGCTGCTGTTGTTCTTTCCAGCTCAGTTTACACGTGGCTTACACACAGATTCACCAATACAGTAATAAATATTCTTGAATAACCTGAAACTATTTGTAGATTGTGTTGGGGGGGGAGAGGGGGAACTGTTGTCATCTTCTAGAAACGAATAAAGAAACTGAAGTGAAAGATACAGAGATATATGAATTAACCTTTTCAGTATATGCAATTCATATTTAACCACAAATATTGGGTAGTTAAGACCATTACATCAATTTGTCATTATAAATGACCACTAAATGAATTTATATCAAATGATGCACAGCAGTTATAGCCATCCTTGGAACCTTTGATTCAAGATTATTTTTTAAAAGACAAAGTCTATGCCAGTGCTTTTAAACCGAACAGCAGATATCTACCTCAAAGAGGTCCATAACAGTAAAAAACCAATTTGCTCCTTTAACAGTTTAGCCTTTCCCTCAGATAACTTTGTATCACTTCCCAGATGCTTCTCTTAAGCAGAATGTTGGGGTTTTTTTTAAAGGACACAAACTACCCAACAAGTTTATTTGAAAATCAAATATTAGGCATTAGCAATGTTACTTCTGATACGAGCTAGTATGTTTTAGAAGGAGAATTTGTAGCTGAAGTTTTAGGAAAAGGCCACTTTCCCCACAACTGTGTAACATTTCAGCAGACAACTTCTGCTTTGTTCAACCGATTTAAATACAACCAGTACGTGATGCTGGCAGCCATACAAAACATATGAGAAACTTGCACTTTAACCTGTGGCAATAACAGCAAGATTCTGACCAGCTCCAAACGCAGTATTTGCATTTTCAGTGCCACACCAAGTGGAATTCAGTACCACCTAAATGCAAAGCGGCAGCTGATTAAAAAAAATCATAAGTCAAATGATAAAGCTACATAGTTTAGTACATTAAAACAAAAACAAGGACAATGGTATTTGTATAAAGTCCCAAAAATATACATATGGGGGGGGGGGAAATCACTGTACACAACTCTGAGGTTGTTAAGGTGATCAGCGACTGAACAGTGCAAGACATGCTTTTCCAGTTACAAGCTCAAAACAGAAGTGCAAAAGAAATTAAAGCTTCGTCTGAAGTGATTTACCTTTTAGGATAAGGAAACCGTAGGATATTGTCATCAGTGTTACAGAGAAATTTCCACCCCACCCCAAACACATACACACAAACTCGTTGAAGTTTTTCCATAATACAGAATTTCATTCAAACATGTCCCCCTGAGCTTGGGTGTTGTGGGGACAACTTGACGCTGATTAAATGTTGGCCTGTGAATCAAGTGATCTCAGTTCTCCAGCTTTGGCTAACCATACCTGTGATTTACAGGCAGTGAGAGAGACAAGAGCACCTGGGTTCAAACTCTCCCCTCTGAGACCACATTACTGTCAAAAAGCAGATGCTAAGCTATGGCTGAGGAATAAAGAAATTGCTTTATAGGTCTCTGTGCTCTCACCCACAGTTCAGAACAACTTCAGGCAAGTGCTTTTGGTAGGCTGACTAAGCTGCACATGCATATATCCATGCAAATGTGGAATATGGCTCCGAAGACCTACATCGAGGGGAAGTGCATGTGAAGACCAGAGAGAGGCCCTACAAGTTTACAAAAATATATAGCCAATACTGTAGCTTAAGAAGTCAGTGTTACTTGTTACATAGACCCCGAAAAAGTATTAACTACTTTTCAAACATTCCAGACAAGGTCACTTTTAACAAAAAAAGGTCAAGTTCTCTAAACCAAGATTTTACAAATGGATCTTTCCTTCAAGTGAACAGGACATTTGTTTTTATGCTTAACTTTTTAATCAGTTAAGACTGAATTTATTTAAGGTTTTTATTTGAACATATGCATAAACACAAATAAGTTTACTTTAAACACATCGGCACAGAAAAAAAAAAGTTAACCTTTCAAAACATAACAGAGCAGGTCTGGTTAGTATGTAACTGTTGCAAATATGAAAGAGTTTGTGCATTAGGCCCACCCATACAGAAAGCAGGGAAAAGTCTCAATGAAAGAAAATTACTGTTCAAGTCTAAGTGGCGTTTTGAAGAACCAGCAGCCTAAGTGACACCATGAAGCTAGTCACAAACAAGCAGACCTGCTTGGGCTACTAAAGATAAGTGTATCCTCCCGAAAGTGCCGTTTACTCCCAAGTTATTTTCTGTTTCGAAGGCGTTTAGATTTCCTAGGACAGTCTGTAGATTCAACCGTCTTCCTCCGTTTTCTAGGAGATTGTTCGTTTGAGCCAGACCCTGAAGAATTTCCTACTGTGCTCTCCGTCACGTCTCGCAGCTTGCGTTCAAGCTCAGCCAATCGGGCATTCTGTTCACCTATGATTTGGGTTTGCTCAAGCAGTTTCTGATCTTGATCTTGGAGTTGTTTCTGTTGCTCTTGCACTTTGATGCGAAGCTCTGAGATTTCACGCTTTAGCGATGTCAAGCCTGTGCCATTTGCTCTTATTTGCTGCTGGAGTTTAGTGACTTCCTGTCTTGAAGGGTTCTGCTTGGAGAATAGCTGCATTGTTGTCAGTGCAGCAGAAGGTCCTGGAACTTCAGAGAAAACTGCAATTAATCCTCTACAACTTCAAGACAGAAACTGTGTCCCAGTTTTCATATTTTACTTATCCTTACTCCCCAGACATAAATATGAATACTGGTTGTAAGTTACATGAACATGTCAACAGATTTACAGTCACAGACAGGCTTAGAAAATTGGGGCTGTTCAGCCTGAAGAAGAGAAGCTGTGTGGAGACCTCAGAGCAGCCTTCCAGTATCTGAAAGGGGCCTACAAAGATGCTGGAAAGGGACTCTTCATCAGGGATTGTAGCGACAGGACAAACAGGTAATGAGTTAAAACTTACACAGAGGAGATTCAGGTTAGATATAAGGAAGTAGTTCATTACCATGAGAGTGGTGAGGCACTGGAACAGGTTTCCAAAGAAGTGGTAAATTCTTCAGCCCTGGCAATGTTCAAGGCCAGGCTGGGCAGGGTCCTGGGCACCATGGTCTAATGGGATGTGTCCCTGCCCATGGCTAGATGATCTTAAGGTCCTTTCCAACCCTAACCATTCTATGATTCTATGATTTAAGTGTATTACAAGAGCACATGGTATCTCAGAGCACAATTAGCTTAATTTAAAATATGTAAGACTTTCAGTAGTGTGGAAAACAGCTCATCATTAATTTTCTGTGTATAAGCTTCCTTCCTTTTGCTGTATCAAAAAATTACATAAGGACATCATCTAAACTTAGTGTTAACACATGTTAGGTCAAAACCCAACAACGTGTCTATAAATTATTTCTTACTGAATAAATATATTAAATATATTTCAATAGAGAAATAAAACTGTGCTGCCTTAGCTGTAGACAACTAAAGTTCTAAAATTTTGTGGTTTGGAGCTTAACAAAGTACTACACTTGAACTTACTTTTTGGAAGAACACGTCTTACTTTCCATCCCTTAGAAGGACTCTTCCTAAATGCTAAAATCAATCTAGGTTTTGGGCTTGGGGATCTTGATTCTACTAAAGAGCCTGCAAATCAAGGACACTAAAAGCTACAGCATAAATTCTGTCACTTTACCTATCATAAGGTATCTATCACTTTATCTATCATAAGAACTATCTATCACTTCCTCTATGGTAAGAGGTACCTATCACAATGGGCATCTATCACTTTATCATTCCTAAGAGGCGTCTATCGCTTTATCTATCTTGAGGCGCCTATCATTTTATCTATCTTAAGATGCATCTATTGCTTTATCTATCTTAAGAGGCATCTATCATTTTATCTATACTAAGAGGTGTCTATTGCTTTATCTATCTTAAGAGGCGTCTACCATTTTATCTATCCTAAGAGGCATCTATTGCTTTATCTATCTTAAGAGGCGTCTATCATTTTATCTATACTAAGAGGTGTCTATTGCTTTATCTATCTTAAGAGGCGTCTATCATTTTATCTATACTAAGAGGCATCTATTGCTTTATCTATCTTAAGAGGCGTCTATCATTTTATCTATACTAAGAGGCGTCTATTGCTTTATCTATCTTAAGAGGCGTCTACCATTTTATCTATCCTAAGAGGCATCTATTGCTTTATCTATCTTAAGAGGCGTCTATCATTTTATCTATCCTAAGATGCATCTATTGCTTTATTTATCTTAAGAGGCGTCTATCATTTTATCTATACTAAGAGGCGTCTATTGCTTTATCTATCTTAAGAGGCGTCTACCATTTTATCTATCCTAAGAGGCATCTATCGCTTTATCTATCTTAAGAGGAGTCTATAATTTTATCTATACTAAGAGGTGTCTATCATTTTATCTATCTTAAAAGGCATCTATCACTTTATCAGTCCTAAGAGGTGTCTTTCATTTTATCTATCCTACGAGGCGTCTATTGCTTTATCTATCCTAAAAGGCATCTATCACTTTATTGTAAAAGGTGTCCATCACTTTATCATAACAGGCTTCCATCACTTTATCATAACAGGTGTCTGTCACTTCCTTAAGAGGTACAGATCACTTTATTATAAAAGGCATCTTCCATTTTTATCAAAAGAGGTGCCCGTCACTTCACCATCCTAAAGAGGCACCCATCACTTTATCGTAAAAGGTGTTCATCACTTTTTCTATCATAAGAGGCATCTATGACTATCATAAAAGGCATCTATCACTTTATCGATCCTAACAGCCATCTATCACTATCGTAAGAGGCATCCATCACTTTATCTATCATAACAGGTGTCTATCACTTTATCATGAGGTGTCCATCACTATCATAAAAGGTGCCCATCACTTTATCATGAGGCATCTATCGCCTTATCTATCGCAAGAAGCGTCTGTCGCCTTATCTGTCACTAGAGGCATCCATCACTTCCTCTATCATAACAAGTGTCTATCCCTTTATCTATCATATAGGTGCCCATCACTTTATCATAAAAAGCATTTACTACTTTATCATAAGAGGCATCCACCACTTTACCAATCCTAAGAGCCATTTACCACAATCGTAAGAGGCATCTATCGCTTCATCTATCATTAGAGGCATCTATCACTTTATCCATCCAGGAGGCATCTATCACTTTATCAATCCTCAGAGCCATCTATCGCTATCGTAAGAGGAATCTACCACTTTATCACTGGAGGCATCTACCGCTTTATCTATCGTTGAGACATCTATTACCTTATCTATCATTAGAGGCATCTATCAATTTATCTATCATAAGAGGCATCTATCACTTTATCATCAGAGGCCTCCATCACTTCATCTATCGTAACAGGTGTCTATCCCTTGATCCATCCTAAGAGGCTTCTATCAGTTTATTTATTATATAGGTGTCCATCACTTTATCGTAAGAGCTATCTTTCACTTTATCAACCCTAAAATCCATCTATCACTTTATCAATACTAAGAGGCATTTATCACTATCATTCGAGGCATCAATCACCTTATCTATCATTAGAGGCATCAGTTTATCATAAGAGGCATCTATCACTTTATCTGTCATGAGACATCTATCACTTCATCTATCATTAGAGGCATCAATCACCTTATCTATCATAGAGGCATCTATCACGTAATCTATCATAGAGACATCTATCACATTATCTATCAGAGACATCTATCACTTCATCAATGATAAGAGGCATCTATCACTTCATCTATCATAGAGGCATCTATCACTTTATCAATCCTAAGAGGCATCTATCGCTATCGTTAGAGGCATCTACCAATTTATCTATCAGAGGTATCAATCACCTTATCTATCATTAGAGGTATCAGTTTATCATGAGGCATCTATCACTTTACCTATCATAGAAGCATCTATTACATTATCGATCATAAAGGCATCTATCACATTATCTATCAGAGACACCTATTACTTTATCATAAGAGTCATCTATCAATTTATCTATCGTTAGAGGCACCTATCACTTTATCTATCATAGAGGCATCTTATAATTTTATCTATTATGGAGGCATCTATCACTTTACCAATCTTAAGAGGAATCTATCGCTATCTTAAGAGGCATCTACCACTTTATCTATCATTGAGGCATCTATCACCTTATCTATCATTAGAGACATTAGTTTATCATGAGTCATCTATCACTTTATCTGTCATAAGAGACATCTACCACTTCATCTATAACAAGAGGCATCTATCACATTATCTATCATAGAGACATCTACCACATTATCTATCATAGAGACACCTATCAATTTTTCTCACTTTACCTATCATTAGAGGCATCTATCACTTCATCAATCATAGAGGCATCTATCATCCATCACAGACGCATCTTATCACTTTATCTATTATGGAGGCATCTATGACTTTATCAATCCTAAGAGGCATCTATCACTATCTTAAGAGGCTTTATCTATCATTGAGGCATCTATCACCTTATCTATCATTAGAGACGTCTATCGCCTTATCTATCATTAGAGGCATCACTTTATCATAAGAGGCATCTATCGATTATCAATGCTAAGAGCCATCTATCACTTTATCAATACTAAGAGGCATTTATCACTATCAGTAGAGGCATCAATCACCTTATCTATCATTAGAGGCATTAGTTTATCATAAGAGGCACCGATCACTTTATAACAAGAGGCACCTAGCACTTTATCTATCATAGCGGCATCTATCACATCCATCATAGAGGCATCTTATCACTTTATCTATTATGGAGGCATCTATTGCTTTATCAATCCTAAGAGGCATCTATTGCTATCATTAGAAGCATCTACCATTTATCTATCATGACAGGCATCAATCACCTTATCTATCATTAGAGGCATCAGTTTATCATAAAAGGCATCTATCACTTTATCTATCAGAGGCATCTATTACATTATCTAAGACATCTATCACATTATCTATCATAGAGAAATCTATCACATTATCTATCAGAGACATCTGTAAATTTATCGTAAGAGGCATCTATCACTATACCTATCATTAGAGGCATCTATCACTTATCCATCATAGAGGAATCTATCACTTTATCACAAGAGCCATCTATTACTTTATCAATCCTAAGAGCGTTCTATCACTTTATCAATCCCAAGAGGCATTTATCGCTATCTTAAGAGGCATCTACGGCTTTATCTGTCATTGAGGCATCTATCACCTTAACTAATATTAGAGGCATCAGTCACCTTATCGTTAGAGGCATTAGTTTATCATAAGAGGCATCTATCACTTTATCACAAGAGCCATCTATCACTTTATCAATCCTATGTGGCATCCATCGCTACCTTAAGAGGCATCTACCGCTTTCTATATCATTGAGGCATCTATTGCCTTATCTATCATTATAGGCATCTATCTCTTTATCAATCCTAAGAGACATCTATCACCTCATCTACCATTAGAGGTATCAGTTTATCGTAAGTGGCATCTATCACTTTCTCTGTCATAAGAGACATCTACCACTTCATCTATAACAAAAGGCATCTATCACTTTATCAATTATAGAGGCAATCTATTACATTATCTATCATAGAGATATCTATCACATTATCTATCATAGAGACATCAATTTATCAGAGGCATCTATCACTTTACCTATCATAGAGGCATCTATTATTTTATCATAGAGGCATCTATCACTTTGTCTCATAGAGGCATCTTACCACTTTATCAGTAACGGAGGCATCTATCACTTTATCAATCCTAAGAGGCATCTATTACCATCACTAGAGGTATCTACCAATTTATCTATCATCAAAGGTATCAATCACCTTATCTATCAGAGGCATCCGTCACTTTACTTATCATAGAAGCATCTATTACATTATCGATCATAGAGACATCTATCACTTTATCATAAGAGACATCTATCATTTTACCTATCATTAGAGGCATCTATCACGTTATCTATTATGGAGGCATCTATCACTTTATCCTAAGAGCTATCTACCATTTTATCAATCCTAAGAGCCATCTTATGATGTATCTATCGCTATCTTTAGAGGCATCTACTGCTTTATCTATCATTAGAGACAACTATTGTCTTATCTATCATTAGAGGCATCTATCACCTTATCTATCATTAGAGACAACTATCGCCTTATGTATCATTAAAGGCATCACTTTATCATAAGAGGCATCTATGACTTTATCTACCATAAGAGACATCCATTGTTTTATCTACCATAACAGGTATCTATTGCTTTATCTTTCATAACAGCTGTCCATCACTATCATAAGAGGTATCTATCACTTTATCAACCCTAAGTGGCATCTATCGCTATTATTAGAGGCATCAATCACCTTATCTATCATTACAGGTATCTATTGCTTTATCTATCGTAGAGTCATCTATAGCTTTATGTTTTGTAATGTGTCCATCATTTTATCATAAGAGGTATCTATCACTTTATCATAAGTGTCTATCCCTTTATCTATCATATGCATGTCCATTACTTTATCAATCCTGAGCCATCTATCACTTTATCAACCCTTAGAGCCATCTGCTCTGCCCTCGTGAGACCCCACTTGCAGCACTGTGTACAGTTCTGGTGTCCTCAACATAAAAAGGACATGGAGCTGTTGGAGCGAGTCCAGAGGAGGGCCACAAGGATAAAGGGGCTAGAGCACCTCTCGTATGAAGACAGGCTGAGAAAGGTGGGGCTGTTCAGCCTGGAGAAGAGAAGGCTGCGTGGAGACCTCAGAGCAGCTTCCAGTATCTGAAGGGGGCCTACAAGGATACTGGAGAGGGACTCTTCGTTAGGGACTGTAGTGGTAGGACAAGGGGTGATGGGTTCAAACTGAAATAGGGGAAGTTCAGGTTAGATATAAGGCAGAAGTTCTTTACAGTGAGGGTGGTGAAGCACTGGAATGGGTTGCCCAAGGAAGTGGTGAATGCTCCATCCCTGGCAGCGTTCAAGGCCAGGTTGGACAGAGCCTTGGGTGACATGGTTTAGGGTGAGGTGTCCCTGCCCATGGCAGGGGGGTTGGAACTAGATGATCTTAAGGTCCTTTCCAACCCAAACCATTCCATGATTCTATGATTCTATCTATCGCTATCGTAAGAGCCATCTATCACCTTATCTATCACAAGCATCATCTATCACCTTATCTATCATTAGCGGCATCTATCACTTTATCTTTCATAACAGGTGTCCATCACTTTATCATAAGAGGCATCTATCACTTTTTTGTAGTTTGGGACTTAACAAGATACTACTGTTTAACTTACTTTTCGGAAGAACACGTTTTACTTTCCGTCTTTTACAACGACGCTTCCTATATCCTAAAACCAAACTGGATTTAGTGCTTGGGACTCTTGATTTTAACAAACATCCTGTAAATCAAGGAGACTAAGAGCTACATTATAATTTCTGTCACTTTATCTACTGTAAGGCATCTATCACTTAATTGTAAGAGGTGTATAGCACTATTTTTTGTAAAAGGTATCTCTTCCTTTATCTATTCTGAGAGGCATCTATCACTTTATCTGTCGTAACGGTATCTACCATTTTATGTATCATGAAAGGTGTTCATCACTAACTATCGTAAAATTGTCTATCACATTATCGTGAGAGATATCTATCACTTTATTGTAAAGGTTTTTATCACTATCATACAAGGCATCTATCACTTTATCATAAAAGGCATCTATCACTTTACGTATCATAAGAAGCATTTATCACTATCCTAAAGGATTTATCTCTATGTATCACTTTATCGTAAAAGGTGTCTATCACTTTATCGCAGGGTATCTATCACTTTATCTATCGTGAAGTATCTATCACTTTATCACACAAGGTGTCTATCACTTTACTCTTCTAGTAGTGTCCTCTGCAAGTAAGATGCAATTTTTAAGTGCTGCACAGACAGTACAGTCTGGAGCAGGCTACAGGAACATCCTCCTCCTCCTGTTAGGATGCCAGCATAGCTATCGTTATGTGACACTCAAGGGTCGCCATTAAAGGGGTTTTGCTCCTCCCTCAACACGAGAGGTATTCTTATGCCACATGAAGGCTTGGCCTTGAAAAGCTGATTGACATCATCTATGTTTTTGGGCAATCTTCCGCAACTGAGAGACTCAATGGACTTCAGGCATAAGTAACAGGATATAATTAAGAGGTGGTATACAAACTGATGGCTAAAAGGTGAACAGGACACACCAGAAACAACAAGCAGCTCCCACAGTTAGGGCTATTGGTTTTACTTAAGATGTAATTACTTTTCATTTGTATTACGTTATCTTTTTAGGGAGTTAATTTTACAGTCCTCAAGAAGCGTGAAGATGTTCAGCACAGGGAAAACAATGCGGATACCAACCTTTTGCTTTTGGCCATTATATGAGACAACTACCTTAGACTTGAGTTCACAAAAGTTCTGGTAAGTCTGACAGAGTACATGAAGGACCAGTTTAATTGGGTATTTATAGACTAGTATTTTAATTGCCTTTTAACTACTGCCTATAAGTGTTTTGCATGTTAGTGTAGACATTAGTGCCCCAGGAAAGTAAGAAAAAAAGCACATACAAGGATGTTCTAGCCCTTTATGCACTACAACAGCTTAGGTTAATTCATTTGCTGATTGTCCTAAAAATAAAAGGCATCAAGTTGTCATCTCATGTGCCAAATTTCAACCAAGTGCAGCGATAGTGTCTCATTCATTAGTGGCACAAAAGCATTTGTTTCATGAATACGCACTATGGAGAATTCTAACATACATTCAAGTGACTGTTCTTTTGGTAGTAAAAAGGCTCCTTAAATTTCAGAGCAAATGAATTTCAGTTAGCATTCCTACGAAACAAGTATCAGCAATGTTTAGGTAATAAAGCTCACATTTAAGGGAGGGAGCTTTGAAAAGATACAGTGCTGTAATTTTTAACAGAAAAACAAAATCAATGTTACGATGGAATTAATACCTGGGGCAGTTCCTATCAGCCGTCCTGATACATCTGACCCAGGCATCTTTCTTTTCAGTATTGGAACAATCTTCTCATCAAAATATTCCATAGCCATGGAGGAAATGTCCCTTAGTTCTTGGAGAACTTCATGAGCTCTCTGAGGAGCTCTTGTAGAGTTTACATATCTTAGCACACGATAAATTTCATCTATTACCTAAAACATTTAAGAAGAATTAGGATTTTATGGTAAAGGCAAGATTATTTCAGACCATTCTAGAAGGCATATTCAGGGGCTTTTACTATATAATATTGCATATACCGTGTGCTTAGTTCTAGATCAGCTTTTTGAAATTAAGTGCTGTTTGTGATATATCAGAGAAGCTCTTCACTTAATCTGTCATAACAACTCTCTTCAAACTCAAAGAATCAGGCTCATTGTGTGAAATGTTGTTTCACTACATCCATACTTGACTTACATAATCTATACTCAGTAGAGCATAATCATTTCTTTCTGGAGAACCTGAAGCAAGTCACTTCCCCAGTAAGTTATGAAACATATGAATGGAGTAGCAAGAATTATGTCAGTGTGAACTGCTGCAAATATGTATCCAAGTCCACTTGCATACACCCAAAATATTCCAAATTCTGATTAAGTCCAAAATATATTACTTTACAAAATATCAATCCACTACTGGCAGAGAACATAAGCACCCTCTTAACAGGTTTGACAAGCAAGCCCTTTCGGTAGGATAGAGAGAGACAAAAGGTGTCTTGCTAATCTATGAATTATAGCATGAGGTCAAGATAAGAGTGCTGGTCTCTTAGTACCAAAACTACTGACACAGGTATACTGACACTGAGTCAAGAATGATTGAAGAGTCTCCTGAAGAGCACAGATATTAAGGACTTAGAATCATAAGTAAGACAATACCGTTGCATCTTGTGTTTTAATGAGGGAAGCTTAGCTAAAAAGTTGCAAAAGCTAGACAAAAATCTCATCACACAATGAGCTTATAAAAGACTTCTCTAATTTAACCCACACTATACCCCGTTAGCAACAACATCCTCAAAGCATCCTCAGTTTAAAATGTTGCAGCAGTGCTCTGATATCACCAGGAGCCCTCACGCAGCATGCCAAACCTCAAATCAGGATTCACATATTCTAACACAAATTCACTTCCTGACAGTTCTGTGGCAGCTTCATTCAAACAAAATTTCATGGGGGAACCAGACTGTAAGTGAACTCTGAGCCTTGATTCTGTTGACAGAGTAAGCTCATACACTAAGTAAATAATACACCCCCCTCCCCCTTTTTAGCTGTTGTATTAGGATACAAACAAGGTCCTTATGACTCGGTACCCACAAGGGAAACGGCTGGCAAGCTCACACACACCCGCACACCCCAGGTCTAGCTGAGTATTGCCTTTCTGTCTACTATTCACTAAAGTAAGTGAGAATCAAGGACTTAAGTTTAACTTTATATTACATTTTTAAAAATACATGGCATATATAAAAATATAAAGTCAAATAAGCATAAATATCTTAAATTATAATGATTTCAAATTAAATATCACATTAACAAGAGTATAAAGAAATCAGGTTACCCCCTCTTCAAGATAAAAATACATTTCATGCCAACAGTCTATCCCACTGTACTGGAGAAATGCCTGCCATGCTTCACCTGAACCCAACAGCTAAGGTCTCCACTCAGCCCAGTGCAATTCCATTATCTGCCCATGAAGAATTAATACCAACCACCATTTCAAAATGGAAAGCTCAACGAATAGAACCTTAGGCTAATGTGCACAGATCTTGTTTCAACCCTGAGCTGTACCAGTCCTCCTCAGATCATGATTTTATCAATTCCCCTGAGCAATTCCATTATCACAGCTTATAAACCAGTGCTATCTCTGATGCACATCTTGCTTGCATCATTTATGTTTTATGTTGGGGTAGTATTCTGAAACACTGGAATTGTTCAGGAGTAGTCATATTTAGCACACTTTACATTAAAACAAATTTCACCAACTGTACAAAAATACTCCATCCACTGAAATACTGCACAATGTTTCCCCATATTAAATACCTTAATTCAAATAATCTGAAGTACTCAAATCCTTAAGAAAGGTGCCTAAAATCTTCCTGATTGACTGGGTGCTTAGTGTTACGTGTAGTCTAAATTACTGCATCTTCTGATGACCTGGGCTCCAGCCGTTTTGTGGAATTAAAATTGAGAATTAAACCCTACATAGCATGTGTTTCTTGTAAAAGGTTGTGTAAGATGTATATGCCACAATTCAAACATCAGAATTAAGAGATAATCTAAGGGAAAATTGAAATAGAGTTTAAAATAACTAATATTAGGCACAGTCTGGTTCATTCATTTCAGACTGCCTGTTATAACAGAGCATTGGTTTGTGTGTTTGTTTGCAAGTTATGAAACACAGTTTCATATATACATTATATACAGTTGTCCCAACTGTCCCAAGCTACACAATCATACTTTTTAAACACCGATATACATTCACTTAATAAAGCATATGTTTTACCTTTCCAGGTATGAAGCAACAGAGATTGGAATCCACATACTTCATGAAAGTCATATTTAACAGAGAGAGCCTTGTTTCTACAGCAGCAAGGATGTCTGCATGACGAGCCAATGAATGGTTTCTTCTTTCTGACTCCCGTCTAGAAGACAGACCATTAAGTGACACTGATTTAACAATGAGTCAACAAAATGAAACGGTAAAATGGCTCAAGTTAATTTCACCTGTACAACCCTCGGAGGTTTGAAAACGTAACCACTAACATTAGTTCTGTCTGTATGGAAATAACCTTCTGCAGATTGAGAACCAGCTAGTAATAGCATACTACACTCTCTGAGACAGAATTTGTTCTCTAAATAATCACCTTATGTGATCCATAAACTCCATATGTAATTTAGGACTACTTAAAAACAAACTTGCACTACTAACTAGCAGTAGACACTAAATCAGTGTGAATATTTTTCTCCTCCCATATTCCTACAGTTAATACTTCAGCGCAACTGACAAATTTAATATATTACTAGTGCTTGCTACAAAATTGAGGTTGAGATAGAAGTTATTTTGACAAAGGATCTCTACAATAAACAGCATTTAGTCTCCTCACTCTGAGAAACCTGATAGGACACAGCAGCAGCTACACTTAATTCGCTGTAAAGAGGACAAAAAACACTGCTTTAAGTGAGAAACTAGCTCCCAGTAATGCTCCCATGTCAAACTCCACTCCTTTTCCCTGTTTAATCCTTGGCACTTGAAAAAATTTGCCATTTTTTTCAAGCAGAGTCATAGATAAATCATAAATAAAGGGAGTCGGTCTTGAAAAAGAATGGCATTTATTCATTCCTAGGAGTCCTTGCTTGATTTGCCACAAGAGTTGAGTAATACAGATCCACTCTTTTCTGTGTTTAAAATACCAGAGACACCTTCCAACATTCCTGTACATAGTATATGACAACTTACATTCATCCACACCATTATTCTGTAATTAGATCTTAGGTTCAAGGTGCTTTGGAAAAAAAATGAAATAAACCAACTGTGACCCTAATTGTCAAGACATATATAAGCAGAATTAGCCAGCAAGAAATTCCTTTCCAATATTCTGCTTAAAAGAATCTAGCATGTTGAAATATAAGTACAGTTTTAACTGGTACATACCTTGGAAGCTGAGCTTTAACTTGCTTTTGACACAAGTTGTGGTACCGTTCCACTTTCAGAAATCCCTGATTTAACATCCTCTGGCAAACCAAGTCCATTCGCTTGCAAACCTGGATTTAAGTAAAAAGAAAACTTAAGGCTCAATTAAGGCCACAAGTCACTTTTATTATTACCTTATCCATACTTGTTGGGTGGTAAAAGATTCTCTTATTGGCTTTTGCTACATTTCAAGAAGCAGAAACTGTAGTTGAGCTTAAGGCATCACCACCTCTAACAAGGATCAGGATACTCCAGAAACAGGCAGCTATGTTCCATGCAGTTCACAATCTCTCATATCAATATCTCCTGATATTGCTTAACAAGAGACAGGAGGCTGGATACCACCCATATATAAGCAGATACAATTTCCTCCAATTTTAATGGAAGTTGCAAATGCCTGTGCCTGGCTTTTAACATAGTCTCCAGAGTGATTCTGGTAAACCAAGTTAATGTTTTGGAGTCTCAAAAAAGAAGCTTTTAAAAATAAGAAATCATGATGGGTTTCCTTCAGCGTTTCAGGCTTATGTTTTTGAAGACAGCCACAATTAAATTTAAACACTTATGCAATACACTGCACATGAAACCAGATTCCTTTTTGTATAAAAAAGTATCTTCTTCTCTAACAGATTCCTTTATTTACTATGTTGGGTACCAACAGCCTCAATTTTTTTCAACAGATACAGGGAAAAAGGATGTTAATAACTGCAGAAAAAACCCACAATAAACTATGACATTTAAACCTTCACCATGTAACCAGTTATGAGACAAAGCCAACTCATACAAAAGTTTAAAGCAGTTGCAATCTGATGCTGAAGATGAGTGAGGTTAGTGAACCAACTGCCCTTTGAAATTGTTTCTATTGAATTTCTTTGTGGTTTTGGGTTTTGGCTTGGTTTTTATTGAAGTGCACAACTTCCACAGTGACCCCACTTTCTAATGGCTTAGTTTTGGCTTTTTTTTTTCTTTTCCTTTTTAAAATAAACACTCCATAAACTATTCACTTCATATATCTAAATTTATACCTTGAAGTATAAACAGAAAAAGACAGAGATTAGGACATTCATTTCCTTCCTTGAGGAAGAAGATCCTCACTTCTCCCATTAAAGCCTGCAATTATTTGCTGTCTATATGGAAGGCACGACTGAAAGTTCTACCTTCAGTGAGTCTTCTAGCCAGAGCTAGTATAAGTTCTGTGAGTAAGAACTGACCATTTTCAAACACATCTATATGAATGGATCTTTAAGCAATTGCTGTCAATCTGTCTGTGCTCCTTTGATTAGACCTTCCTTGTTAACAGTCAAAGGACAAGAATGAGACAGGCTAACTACAGAGGCATAGTCTCATCACTCTCTCGCCCACATTCACTGAATCAGCTAAATCATCTCCAGTATATAAACAATAATGCTGCCCTTCAACTACAGAGAGGAGGAAATTGTCATGTTCCTTCTGAGGTATCAGCTGCATTACGGATGCCTCGACCTGTTACCATTTTTGAGTACAAGACTTCACAGCTTGCTTGTAGTTCTAATGCTGTCAAACCCCTGAATTAAGAACTAGCACCCACACAAGGGCTATGTTAGCTATGCAATTGTTCAGCACAAAAGAAAACACAATCCTCGGTACACTATTAACTACAAATTCCGAGGAATCAGTGGGTTTAACCATGTGCACACTGACATCTGGTGGCAGAAAGGACCTTTCCGTGTGCTGAAGGCCTCCTGCATCCAAGACACCAAGTCGCAATGGGTAACACGAAATGCACTAGATTTTTAAACACTGGATGTTTCTAATCTTCTTCATGCTGTATAGTGCAAGAAAATGGGTAATTCTTTGCTCTCATTTCTGGACATTACCCGTATTTGTGCCCATAATCAATCTAGAAGCCAAACTCTAAACAGATAACAGGTATCACCAGAAACCAGTGTTTGTCTGCAACTTATTTTACCAATCACTTCTTAATTCTCAGCTGGTTCATGGTTCATCATTTAAACCATACAGCACCTCTATTTCTAGGAACAATATACCTCTCTTATACAAACTAAACTGACACGATCTACTCGGTGACTGCTACCAGCTTCCCTTCCCTCAAGCATGTCTTGTTTCTTCCAAGCTCCACTTGGTATCAAAACAGAGATAAAAATATCCTGAAGTATTTAGATTCAATATATGTTTTTCTCCTTAGAGGCCACACAGACACAGTGTTTCATAATGCCTTTCTAGGGTAAAGTATAAGTGACAAAATGTTGATGACTTCAGCAAGGAGCTTTAAAATAGAAATGCTCGTAAATACAGATTTACTGCAGCTGTGGAAGGATGAAAGCCATGCTGCCCAAAGGCTCTCAGTCCTTCCTTGTGCTCTGCAGGAAACAAGCACAAGTTTGCTGCAGAATCTAAGACACTTCTGATGTGTGTCAGAATCCATGATAACCTTCTCCTCAGAGTGTGCACAGAAAGAGTTTGTGGACTGGTTTTAATCATGCTTGCTGTAGTAATAGCCTCAATGGAAGTGTATTTCCAAGCTCAGGCATGTGAGTGGAAAAAAAAATTGAATATAAAAATACCATTATTATCCACTCACGTAAAAATTCCAGAGCTTAAGTCATTAAAAAAAATCCCAGTAAAAGAAGTCTTCAAAACCTGGAATAGAACTAGCTTCCATATCAGTGTACTAGGCTGCAGCTTGTCCAGAACATCACAGCTTCAGACATCAGCATCTTTTGGGTTTTCTGTGTTTCTCTTATGATTGCATATCAGGGGAAGTAGATGAAATACATACTCAAAAGGGATGAAAGCAAAATGCCACTGCTTTTCCTCTCGTTCATTTTCTCTGAACAAATTTTGGTAACTCAAGGACTGCATAATTTCAGACAAGGCTGCACTTTGAATACCTATTGTTCAGTCTCCATTAATTTAAATCTACTTCACTGCTTAACCAGTAGTGCTTAATTTCTGTTTTTAAATGCAGTAACACCAGGAACAGCAGAAAGCATTATGCTCAGGAAAGCAAGTGCTCCTTTGCACAATGAGGGGCCCATGGTCTTGCCTTGCCCGACAGCAATCATCAGCAGGAAATGTTCTTTGCCTTGGCCTCTGAGAACAGAAAAAGGCTTATGGATTTTAAGCCTTAGATTATGCTCCTCGTCATGCTCAGTACAAACAATAAAGGTTCCTATCTCTATTTTCATCTGAAAATGTGCCAATGTTCTGTCCTCCCACCCAGTCAACTCCTTAGTCTGCCTTCTTGTACACACTGCAGATCCAACACCACTTCAATTCAAATATTATTTTTCTTTGTTCAGCAAGCTACGGTTCTCCAGAAAAAGACAGAGATTAGGACATTCGTTTCCTTCAGTGCTGGTATACAGAGCATGCATCCAAGTGATCAGTTTAGGGAACCCATATTTTGTGTCTACAAGTTTGATGAAACTTCGTTTAGGCTGATTGATGTCCTGGACCGTATCTTCCTACCTTCTTCAAGATGTTTTATCCCAAGGAATGCACATTCTAAGGGGTTAATGAGGCTGCTTTTGGACACATTTTTAATATGCATGAGACCTAAGCAATTTAATCCCTGTCATTCAACTAATTTGGTCCTGCAGTGCATCTTTAGCAGAGTACTATCATTGTAAGATACACCCATTCATCTTTGATAAACAGCTCAAGTCAGTTCTCACAGAGAACTAAAAATTACTGTTGTGGAACACAGATCTTAAGAGCAGGAACATACAAGCGTCTCCCAAGACTACTTGTAGCCTTTAAAAATCTTAAAGTGATGAAATTTCGTTATGAATTTATGCCTGGGCATTGTTATTTTTAAATAACTCTCTGTCAACCTCATCTGGCATTATGCAAAACATCCAGTGTCTTCCTCTCAATGAGCTGCTAAAAGAACACCTTTAGCTCTGAATGGCCACAAGAAAGCCCTAGCTGATCAGGCTTATGTGGTTATGAGCTGTACTTTCGACTAGGTCAAACCAGAAGGGCTTTGGTTCCCCGTATTACAGCTGGTTAACAAAGACAAGTGTGCTTTCTTCTCAGAAGAACGCTCATAATGCCTTCTGATGTGCTTAAGGGAACAGTAAGGAACTGGATGGAGATTAAGTTTCTTGGCTGTCACTGACTCAAAAACTAAAAATAGGGAAAGACCAACTGAATAGTTTCCTTCATTTTATGTCTAGTATTGTTCTCTGTGTGTGTCAAAGCTGGTATTTATCCAATCTGGGTTTGCATATTTCTGAAACTTCTGAAAGGGGCAGTCATCTGGAAAAACGAACTTGCAGGTGCTACACAAGAGAGCATAGAAACGTTTTATTTTACTTCTTAAGAAGCACTGAGAGCTAAACCAGCTGGTTTAGCCCTCACACCACCATCTTTCCTATTCTCAGCTTCACTGCTGACAAAGCATTGCTTACAAACATTAACTTAGAAATGAAAAAAACCTTCTACTGCCTGGTTACAGCTCCCACGGGTACCAGCATTTATAAAGTGCAACGGGAAAGTTGCAGCAAAGGGCTGTGCCTAGCGCTGCAATACTGACCATGCCCCAAACAGGATACCTACCTCTCTTCGTTCAGAGTGGAAGTACTCAAAAGCAGTGGCTGGAATCCAAAAAGACAGTGCTACATCTTTTTCACAGCTCCACTACCTACTTTCACAGAGGCAGCAAAAGTCTTTAGCAGACTGACAGCACACTATTTAGGTACTGGTGTACTTGGTGCAGTACAAGAACAGATTTTCTGTTTGAAGAGCTTTCAGTTTAAAGTTACAGTCAAGATGCAACACTTTGGGTTGCTGATCCAGGACACATGCAGTATAATTCTCTGCAGAAATATGCTTGTAATATTATCCAGTTTAGGCTAATAAGACTTCTTAAAATAGAAACAGTACATGCAAGTTTACTGAGGGTTACATAAGCTATGCATTAATTCCCTATTATTCCATTTACAACCTCATAAGAAATTCCATAAGATAGCAGCTTATCATATTATGTCATAGTTTACATCAGGCTCCTTAGGCCAGCAGGTAAAGATTGATACACACTGATCTCCTGACAGCTGCATGCTTTTTTTTTTTTTTGCATTATAAAGTTCAGAGGTAGAAGTAATATCTTTTATTAGATCTAATACTATGACTGGAAGAAGCAGGCAGCCTTTCAGGCACACGAGGGCTTTTTTACATCTTCTTTTTTACTCCACATTGATTTCTAGATAAGGCAGGGTCTTTGGAGCAGCAGGCTCACCATCTCCTGCACTTGTAGGCTTAAGCTGTACACGTAAAAATAAACACACACGCATGAAACACAACAGACAAGCCCCCCCAGGAAAGCAGTCCCTAGGAGAAATAAGCCTCCAGCAGCCCAGCAGCTTCTCGCAGAGGACGAACGGAATGAAAGCAGCAGGGCACGGTAAAAGCCGTTTAAGACTGCCTGAATGGAGGCACACACCTACACGCCCATCACCCCCATACCCGAGGCTGGCGGACCGCTGGGGAGAAGGAAAAAAGCCCCATTCCACCGGCGACAGCAGCAGCCCTGCGGGGGGCAGCCAGGGCCGCCACCACGTCCACACCTCCTCTCGCCGCTGCTCCCGCCCCGAGGCCGGCGGTGCCCAGACAACGGGGCGGGCATCCCCCGGCGGGCCCGGGTCCCGCAAGGCCCCTCGCCCCCCGCCCCGCCGCCGCCTCCCGTCCCCTACCAGGCGGAGCTGGCTTATCTCATCGTAGGACAGGAAGCTGAGGATGTTCTCGATCGCCACGATGGGCAACCCCATGAGCGTGTTGCTCTGAGGAGGCAGCTCCATAGGCGCCAGAGAGTCGGAAGACTCCGAGACGGTGGGCGGGGAGAGCCGCGCCGAGCCCAGCGCGCTGCCTTCCCCGTCCGACACGAGCCGCTCCTCCGGCGCCGCCATCTTCCACCCCGTCCTTCCTCCACTGTGGGAGGAGAGACAGCCTTCCTATGACGACACTTCCGCCCCCGTTCGAGCGCGCCGCGCCCCGCCCCGCCCGGCCGGTGTCTGTGAGGTGAGGGGCTGTCACAGCCGCCTGCAGATCTTGGTCCCGTCCCCGAGCGTTCGGGACCCCACCAGGGTTAAAACAAAGAGCTGGAAATAAACCTGGTTTATTGTGTGCAGTAAAAGCTTGAGACTCGCTGTTGTGGGGGTTAAAAGCAAGGTTTAAGGGCCTCAGGATGCGTACCTGGTGTGGTTTTGACATGAGGTACATAGAATCATGGTTTGGGTTGGAAAGGACCTTAAGATCATCTAGTTCCAACCCTGTGCCACGGGCAGGGACGCCTCACACTAGACCATGTTGCCCAAGGCAGTTGGAAGTGGAGCCCTGAGCTCGCTTCACCAGCAGCCCAGCCCTGCACAACTGGGGTTTTGTCTTGTGCAGGTCACGGCAAAGCTATGGGACTTTTTTTCTCCCACTCTGTAGAACAAGCAGCACAAGAGTAAGGTAGTTGAAGAGGCTGCAGAAGCTCAAAGAGATCTAGGCTGTCCTGAGCAGGAAGGGACTCACTAGCATCATCCAGACCTGCTCCTCACTCCACGCAGGGCAACCGGAAAGTTAAATCATATATATATATATATATTTATATCTCCAAACGCTTCTTGAATGCTGACTGGCTTGGGCCCTCAACCCCTCCGCTGAGGAGCCCATTCCTGTGCTGGATCACCCCTTCCATGAGGAGCTTTTCCCTAATACCCATCCTGAAGTTCCCCTGAGGCTGCTTGACGCCATCCCCTCGCCTCCAGTAGCCAGACACCAGCAAGAGCGAGGAGAGATCAGCCCTCTCCTGAGGCAAGTGTGAGAAGGACCTCCAAAACTTCCTCGCTACTGCTACTCAGGAGTATGGCAGTGCTCCCTCTGCACCACAGAACAGTGATGGCTGTGCAGGCACAGGAAAATATGGTTGAATTACAGTGGGGCATAAACAGGACAGAAAAATACCTCTGTAGCTCATGAGGTGCAACTACATACTTACAAATGTCACCCAGGCCTTTCTATTCTACATATAGACAGGTGAGCATCTTCTTTTGTGTCCAACCTGGGCCTACCCGCCTTGGCCAGGATGAGGAAGGGGAGCCCCAGCAGCCAGAGGAGCAGAGGGTGTGCAGGTCTGCTGTGGCCTTCAGGGGTCACAGTGAGCTGGCACAAACTGCACCTGCCAGCAAAGCACTGCTTGGAACCAGACATTATTGAGGAGGCAAAACATCCAGAATAAACCAAACTCTGCTCCTGTATTTTCCTTTAATTCTGTATATTATGGAGGTTTCTCGTGTGTAATAGCTGGGGCAGCAAAGGGATGGGACCAAGGGCTGTTTCCAGAACATTCCCTGGTGCTTCGGAGCATGGTCACAGACACACCGTAGTTTCACAACCATTTTAGCCCCACAGAACTTGGCACAGCCATTGAGAAGTATGGTGGCAGTCTTCTCTCTGCCTTCATCTGTGGCTGCTGCTTTTTTTCCCATCAGGAGTGTCAAGCATGTGTGCTTGATTGGGGAACTGGAGCTGCTGAAGACTGACTTGCCAAAGAAAATCACTAGGCAAATCCCAGAAGTGACAGTAGCAAAGCATATGGGAAAAAGCCATAAAGTGTTTGGGGAGAATGGGACTGCTTGTTGCAGTACCTGCACCAAGGTAATACAGCTTAAAACACCACAGGACTAAAGCGTTAGGTGCCTGCAGCATCCCTGTATGGTTTTTTCAGCCATGCTGCTTCTCTTTGAAGGTTTATCTTAACCCATTTTTTTCATGTGCAGCTCTCCCCTCTCCTTGGAAACCCACCTGCAACCTCTCTCTTAACAGAAAAAAGATTGTAATAGCAAAAGAATTAACTTGGGAGCAGGGCAATGCAAGGGTAATGCCTTTATGTGTGTCATCCTAATGGCACTCCAAAAATGTGCACCGAAATTAATATTTCCTTTTTGGGAGCAGAACACTGTGTGCCTTGTACGGATTTGGAAGTGTTTTGCTCCCCCCCCACCCCGCCCCTCAACTCATCAATGCTGCTGTAAAATGATCTGGCTATCTTGAAACAAGGGGTTTATTCTTGTGCGTGATTTTAGGACCTGATCTCCTCTCACATGCACACTCAGCAGTTTAAAACACACCCAGGAGAATTCTTCATAGCCTTGTGACTTGGCATGTGAAGTTTGGGCTGGCAGCCCCTTCATGCTTTAAAAGCTAGTGGATTTTTTCATCTTAAGCATATATAATTTAAGATAGTTTCAAGACTGCTTTTTTGTTTTGTCATGTCACTCGAACTATTTGAGTTTCTAGGATACAGCTTAATGTTTAATAAATATAAGCTCTATGTTCCCTATGTTTACTATATTACTAAGTAGAATATATTAGTAATATGCACTATAGAATTATTATAGAATCACAGAATGCTTTGGTTTGGAAAGGCCCTTAAGATCATCTAGTTCCAACCCCCCTGCCATGGGCAGAGACAGCACACACTATATATTTTATATTATGGACTACAACTATATAAATAGCTTTATAGTTAATAAGTCTGCTTCAGTAAGTAGGCTAATTCTGCCGCCTTCCAGGTTCTGATTCACATCCTTCCCTAGTGTATCTCGTGTCATTTTTCTGAGCATGAATCACTTTTTGCATTAAATTTGCAAAAACACAGACCACACACTTTCACTAAATCCTCATCACAGGCTCTGTAGTGGCTTAACTTTTCAGTTACTACGGGGTAGAGTGAAGCCAGACGACTTGATAATACTTTCTGAAAGGGAGGAAATAAAGTGTAGAGTCAAGTAACACGTCAAGTAGCACACAAACATTTTGTCAGTGTTTCAAGGCTTGTGCAGGATACAAACCTCATCTGCTTATTTGGGTTATCACTCATTTCTGCAATGCTTGTAAGCTTTAAAAAAATCTTGAAATAATTTTAGTTTTAGAATCATGTTAGAATGATACGTGTAGTTGGGTTGAAATTTTCTGGAAACATCTCAATGAGTCACTAGAAGGGGAAATGTACTGGTTTGCCCCTTTTAAGCAAAAATCCTCATAATCTTGTTATTTATTTTTGGGGGATGAAGTTTTGATGTCTACTTCGGATTAGGAATATGAGGTTTAAAGGGGAGCCCACTTGCGCCAAGGATATCTAGTTTGCTTTCCTTGCTGCAAAACAATTTTATGTCATAAGCCTTTGTAAAATCACATTGCTTTTCTCAAAATTTGCCAACGAAATCCTTAATGTATCTACAGTGAACAGATTGAACCTCTCAGCTTACCACAAGCTTATGAGACCATATGTATATCATGCTCCCAACTGATTGGAGTGTGGTCTGTTGAGGATGGCAAGGACTGTGAAATTTTACTGAAAGCACATGAAATATTTTGTTTGGGCTTTGTGTGGAAGCAAAGCAACACCAAGAGCTGTGGTGAAGAGCTTCAAATACAGGGGAAGTTGTAGTATCAAATGTGGGAAAGGAGAAGAAATTCAGGGAAGGGGAGAAAGAGTGAGAAGCAGGAGCTAGCAAGCAGGCATCTGGGAAGACAGAGGTGGGGGAAGAAACCTAGCAGCAGGGGTTGGAGTTGTGTAACTAGGTCAAGAACTGCCATGTTAATGAGGAATATAGGAGCAGAGAGGAGGAATGTGCTCAAAAACTGAGGATAAGAGCAGAAGTTGGGTGGGAGGAGAACAGATTTGTTTTATTAAGCCAGTGTAATCAATAGAAAAATAGAAAATGCCTTCCCACATGGCACGTTTTCTTCTCTAGGGCAGCAGTAGTTTGCTCACTTTATGGATATTAAGGATGTTTTTTAAGAGGTCTGGTGTATTCACACAGCTATAGTTTCATTCAGGCTGCTGGACACTGAGGCAGAGTAAAATCTTGCTTGCTTAAAGGTCTTTTTTTGAGAGGCATTGGAAAATAAGTGGGGAAAAAAAAAGCCATATTATAATTTCCTTTCAGAATGTTCTTAACAAATGTAAATTTCACAGATTGATGTTTTGCAGCTGAGACTTTTGATCCATTAGTAGGTAACTTAATAGTTTTTGCAGTAGAGGCAGGTTCAGATATGAATGTAATCCCAAGTTAATTAAATCAACATAAATATTTAGATTGACCTTTTGTAGTTTAACCAGTTTGGGGCCCAGTAGCGCTCCATGGTGCATAAAAAGTTGGTTGAGAAACCGCCTCTAAAATCTACATCTACCTCATAATTTATTTGTAATACTGTATATTAGGTATCTGATAGCAATCAGAAGTTGAGAGGCACAAGAATGTGATGCTCCCTGGGAAATGAGAGGTAGAAGCAGAAGGAAAATGGGTATAAGACAGAGCTAAAGAAAATACAACCTCTGTAGATTTTTCTCAGCTAAGAGTATGGGGACCAGATGAAACTTGGGTAGTTTTTGTAGGCTGAGCATATTGCTCAGTCAAGCTTTCATGAAATACCTTTTTCTGGTTTTAATGTCAAGAAAAAAATATAAAAGTATTTTCAAAGCCACAGGAAAGTCAGGGTTTGTAGACATGTCATATATTAATTAGGAGAGCTGATGTACTTGGGGGATAAAAAGGATGAGGGTTCAGACAAATAACCTTTCTATCGGAGTCAAAATACCTTCCCTGAAAGAGGACTGCAGAGTCAGGTACTGGATAGCATGTTCTCTTGGTCAGGTTACATACTCTCACACAGCTGTACTCAGAAGTAAGCTCGGTGAAAAATCATGTATAAACAAAAAAGGAGGTTTTAATTAGACTACATGACTTTTGCTAATTCTCTGTATTATTCTCTTGTAGGATGTTCGCAAGCTTTAGGGTGGAGAATCAGCTTCCATCGTTAGGAGGGGCTCAGTTTTGATGTAAGTTCCAAGGAATTCCTCTGATTTTAGTATATTACCACATACTTACACTATGATAAAGATAATTCAGTGAAGACATCAGTAATGTCTCTCTGTGTCTCATCAGTTCAGCTCAAACATCACTGGCATGACAAACTGCAACAATAATATTGATGTAAAAGAAAAACACAGCCCCCAGAGTATCTGTTGTCCTTATAGACCACATACCTATTTCTGCCAGGGTTATCTAAAGCAGTTTGATTTGCTGAAGCACAGGACTATAGATTTGCATGAGAAGGTGCAAAGGAAATACATAGATTAACCAGGAGAATACATTTACAATGATGTGGTCTGCTCAGACCTGCAGTCACTTTACAGAAGAAAGAAATTGTGGGGGCTGATCTTGAAGTAATTTTGTATTTTTCTTAAATCCTTCTGGTTTCATTCTCTCTTGACTCCAGAGGGACTACTAGCATGAGCTAAGGCTGGCTTCTTGGCAGCTAAGAAACAGGGACGAGGCAGCAGTAAAATGGCAATGTTAATTTAACTCTCCATGTTCTCTCAACATCCAGCTGGGATGAAGGTTCAGCATCACTGTGTGGCCAATCAGTGTCTTAAGGTTTCTGGTAAGGAATGGGATTTTGATGGCACAATTCCTGTTTGCAACAGCTGAATATATATGTGCTTAACGACCATGTTTTTCAGTTCCTTCCCTGTTTTTCTTTACTGACCAGCTCCCTTGTGGGGCTGGATAAGTGGCTGCAGGCAGATACGGCTTTCCCATGCTGCTGTAATTGCCTTAAACAGCCATTTGGTTACAGAGGGTCTTCAGTCAGATCTGTGCTGCGATAAATTAACAGGGATCCAGAGTCTAATGAGTGAATGTAATTTAGTTACTGAAAGGAATATCAGCTGTGTATGGTGCATATGAAACACTAATTTGTGCCAGACTATGTTTTGTTCCAATATACTGGGGACTAACAAAAGAGGAAGTTTATTTCTCCTCTCTTTAAGATACAGTGCAGCTGGATAGTTGTTAAATTACTGGTGGGAAAAAAGATTGGCATTTAAAGTACATGGAAAAGAATTTTGAGTGAGGAAATTAGAATTTTCCTCCAGCAAGTAACTTGAGAAGTTAGAGAAGCTTTAGTTTACTGAAGTTAATTAATTCCTGGTTGTTGTGGAATAAACCAGAGACTTTTGTTTACTGTGAGTGATGCTTGTGTTCTGTGGTGTTAATGTCACTTTCTGCTTTTATAAAATCATCCTTTGAAATTGGTGCTAAATTATCAGCTTAAGAGCTGAATAGGTTGCAGCAAAATTGATGCACGTTTCTAAAGCAGTTTCTGAGTGCTGCTGGTTCCTGGGTGCTGCTGGCTCTGGATAATTATTAGCTTAGTGAGTAACGTGGTTGAGTATGTACTTTGCACAGTGGGTGCACGTGTGATTCTCACAACCTAGATAATGGGATTAATTTACAGAGAGGATGCAAGTTGAGCAAGAAATATTTTTAAATTAACTTTAAGGTTACAGATTCTGAACCTCTGTTGTCTCATGTAGTTGCTTCCATGCATTACCAGTTCACATACACAAGGACCAACAAAGTTTATATTCACTTTGTGCAGAAGTAAGTGCTTTCACAAGGTGAGACTGGCTCTCGTGCCTCTGAGCGAGGTAAATGTAACTCAGCTGTTCCTCGTGTTGGGAAAATTTAGACTTTGTTTGAGCTGTGGCACAGGAATGTGACAGAATACAATTTTTTGTTTAGATTTTAAATCAACATCATCTGTGTGTGAATAAGGACATGTATGTCACAACCCAAAGGGACTTCAGCTGGCAACAAAACATACCTTTCACCAACCTAGAACCCATTCATGTAGGGGCCTGATGATGTTCTTCGTTAAGCATGCACTGATGTGATAAACTCCCTGCAGGGAATTACAGCTGAACAGAGTCATTTCAGTTGCCAGACACAAATGCTTTCGAGCAAAGCAGCGTATCGCCGGGAGGAAGGTAGATCTATTATATCACCCCTCAATCCTGAAGAAAACCTTCACAGTGAAAGAACTGGAATTGACACAAATTGTGGCAAGCCACCACAGCTTAACTGAAAATTTTCACCTGCTAAATGCTTCTTAATGTAGTGTCTTGAATATGGCACACAGCTTTTGCTTTGGAAGCAGCCACTGGGATAATATGGGATGTGCCAGCTGATTTGGGTAGCAGGTTCCTTTAAGGAGTTAATGAATCTCAGCTGCAGATTTTGGATCTAGTGAACTTCTCTTTTCCATCTGAGAGGTAGGCTCAGTTGTTGCTGCATGTTTTCCCCATGTTGCATGTTTCTACTGCAAGGTCTGTTATCTGATCTTTTTAAAACGATTCAAATAGTAAAAATGCAACATTAAATAGTGAAAATTAACCTAACAACCACTGGAGGACAGCTGGTGGATTAGCAGAACTATGTGTGAAAGTGCTGAAGGTTTTCTATGGCTGCTTTTTTATTTTGTGAGGAAATTTGACAACACTGACTAGTTGAGGCCCTTGCTTTGAATCACTGTCTGGAAAGGCCTTATCTTGAGCTGGGGATTAGCTGTATAAATGAGGTGCCAGAAGTTCAATGTTGCTGGAGAGAATCCAAACTTGTGAAGCTGCTGTGTGCTATGCCCCAACCCGCGGAGGTTAGGTGAGCAATTCTCTAGGCATTTTCCCTTATTCCCGCCCCCAGCAATCTCAGTTCCAAAGCTTTCCCTTTCTGCGCTGTTGAGCCGTACCCCTCCCAAACTAGAGCTCAGAAGTTTGACATGCTGGAGTTTTAACAGTAGGTGGCAGTGGACAGCAAATCTAAACCAGGTGGCCTCCTGCTCCTCTTATATTCAGGCTGTTGTGCTGATCTCTGGCAAGCTCTCTCCGGAATTACTGTCTTAGAAACAGTCTAAGCATAAGTTTCACCATCTTTTTTTTTGCTGAAGAGTGAAAGAGGTTATTAAAATCTAAACAGCTTGCAGGTACAGCGTTTTAATTTATTTTTTATCCTTACAAGGTATTGCAAAAGAGACGTTGCCTGATGTCTGCTGCCTTGTAATCCTCGTAATTGTGCAAGGGCTGTAAAAGACGACTTGACTGGTCTGGAGACAGTTTTAGTCAGGCTGGTAGAGAAGAGGATGAGACATTACTGTTAAAATGGCTTAGATACAGCACTGGAGGAATTAACTGAAGTTTTGGAGTTTTAAGAAGTGTGCTGAAGGCAGGAAATACAGCAGTGTCTTCCCACCCCCTCTGTCCCTGATCCCATCGTATGGAAAGAAAAGATGATGCTATTGATTTCTCCTGATTGTCATTACCACTGCTATCTGTCATGTCTTTCTGCTACTGCAAGTTTCTGTGGTTCAGATTGAGTAGATCTCTTGTGGAAAGAAGAATAATGATTCAGCTACATTTTTCTTGGTGGTTTGGTGTTTCTTTTCCTTTTCTTGGATACTTTTCAAGCCATTCCATGAATATTAGCTTCCCCCGGGCCCTTGCTGTGATTGCTTCTAGGGAGCTGCATGTGGTCGTAGTCAACTGCAGCATGCTCCATCAGGCTGCCAAGAGTGGTGGGAAGCAGGGAAGAGATGCAGAGCTTCAGCTGCCTGCACTGTTGGCTCCCAATCCTGTGGATCTCATCTCCTTTTCCCTTCTGTGGCAGCTCTATATATGCAGGACTGAGAAGTGTTGCCTTTTGCCAATCCTCCTGTGCCTGACTCAGTTATCTCCAACCGCTGACACTCCGGAGGTTGAACCTGCGGTCAGAAACCCTCACGTGTTCCTTCCCGGTGGTGGGGGGGAATCATCTCCTCCCTGCTCGTAAACCCCCAAATCTTTCCTGTCATTAATAACTCACTGTGGGAAATTCATGTCATGCTTACCTAGTGAAATCATGTCTGAATTGCCTTAAGGGGCAGGAATGTGGCGTGCCATAGGGAAGGGAAGCAATGCCGCTGAGCTCTGCACAGGCGGTTTTGACCTGGCGAGGGTTGTCCCCTCTGTTGGACGGAAGCTGTGATCTGAAGAGCGTGGCCAGATGGCACGGAGAGCCTCCATCACAACGTATGAGTCCTGGAGCCTGGACAAAACCTGGGAAAAAATAGGTGCACCCCTCGAAGCTTCATTTCCTTAGCAGGGATGGGGTTGTGGCTTTGCATGGAAGGTGTAAAAATTAGGAGCTGTGCCAGTGGAGACTTCTGTGGATTGACCAGCGAGAGGCATGCCCTGGCAAAATGAAGTTACTGTGCACATAGGTGCATCTGAAACCTCTTTTCTAGCTGATTTTTATCTGTTTGCAGTTTTATTTTGCAGCCTTAGAAATTGTTACTGTAATATTGTAATTATTGTTACTGTGAGGGTGCTGAGGCACTGGCACAGGCTGCCCAAAGAAGTGGTGAATGCTCCATCGCTGGCAGTGTCCAAGGCCAGGCTGGACAGAGCCTTGGGTGACATGGTCTAGTGTGAGGCATCCCTGCCCATGGCAGGGGGTTGGAACTAGATGATCTTAAGGTGCTTTCCAACCCAAACCATTCTATTGATTCTATGATTATTAGAAATAATTCGTGTCTGCATTTGGGGAACACATGAAAAGATCACACCTCTTGTTTCATACCAGCTAGATGCTCCTAAAAGTTCGGTAGAGATTTGCAGGAGAATTTTGGTTCTCCTTTGCCACGTGCCTGTAACATTTTTGTTTTGTAAAATGCTTCAAAGTTCGAGTTACAACAAAAATACCGAATGAAAACTGAGGTTAGAAACCTGCTGTGGGTAGGTCGGCCAAGGTATCTGGGCAGCGCAGGAGCAACCCCGTAGTGAATGGGGGCCACGAGAAGGAGCCGGTATTTATCTCTTTATTAAGCTCTTGCTCTGCTCCTGAGATGTTGGGAGTGTTTTGGGAGCGCGCCCGTGGGCACAGCGCAGCGGGAGCAGCACTCGGGGCTTTGCCCGCGGGGCTGCGGAGCCGGCGGCAGCCGCGGAGGGGTACGGGGCGGTGCTGTGACGCCACGGTGTTGCCGAGAGACAGCGCGCTGTTTTCGCGAGGTACCCAATAGGCGTCGGGGAAGGTGATGTCATACAGCCGGCGGCGCCTTCTCATTGGCCGGCCCTGGCGAGGGGCGGGGCGAACTCGCGGGGAGCGGTGCGGCCCGCGGCGGTGCGGGGTTCCGCACAGCGGACGGGCGGCTTCGGGGGGGACCGCAGCGGTGTGTGCGTGTGTTAAATCTGCTCACGGCCGCGGGAAAACAGCCAGGCCGGTCCCGACCTCTTGTCCCGCTCCCCGCCGGCCCTCCAGGGGTTCTTAGCGAAGCGCTCCAGGAGCTGTGAGCCGGAATTGGGAGGCGTTGTACAGCTGGTTTAAATCAGTGCGAGCCACTTCTGGGACGTGTTTTAATTATCCATCTATTTCATAAACGCTGCAGCAAAAAAGTAAAAAATCTTAAGTTTTTCTTTGCTGTAATTAGACAACTACAAAAATAGCTTTTTCGTCCTTTTTCTAAAGCCCCCCCGCCCGCAGCTGCAACAGTTTTCTGTTAAACAGCGTTCGGTTACTGCACGGGGCTTCCCGGGGATTTTATCAACGCTGCTGAAGTTTCTTTACTGCCTTCGAAAAAGCAATGTTTATACACAAATCAGTCTGAGTTTTGTTCTCCCTTCATCTGAGAACTTCTCATTCTCTCCCCTTTTATCCTTTTTAATTACTGCGAAGATTTTAATACGAGTAGGGAAAGCAGATGGAGCTGGTTTTCCTGCAGAGAGCCCCGTAACGGTGCTGGTTTAGCACACGCTGTTCTCTCAAGCCTTCCCTGAGCTTTTGAAGTGCTGATAGTAAAGTACCCGGGTTTGAAACGGGAGTCCCGTACGCTGGTGCGGGTGAGAGAAAACTTCCTTATTTCCCTTTTAAGGGGGTGTGAAAGATTTGTGGGGTGGTTATTTTTTGGGGACACCTCAACCTTGATATGGATCCCTAAGACTTTATTTCCGCGTCTCAGCGCTGTTCTGCGAGGTTTGACTTGACCGTTGTGGCTCGACTGCCAGGTCCGACTAAAATCAGCAAAACAATGAAGCGTACTTCGGGCAGGGGCTGCGCACACAAGAGCGAAACAGGGATAACCGGCAGCTTCTGGCGTTGAAGCCTGACCTTGGCCAGCCGCCGCCCGCCCGCTGGTCCGGGGGCACTCCCCCGGGAGGGGAACGACCGGTGCTGTGCCCGGAGGCCAGTTTCGGGGAAGTGACCCTGTGCGGACCCACACGTCCCCCGCAGAGTCCCGGCCCTGCGAGCGCTGACCCCCTCCACGCCGACCCGGGAAGGAAGCGGAGCCCCCGGCGGGGGCAGGAGGCGGGCCGGCCCCTCCCGGGGGTGGGCGGCGGGCGGGGCGCGGCGGCTCCTCCTCGCCGGGCCGGGGTTAGTTTCGGAGCGGAGCCGGGGGTGACGGTAGCAGCGCCCGGTGGGAACAAAGCGCAGGACGGGGCGGTGAGGCCGGGCTCGGCACCTCCCGCAACAGGTTTCTTCCCCGCGCGTCCCTAAGCGGTGGCGCAGGCCCTCCGCCTCCCGGGTCGCTGGTCTCCCGCTCCGGGCGGCGGGGCCGTCCCCGGCCGTCCCCATGCGGTTCGGCTCTAAGATGATGCCGGTGAGTCCTGGGCGGGCAAGGGCCGCGGGGAGACTCGGCTCGGAGCGGCGGGTGGAGCCTGGGGGCCGCCCCCGGGGCGCGGAAAGTTGGAGCGGGGCAGCGGGAGGGAAAATGGATTCTGCGGACGTGGAGGGGAGTGGGAGGGAGACTCTCCTTCCCTCCGGCCTTCCCTCCGACCAGCGCGGGCTCCGCAGCTGCGGTGCGGCCGCGCAGGGGCTTCCCCTCCCCCTCCCGGCTTTTTTTACCCGCGCAGCTCTTCCTTTCCTTCTTCTCACGCTGGGATCAACTTGTTCGACGGGCCCGCTGGAGCGCAGCCAGCGCGGGGGGCCCGCAGCGCACGGGAGCTTCCCCCTCCGTCCCGCTCCGAGGGGCTGCGGGGTTGGATGGGATAAGGCTGCCCCCGCCGGGGCTGTTTCGCCCTGGGGTAAACAGGCACCTCCTCTGAATCCTGCTTTTTTTCCTTGCGTTGAATGGTATGAAGTTCTTAAAGTTGTTTTGAGCTGTGCTGCTTCTCCTTCTGGGGGGGTGGTGGTGGTGGTTTTGTTTCCGAGCGCCCGGGCTCCGAGAGGAAGATGGTGTCCATGTTGTTTACGGTTCAAAGGGATGATTTGGTCTCGGGGGTAGGTATTCCCATCCTTGTCTGGGAGAGTTGCAGGAGGTGGCGGTGGTGTGAGTTAAACCTGGCTTGCTCTGGGAGGCGTTTCACGTTAACACTTTCAAAAGGGACAGGGAGGACCACCTCCTATCAGAGTTTCAACATGAATTTTCAGACTACACCGTTGTTGTTAGCTGAAGTTGGATGGAAGCATAGCACAGCACTTCTGCTTAGTTTTCAGCACAAATATGTGAAGGTAGTGACATAAAATACTTAGTTTTCTTTAAAAGTATGCCTGCCTCTACCTGGTTTTACCAGCAGGGATGCCCCATGAAATCTATAATCTGTTGTTCTGAGAGACTGGAATATGTACAGAAAATCTCAGCGAGTTTAATACCCGTTTAGGCTGAGCAGAGGGTGTTCTAAAACGTTCTCTCTGCCACCCTGCCCCAGGTGATGTGGCCTACCTTACTTCACTTGGTACCCAATAGCTTTGCATGCATAAGTAGTCCACTCAACAGCACTCTTCTATTAAAGATTGTTTCCAGTTTAACTCTTCCAGGAGCTGACTGAAGTAAGTGAGGAAGGAACTGTAAGGAAGGTGAAACTGGGAATCCATGCTGGAAGGATATGGGTGTCTCAGGGATGCTTGTTTTGCTGTTGCTGTGAGGTTCTTCCTCTGCAATTAGGAGGAAATAATGAGTGATAGTTGGATCTAGAACACTAGAGAAGGAGGGGTGACTTACTGTAACTAATGAGGGAGGCACAGACAGAATATGAGCCTGACTACAGATTAAATAGCTGATGCATTGTGCAACCGTGATGTTGTCTGCCTATGAAAACTTAGAAAAACAAGCAGTAAATATAACAAGGTGTTAATTCAACCCATGTCAAAACCCGGCTAGGTAAGCACTCTCATATTACAATGAGATCTCCCAGAGATGCTATTGCTGGCCAGTTCCTTGTCACTGAGTTCAAATAAAGGCAAAAACTAGCAGGAGCAGTCTTACCCCATGAGAGGACAAATTCTGGAGTATGCATTGCCCTGGTGGCTCAGACATTTCTTTGGCTCAACTAATTGGTGATTCTTGGTTTTAACCCATAAATAAAGGGATGGATACTGCCTTTTCATGTTGTGTTTACTGTGAGTAATGAAAGATTTGTGAAGGCTGAATGTGGCTAAAGGAATGAAAACTACAAGTATTATGAATATTACAACTTTAATTCAGCTTAACCACCCCCCCCAAACCAAACAAAAACCTCACTTTTGGCATAATCTTCAGGGCAGAAGATTTCCAACAGTGCAAAAAGGTGCTGTAGAAGTGCTCTGGTTCACTGTCTGTAGGGCAAATAGCAGCCACTTGCCACTTTGAGAACATTTTATAGTAAATATACTCACATGAATGTGAATACGAAAGTGTGGAAAACACAGTGCCAAAAGCAAGCCTTACTGTCTTACTATTGATCTTTTTTTAAGTATTTCTACATATTTCCTCATCATCTTTTAGTTAAAAAAACCCCCCACCCTCTCATTTCTATTTTTATAAAGAGATTGAAGAAGTTCAGAGTGGGAAGAGAAGGAGGGTTTGAAGAAAGGAGGGAGTGGGACATCTGAGTGCTCTTTTGTGCAGTAATGAGGTGTTCATAGACTTGAGTATCTTTATCTGTAGTAGTAGGCTGGCCCTAAACCATCTGCAGAATGTTTTCTTTCTTGCTTAACGCTTCTTAAGAGGTCTCATTCTCTTCCCCACCCTCCAAATCAAATTGTCCCTATAAGATTTTAACTCTCTGCTCCAGCTCTGTCTCTCCTGTGCTCCAGAAGGTAGCGTGGACAAGGGAGGGCTCGTGACTCCAAATGCGTGATTTCAGCCCGGATTTCACCTCTGAGTAGCTGCCACTGAAAAGCTTGGAAGCTGCTGTAGCAGCATAGCTACCCATGCTCTTGGAGGGGCTGCCCTGAGATGGGAATGTTTTCCTTGTGGTGATGACAGACAGGGCTCAACTGCTGCTGTAACCATATGTCAGGACAATGTGATTAAAAGTCTGCGTAAGGGTGTAATATGAAGTAATTTGCGTGTAGCTGTACTGATGAAGGTAATAACAGGGTTAATGCTGGCAAGCTGTGTGAAGTCTCACCTTTCATCTGGGAAGGCTTGTGGGAGTGTGACTGGTACTGTTAAGTAGTGAAAAGGAGCTGGAAACACTTTCTGAAATAGCATATTTTTCTGCAGCATAATTGGTCTCTCTCCCTTGTTTTACATTATTACCCTAAAGATAAGCATGTATTGAGAAATAATTTGCATCATTATGCATACTGGATAAATGGCTTTTTGCAGGCAGTGGGAGGTAACACAGATTGAGCTACTCTTTAATGCCCAGAGAAGTTTTTGGATCAAACCCTGTGGATCTAGAAAAGGGTCCATTTTGCAGTCTGTCTTATGTGCAGTAGTTATTGGGAGCCTCCTTGTGATCAGGATGGATCCAGGGTTAGGGACTAACTTGGCAAACTGGAGAGAGCTTAAGTTCCTAAATTAGTTTTGCCTTCTAGTATCAGAAATGACTTAAATTTCTGAAACTGATGTTTCCTGATAACTGTGTGTTCTTTTCTAATCAAGTTCAACTGTGCTTGGTGTAAGTGTAACTCTGCAACTTTGATATAGGGAGCTGTGCTGAGTGCCTTGTTCCAAGTGGTCTTCTCTGAGCTGTTATGTCCAGTGAGCACTGGATTTAAAATGAATATTGTCATTGCAGAATCCTTGCTACTTTTTGGATGTTTGTCTTTTCTGGTGTATTTAACCTTAAAAAAACCCCACAACCCAAACCCTGCCATGCTGCTACAACCCAAATGATTAAAGCTTGTTTTGCTCGTTCCATTAGGTAATTAATTGGAATTGCCATATGGATTCTGAATTACTGGAGTAGTAGTAGCCCATCTTGGGGCAATTTTCTTAGGAAACACTTTTCTTGCAGCTTAACTAAAGAAATTTTAGCAGAAATAAACCTCTTGTGCTTTGTAAGATGAGCAGCTATGGGTTTATAAACAAACTGACCCCCAGGAGAGCTGAACAGCCTGTTCTGATACCAAGACATGATCTCTAGGATCAAAGCCCCGTTTCCTGTAGTCTTTTAATTATTTAAACTCTACTCAGGTTTATTGGTCATTAACGCTGTTTTTCTTGTCTGCCTGCATGAATGGGGCTTAAGACTGTGAGCTCTTCTGAGCATATGCATTATATCTTCATCTGGTTTAAGTACTTAGTATCTGTTGTCTGTTCTTTTAACTGAATTTCCATTTAATGTTAATTATTGGAAAGTTTTAATACTGTGATTGTAGTCAAGCATTTTAATGTGGTGTTCAGAGTTAAAGTATTTTGTCTAGGATGCTGAATAAAGCTTAGGTGGTGGTTCTGCTGAGCTTTCTTACCTCTAAACAACTTCTGCCTCTTGCACTTCTCTTATAAACTGTCATTATGCACAATAGGAAATACTGCCTTGAAGTTCCCAAAGTACTTCTTATATTTTTTTAATCTTTCCTGTTGTTACGACAAGATCTTTTTTTTTTTTTTTTTTTTTTTTTCTGTCCTGTGGATAATTATTCCAGGAATAGTTTTAAATACATTCAATTTCTCAGATGACTTTTTAAATACCTTAACCTTCCATCTGCAATTTGTGTTGGATTGTGCTGTGGTATGTTAAATATCTTTGTTTCTTTGTGTGGCTTTTGTCAAATGGGGGAAGGGCAATATTACAAATTCATACCAGATCAAGCTGTGGAGGCCATGGGAATAGTTAATTATGCTGCTTCTGATCTATTCAACAGTTCAGGGTGGGAGTGCCTCGTGGGGCTCTTGCATTTACTGTTTCAAGGGCTCATATGTGGTGATGAAGTTTGGGATGGGCGGATAATTTCTTTCTTCTTTTCTTCCTAGTGTTGCCAGATGGGATCTCAGCTTTATTAGTGAGCAGGTCTGCTTCACAGCATTAATTTACATGCAAGTCAGTTGGACTTTAAAAGAGGCAGGTATAAAGGTTATTTCAGCAGAATAAACTAGCAGAATGGCAATGTGCCTAGCATTCCTTTCAAATTATTGATTAAGAAACTGTCTTGAAAGTGCTCCATTTGTCTAGCTGCTGTCCTTGTTAGTAGTCTGCCTCAGGGACTCTCCTTTCTCTCCCACTGAGCATGTTACTGAGCTTGTTTAATTATGGGCAGAGTTGTGCCTTGCTGCTGTACAGCCTCTGAAGGGGGAGCTGGGTAACCCCTGGGAGGCTGACTCAAGTTACCTCCCATGGCTTGATGGCACAGCTGGAGGAGGACTTCTTGCTTCCTTTTGCATGTGCCCACTGATAACAGAGGAACCCCCAGATCCTTCTAAGCTGTAGACTTTCAACTTCCTGTGAAGTGTAAAAACTTATTTAATGCTCTAGAAACTGGAAGGTACTCCTGTTCATGAGGTAACGGGCAGATGAAACTCTCCTCTTTGCTCTCAGTTTTATTATCTTTAGGCCTGGTTTCTCTCAGCTTAGTCACTTGTGAGTCAGGCCGAGTCTTTTTGATCTCCAGCTCTCAAACAGTCAGACAATATTGTGTATAAAGGTCACTAGAAATCCTGGACATTATGTGAAGTATACTTAATTGTCTTAGTCACTGTTGCTTAATTGTTTTAGGGGTTTCAGGCTTTTCTGTTGAACGTGAAAGACCTGAAGTGTTGTTTAAAACAGCATCGTGGTGGTATATTCAAAACAATATCATGTTAGATAATGATAGCTGTAGTTTGTGGTAAATATGCCTGGAGAGGGAATGGTGAGTGAATCAGAGACAGGACAGCAATCACGACTCTCTGATGCTGGACATGTTAAAAGGCAGAAACCACTCTTCCGCTTGCTTTTGCTATTAGCTTTTTGTTAATCATTAACGCTCTGGATCTTGCTGCTAGTGTTTAGAGTTAGTCATGCATGTGTCCTCCCCACTTGTTTCACCACGGCGATGTCATTATGTGGACGTTCAACCCAATTGTGTCTAAAGGGTGAGCCTTTAGACACAAAAAGGTGTCAAAAAGGGTGAGGGGTTTTGTTGCTGTGCTGTTAATAGACAGAATTTTATTACTGAGATGATAATGTTGTTTCTGTACCAATTTCTTCTAGCGTGATGCTTCCAGATCTTAGTATGATACGATCCTTTGATAGATGGCTGTGTGCAGTGCCATGACTTCTATAGGCGTCTATTTTAAAAAGGAGAATTAGGGGAACACTTCTTGCCTACTTATTTATTTACTTGTTTTAATCCTACTTACATCTTTGTTTCTTCCTTTTGCAAAGTAAAGCATATACATTGTAAAGTCAAGCATCACTGCAGTTATCCCTCGTTCTGCATGGTTCTCTTATTGCTGGTTGATTCAGGAAAACCTTTATCTGCATTATATCTGGGTTATGGTGATAGTACCCCAACTCAAGTAAAAACATGGACATGTTCACTGAGCTGACTTGAAAGCTTCTGATGTTATTATTTGGAGTCATTCGGTATCAAACATCTGGTCTGTAAAATACTAACTGCTACGGATCAGAGCATTTAATAAAGTGAGTGGAAGCTGCAGGGAGGTTAAGCCACTTGTTAAAGGTCATGTGGTGAGTTCAGCTTGGGATTTGGGAGACATGTAGAGTAAAAACAAGTGGGTACATATTGGTGTGGCTGTAATACAAGTCTGTCATATCCAGTGTAAGTATTAAATGGTCTTGGTTAAGGTAATTACATGGCCTGCACCTCTGCTTCTTTAGGGTTAATCATGAATGGAGAGAGAACCTTTATGGTAAGTCATTCAGTTCCATGCTTGAGAACGGTCCCCCAGAGAGGTGCTTGTTCATAAATCCTTTACGTGTGTGTGAAGCCAGTGTTCAGTGTTCTGTTTAAGGCATATCTTGGATATAAGAAGCAGCATGTGAGTTTTTTGTCAAATAACTTAGGAGATTTTCCTTGTCTTTTGATACTTTTTTTTTTTTTTTTTTTTTTTTTGAGGCTTAACTGCTTAAGGAGCAATTTAGATCTAAGCTTGGATTACTTTTATTGTATTGCAATAGAATGTTAAATCCCATTGTTTATTCAAATTGAAAGCTAAGGAAGAGTCTCTGGAATCATGTTGTCTTCTTGCCTTCAATTTCATTCTGTCATTTAAAAGAGGAAAATCCATGTTTTCTTAGTTCTTCAGCAGGTTCTTTTTTAATGCTGTCATTGTTATCCCACTTGAGCTCTGTGCTGCACCAAACCACCCGTGTGCTCTGGTACTCCGGTGGAGCCGCAGCCTGCCAGTCTGTGAACATGTCGAGGCCTTGCAGATAAGGAACTAGAAGACTACACGTAAGCACTGGTGTAGAGTATCCCTCTTGCATTCACTAGGTGTCAAGGCTTGTCCTTCTGCAAGGTTACTGTCCCCTTCTTGGGTTACAGTAGCCACAAGCCTCTTTAGCAAGACACAGAGGGATCTCGTCCCCCTATTCCTTAGTTTTGCTGGATGAAGTTGAATTTGTGTAAATTGGCTGGGCTGGCACACGGAAACCATCGAATCACAGAATACCAGGTTGGACAGGACCCCAGGTATCATCTGTTCCAACCTTTCTAGGCAAGGCATGACCTAGACCTGATGTCCCAGCACCGTGTCCGGTTGAATCTTAAAAATATCCAGTGTTGGGGAATCCATGAAGGCTCTTATGCCCTGTTATTGGAGCTCTTATTCAGCTGTTTGTCGTACCACTGCTCAGTTATAACTTGGTGGTAATTCCCTTGATGCCTGAGAGTAGTGGCTTGTCTGGTGTGCTTTTTTTCCTTTTTGAAGTGTGTGCAAACACCTTTTTTCACCCTGCTCTCCGTCCTACATAAGTGTTTGCTACTCTGAATGCAGAGCCTCACCTAGATCAGTATCTGGGCTGTTGCGGAGCAGTGATTGATGGCTTCTGTCCTGACTTCTCCAGGAAGGTGAAACCCATTCTTGCCATCTTTGAGCATCCCAGGGCTGGGAAGACCCTCTAAAGGATGGGATTCCCAGAATCTGTTAGAGGTTCTGAGGTGTAGTGAGACTGTGTGTGTCTCTCTACATAATGAAGCATTCAGGAAAAGCTGACACAGCAGGGAATGTGGCTGATTTCTGTCTGCAAGAGAGGGAGGGAGGTGTTGCTGAGTCGTGAAAGGCAGGGTGCGTAGGGGCCAGGCAAAATACTCCAGACCTCCTTGGAGAATGCCACAAAGCTCTCTTGTGAAATACCAAACCCAACAAAGTGACCCTGCCATGGGTCATGACGGGCTGTGTTTCTGAAGAACATTGCCTGCTTGTCATGCAGCCCCATAGCCACTTAATCAGTGATAGCCATGCTGTATCTTCCAGCCTTTCGAGAACACGTTTTACTACAAGTAAAGGTTTGTGTGGGGAAGCTATGGAAACAGCCCTGTGTGTTTCTTGCCTCTGCATCGTTATTCCTATGCTATTGTATGTAGGTCTTGCCCACGAGGCCTTTCTGCAGTGTTGCACAAAACCATTGTTATTTAGAATGCTTCTCTTGCAAACAGCATTTAGTGAGGTTGGGTTAGAGGGAAAAGTTTTCTGCCTCCAGGGAAGCTGAATGAATGGCCAAATAGTAACAGGCTGAAGGGGACAATTTCTGGAGTTCTTGGGCACAAGAAGCCTGTTGAGGAGCCCAGCATAGTATAAATGTTGATTTGATTACACTCTAGTGTGTTTAATTTGTATGAAAGAGCTGTGGCATCCCCTCAGTGACCACCATCTGTGGAGATCACAGTCATGACTTTGCTGGTGACAACATGCAGAGCCACCCAAGCAAACCTGCTGCCTCTCTGAACTGCTCTCCCTTCTTTCACTTCTCAGCTGGTGTGTCTGTGTAGAGCCTGATATTGCTTAGAATGAGTGCTGGGGAGTAAGCAGCACTTAAATAAAACCTGTCAGACTGATCAACTGTACAATCTGCCACCCTTCTGCAGCTCCTGTTAGAGTAGCTGAATGTTTCCTGGTGAAAGTTAAAGGATGTAGAGCTCCACATGACAGGAGCAAAGGTTAAATCAGTGGGGTACTTGGTGGGCTAATAGGCTGACTGATGGGGCAAGATTTCTCCTTCCTAGTTCTGCTGTACTTGTTTTACATATCCTATTATAACGTGGTTTATGAAGACCATCTGACCATCCATCGTTTCTAGTGTTGGAATAGCCCCACTGGTCCCTTTTAACTAGCAAAATTACAAAGAAGATCCATCTGTTTTGGTGCGAAAGCTCAATGTGTCTTCTGTGCCAGTTGAATGTAGTGTAATCAGTATCTGCACAGTTACTAATGACTTCCTGTGTGTTTGCAGCCCAGAAGTGGTAGGACAAAACCCCCTTCTTTATGGCTTTGAATAATAACTGCAGCTGTTGTCAAACAGATATGATCACCAAGCATAGGCATTTTGTGCTGGTTCCCTCTGGCATTGCTGGTGGCTATTTTGATTGTTTGCATTGCCATGCGCAGGCTGCTCTCAGTGTACTGGCAGTCATCTGGGTCTGACAAGCAAAGGTTATTCTTCAAGGTACACTTCCATTGCAAGAGGAGTTCCTGCCCAGAACTGTTGATGAGTTGGAGAGAGATACCCTTCTGCAAAGGTACATGGTGTGACATTACACCTAATTAATTTAATAGTAGGATGCTGCCTAAATGGATGGTCTTGTTCCTTTGGTTTCAGCCTCCACCCAAAGCCGCGTGTCTTTTGTAGCTTCCCCTTGAATTTAGCAAGGGGTGACGGCTGACTAAGTGTAAGTGCTACCTACACCAAAGACAAAAAGCATCAAAAAGGCTTATATGGTGGAAGTGATTTGCCATGTGGCTGCACACTTGGACATAATGGGGGTGGGATTTGGGAAGAGCATGGCTTACCTCTGACAACTCACCATTTAGGCCAGCTAAGCTGTACCAGTCAGGTGATATCTTATGCTTTCCTTAACCACCATGTTGTCTTGAGATGGTAATAGAGGGGAATTTCACCATCATCTTTGGGTATTCTCACTCACTGAGATGATTAAGCTGGACTAATACAAACATATATTTATCCTGGTGAGATAGAGAATCTCATGTAGCAGGAAGCCTCTGCTTCCTGGAGGCAAGTATATAGGAAGCTGGAGCTGACCTTGAAAGCAGTAAAGTCCAGACTGTTGTTGGTCTGAAATTCCTGTTTTGAGTGTTTCTTTTTCGCTTGTCCTGAAGGTAGATGGCTGAACAGCATGTTCTGGGCTTGCAGCATGAAGGAGATGTCAACCTGTGGTTTCACATTGTAGTAATGCACTTTAGGATACCAGACTGGCCAGCTTGTATCACAGAACAGCCCAAACAGTGCATCCTGTGACCTCCTCACACTGCAATTACCTGTGTGGTTAAACATGTGTCATTGTTTTGGGTGCCAGAAATGGTGTGTCCTCTGACTTACCTGTGCACGTCATGAGTGTTTTGGTTTGTCACAGATCTGTTTCATGGAGGTAGGACACACATTTTGGCAGCTGTTTTCTTGGAGGAGTGACTAACGTGATATAAGGAGTAGTATTTTCAAAAGTGTTTGGCACTGAGCTCTATGAAATTGCTGGCATTGGAGTAAACTGGTGTTCTGCACTTTTTTTTCTGACTTGCTTTTTGTTGCTATTAAATCACAAAGTTTATGCGCTCTAATTTTAACTGAGGTAGACAGTGACTAGAGAAAAAGAAAAATCCTCTTTTCTACTTCAGTACTCTGCCTCTCCCATGGGTGCTCCCAGCACAGCCCTCTGTTGCCAGTGAATAAAAGGTAATAATTTGCTTGCTGTGAGACAGGTCAGGCACTTGTTGCATGCTAAATAAGGGTTTGACTTGCATGTGCTCGTGCGCTGCGATGGAGTGCTTCCTGGCGTGAATGTTGATTGTCTTTTTGTTGGTGAGATTATTATACATTGGCTGGAAAGACAGAAAATGAGTGTTTTTAAACCCAGTGAAGAGTTGGTGTCATAGGCAGTGGGTGGTGTGGTGTGGGTGGTAAGGTGCCAGTTGGCTGCGATAGCCAGCCTGTTTTATTGAAGTGTAGGTTGTGTTAAATATGCTTTCAGCCCTGATGTGGGTGTAACTTTGCTTTTCTCTGTGAAGGATCCTAGCCTATACCAATTCTCTTTCGATTACCAGGAAAAATACTAGCCTTTCTTTTCATTGTAAGAATATACCTGCATCGTAAGGGACTAATTTGAGATGTGTAATTCTCAAGTGTCTCGACACGGAGCACTTTGTATGGCTTTTTACTGGCCTCTAGCCGTCCAGGAGGCTAAGAGAACAGTAAGGCTTATTCCCAATGGGGGGGATGCAAAGCTCTAGAGCAGCTTAGTTTCTTTTTTTATGTTTTCCTTTATTTAGTAGTTATTATTATTATTTTTTTAGTGCAAAGACTGCCTCTGGGTTTGACGCAGGTACAGCAAATTGAGATGATTCAGGCTTAAGCTTGAGTTCATAACCCTGATCATTATGCTTGGATGTTGCTGTGGCTTAAGGCTCTCGTTAGGTGCAACATGTGTTGCTGTACTGAAGAATGGGAGGAGGAGTAAGTGTAAACCCCTGTGGTTATGTTGTACGAGTCAGACTGTTATCCTTTCCTAGAGTATAGTACCTATTGGAAGAATTTTATGGTATTATTTTTTTTTACCTGCCTAAAAAGAATATTAATTGCTTTCTCCTTGTGTACCAAGTGTTTATAACTCAATGCTAAATGCAGAAGATGAGGCAGAGCCTGCCTGAAGGGGCAAGCCTCCAAAGACCCAATTCTCCTTCGCTGACTCCAGGAGGAGGAGGAGCAAGCTCCAAGTAGGACACCAACAGTACAAGTCCAAACACCATGTAAAGGCATGATTCTGCCAGTTGGCTTGCAGCGGGTTTTGGTGATGTGTCCAACAGTGCAAAATCGATGGTTCTAAGGAGCCTCAAGGAAAGATTTGAGGAGAAGGGGGAAGAGTACTGAGGCGGGGGGAAGTATATGGAGGTGAGGAACTTCACAGATGGCAAAGGGAAGAAATCTGTGAACATGCTGCTGTGTGGAACAATATGAAGAATGTATTCAGCGTTTGTTTACCCTGAATTCCTGCAGTTGTTAAACTAAATTGGTGCAAATCCAAGTGTGGATTCAGGTCTGAGCAGAATGAGCTGTACATGATGTGCTGGCAAATGTGGATGCTCGGTAAAAGGCTGTGGTTTCTCACATGTGTTACTGAAACCAGTTTAGTTTATATATCTGAAAAAACAAACAAACTGGTCTACGTCTTTTACAATGTTTTCTTATACTGTATGCTGATGTTGCAATAGATACCTGCAGTGTGAAAGTAGACGTGGCTTTAAAAGCCGCACTTGATTTGAGACATTCTTGCCTTCAGTGACATGTGATAGCTCAGCCAAGGAGCATGGACTGTGTTGCTCCTGTGCTTAGCGTTCATCCAAACAGTGAGCTTTGTTTGCATAGACCTTTCTGCTGTCTGGCTTATGGGGGGACTTTTGCTCTTTTCTTGTGTGTGAGAATGACTCAAGAAATACATCAAGTTGGAAACTGTAACTTGGATTCGAAGTAAAAGTCTTTGGGAAGCTCTCTTCTTAATGGTCTTGTGCCTAATACTCTCTTGAAAGAGCGGAGGTGGAGGTTAGGAATCCTGTGTTTACCAGTCCTGAGCTGTGCCTGATTTCACAAAATCAAAATGGCTAAACCAAGAGAATGATGGTTTTCTATAAGGTTTGGCAGAAAGAGAGTAATCACATCTTCCTCATTTGTAAGTCTGAACTGAAGCACTGAGCTCTGTCTTTGAGGGTGCAGTCCATGAACTACAAGGGTTGCAAACCTACATCTGTTAATTTCAGATGGCAGCAATGCTTGGCCAGAACTCTGACTGTTTTCCTTGCAGCTCTTCAGATTCCCCTAATGATGATTCAGATGTATGCCTGATAGCGAGACCTAATGTGGCGTTTGTGCTGTAGTGTTTTGCCCAGTTTATCTAGTGTGTACCAAAAGGCTTTCATTCTGTTCTCTCTACATTAAGGATAAAGGGGAGAAAAAAGAAGGGGAGGGGAAATGTTTCTCTTTGCTGTTTCCAGCTCTTTCTCCCATCCTCCCCAGAGTGCACATAGATGTATGTTTTGAGTCCTGGAAAAGATTGACATTTTCACCAAAGATAAAATACGAATATATAATAAACTTATCTTTAAAATAATCTATACAAGCAGAAACTACCATGCCTTTTACAGTAAAGGCTTAGTCTTGTTTTCTCCTGTGATACAATTGAAAGGGAAAAGAGCTGTGCTTTATATAGACTGGGAATAAGCTGAACAATCCCATGGTGCTTCCTACTGTACTCCACCTACCTTGCATCATAACTTCCTTTCTCGTATTTATGGCCAAAAGCCAGTGCAATATAAGTGGAGTAGTGTGTGCAGCGGGTGAGAACCCAACTCCATGCGTTTAGGTGTGGCTATAGGCAAATACTAAACTTGACTCTCCATTGCTGTTGAACCTAGCTTTATTGGACAGCTGAATATGAAAAGGACTGGGGATAGCAATCATCCCGCGTGCCTGTCTTCTAGTAAGTCTATTATAATCTTTTCTTACCTTAATCTTTTACTTACCTTAATCTTCAGGTCTAGTAAGTGAGGATGTTGCCTACTGAAGGACTGTTTTCAGGTTCTGAGGAACTCGATGTGAAAGAATCACTGAATTACTTTATTATTGTGGTATACTTTGCATTAAATGGAGAGGTGTAACTATATACCAGCTCAGAGTGCTGCTTATCAGAACAGGAAAATGTGCTGTTGTGCAGGCTGTCTTCTCTTGTTTAGAAAGTTGCATCAAGTCAGCAAAAATATCTGTTTTAGCAGCTGATTTTTTCGTGGCCATCTGGGAAGGTGCAGCATCAGTGCTCCCACTAGGTAAGGTGCAAGACTTCCTTTTAAAACTCTTTGTTTGGAGGGGTTTTATATTTAACAGGGAAGTCTCATTTCTGGCTAAAACTGTGGGTATCGCGTCTGTGGGTGGAAGCAGTTATTTCTCATTTCTGTTGCCTGTACTTGAGATTTGATAGCTAGTTTAGTCATCCTAAAAATTCAATGTTGCCAGTTTTTCAGCTCAGATTAACTTCTAGAAATATATTTTAGTTCTGGATGTAGATGTAAATTCATAGAGTTGTTTAGATTGGGAAAGACCTAAAGAGCAGCTTTTAATGCCTCCTTAAAACCTAGAGCTAAGTAAATTTGTTATGTAAGCTAAGACCATTACTTAGCTGTGTTATGGAAATACAAAAACCCCAAACACTAATATTGTGTGCTTCAAGGATATTAGGTTTCAGTCTAAAATGCAGGGAATATGAAATGTGGTACAGAATTATTAGCTCTAATGCAAGGTAAGAAATCGTGATTTCCAGAGGCACTATGCTTGTTTGGCCACCAAATAATGTTCTTGTCTCTGTCATTGCCTCCTTGTATGCCTTAGTTTCCCTGCCTAGAAAGTAGGAAACTGCTTGCTTGTGTCACGACTTCCTGGTCATAAGATGCTTTGAAGATGAAAAATACTATGTGAATGGATGCCATGGTTTGTATTGTATGTTGCATGCTGTGCAGGAAGACTACATAAAGTTAGGAATTCAGCAAATGGTAAAAACCAGAGTGAAGTTCTGGGGCTTTTTTTTTTTGTGTTTAATCTTTACTGGATTATAATATTTCGTAAGGGCTGAGTTTTGCCTTGGAACATTGTTGTCCATTGTTGCAATTTTATGATCTGAATTAGATCTTTCACCAGAAACTGTTGGGTAGGAAAAGTATGTTCATCCTTTAAACTCTGGTAGTTTCAGCAATTAGTGAAGCCCGTATATTTTAATTTGCATCATGCACAGTAATAGTTTTCTCCTGAATATTTGCATCCTTATATTAATTATTAATATAATAATATTATTAGTGTATTAATTAGAAAGTGTCCAATGTAACAGCCTTTTAATACCCAAGATGTCTGATTACAGTTTTATAGTAAATAAGGAGTAAGAGAATGCTGCTCCTTACAGAAACGCCATCAAACCTGAAAAGTAAATTGCATTTCTACTCCCCCCCACCCCCTTTTTATATTCAATAATTGAGGCCTTCTGATCTAAGGAGAAGATTGGTATGACGTCTTTCATATGAAATGATATCCTGTGAGATGGATGTGAATCGTAAGGCATGTGTTTGCTCAGGTTCGTATTCCAGACAGGTTTGAAAGCTGACTTCTGGGTTTTTAATACAACAAAGCAGGAGCCAAAATACAGTATGGTTGTAGCCTAGCAGTTTTGTAGAGCTAGCCATTAAATATTTTACTTTGAATTGAAAACTAACTTGCAGATGTTGAGAGCTGTTATGTCGTATTTAATATCAGTGCAATTGCATGAAATGATCCTGTTGATGAGATTAGCAGCAAATGGGTCAGATTTGCAGGCAAATGTAAGGCGCTCTGGGACTGACGTGCAGAAGAGAGATGAAGGATTATAAAGTGGGGTGTGACTTGCTTTAATTGATGCCCTTTTCTGTCCTCATGTTTGGTTGCTTTTCTTGCTAGGTTCTCTTCCTGTTCCTGGGCGTGTTACAATCCAGACTTAGTGGCTGTAGGTGGAGGTGATGCATAAATAATATGGGTTGGAACAAAATGATATATTTCACGTTGAGAGAACTCAAAGTTGTAATTCACACCGATTTGGATTTTCTTAGGTTTGTTTCTGAAGAGGCAGGCTTTTTTGAGACATAAGGTCCTTTCTGTTTGGTGCTCTGCTTTGCCATTCAGTTGTTTGTAAGTAGTACATTGCAGTCATTCCTTGCAAAAACTTGCTTTAGCTTGTGTGTCCTTGCTCTTTGTGTCCTTTGATGCCCTTGGTGCATCCGATCGAACTGCCTCATTTGGTGGCTCCATAGCTGCAAACTTTTATTTTCTAAGCTGTGGCAGAGTCAGCTAAAACCTGTGATGTGATTTTGAGAAGGAACTGCTTTAGTAGCTACATAACACATCCCTGGATCCTTGCAAGTATGCCACAGTACCGGTGAACAGTGAGTACCTCTTGGGGGTGGGGACTGAGGGGGAAGTCTTTAGGTTAGAATTTAGGTAGGGACCTGACTTCTGTTTAAAGGTGCTCAGCCTGTATGCCGAGCACCTAAAACTCAGTCTTTAGAAGTCTTGAGAGGAAATAAACCTAATGGACTTGTCAGATAGTTCAGTATTTGCCTGGATGCTGTCTTTAAAAGAAGAGTAAGGTCTGACTGAGATTTCTTTGCCCTCCTCCTTATTTGTTTAACCATTTATGCCTAGCTTGAAACTGATTTTTTTTTTACATGTTATTTCTCCTTTTTTCCCCTTTATATTAATTCCTGGATGCCTATATATAACTGTCTTAACACCTTTGGTTTTAGGAAGGAGCAAAAGATGGCTTTAATATTCTAGCTTGATGCAATTTTTAGGCTTCCAACTTCTGAGCAAGGTGTCATGAGGCAATTCTTGTTTCCTTTGTTTTTCACAGCGATCAAAAAGCAATATAAATTAGCTGGGAGGGTGGTTAATAAATGTTGTATTTGCACTGTTCTTAGGGGAAAGATAAGTTCTTGGGATCCCAGTGCAACGTGGCATAAGCCACAGCCGCCACTAAGTGTTGTGAGCAGTGCCAAGAAGCCATAGCAGGCTTTTGGTTCACAGCAGCTTCTTCTATCTTTTCCACCCTCTCTGGAGAGAGGGACATCTCTCTGGGTGCTCTCTGGTCAATGCTTGCCCTAGGCTCCTGTGCAGCCAGGTGGGGAGCAGGGTGCTCCAGGAGACCTTGTAGATGTGGAGGCAGTGGAGCAGGCAGGGCTTGCTCCTTGCCTCTCTCCTGCAAGGTGTTCAATGTGACTACCATTTGCATGGCAGAGAAGGGACACAGCTACCTAGAGGACTTTTGAAGCATCTCAGCATTGCCTCTGGAGCTAAAGGGAAGTGGGATGAGGTAACTGTGAAGTTCGTGTCAGTTTTGTAGCCTTTCGGTTGCTTTAGACTCTTAAGACTTCGAGGTATGTTTTGCAGAGTGTGGTTTAATTATTTATACACTTCCTGCCCTCTCCCAGTTCCTATGTGGGGATATGTGGGATAGAGACACTACCAAATCTCAGAAATGGCTCTCACATACCAGGTTTAAATGCTTTTGGCTTAAGGTATTAGTAATTATCCTGAGCATTGTGGATAGAAATGGCACCTTGTGATCCTTCCTGTGTAGTTGTCTGGATTGGTAAATCCTAAGGATTAACAACTGGATATAAACGGGCACACTGAAGAGTGAACAGCCGTGCTAGGGTCAAATTAGGCCTCCTTTGTGTGTATAATGCCATGTTTTTTATAATTTTCTCTTGATGCCCATCTGTGAGCTCATCTTTTAAAACCAATAAGTGTTACTGCAGATGCACAGCCTGTGCAACTTAGTGTTCTGAATACGAGGTTGTACAGCATTAAATGTGAAGCATTGATGTGTTTTACATACCTATATAACCCTGCTCTAAAGCTATTTGGGGAACTTCTTATTTTATACTTCTCTGCCCTAATTTTTGTGATTAAGAGCTATTCCTACCTGGTTGCACGTGGCATCCCTCGCCATCAGCCTCCTCTAGAAACACTACATCAAAAAGATACCGTGTTTAGTGACAAAAGATTAAAGCTGAGTATCAGAGTTCCTGCTTGGGAAGCTTTGTCTCTTAATTTAGGTCAGGACTTCAGCGTGTTGTGCTGTAAACAGCATAATGGTTGCGCCAGTCTTCACTACCTAATAAGTGTTATGTGGTAAGCTGATCCTACCTGCCTGCCACACAGCTCTGGCCCACACAAAGCATACCCGAGAGGGAGCAGCTTAAAACACATTCCCTGCCACCCTGGGCGAGCAGCTGTGACCCTGGCTGGCAGGCAGGATGCTCTCCTCCAAGGGCAGAGCTGTGGAGTGAGCAGTAGCCTTGATTAAACATAAAATACTCAAGTTCTGGGTGTCCCACCCCATCTGCGGGCTCTCCACAGCATTCACCGGCTTCCTTCAGTCAGTAACTGGAACTTTGTTGCTGCCTTTGCATTTTTCACATTGTCTCTCCTAATTCCTTTCCTTACAAGTGTTTGTGTGTGGGAATGTGACAAGGAGAAGGTTGGGGGAGCTAAACATTTTCCTAAGGGTTGCAGGCAGTTTTGAGCTTTATTTCAGCAGGTTTTTCCCACTCTGTGAATATTTTTGGAAGGTCTTCAGGAATTTATCCAGAAACTATTGTCTTGAGGAGCTAGGCAAAACCAGAGATCAAGCTCTGTGTGCTCTTGGTGCTAAATCTGGTTCAGTGCCAGGGCCTGAAATACTATTGGCAAGTGTTTATACTGCCACAAGTGGGACAAATGCTTATACTCTGTATAACAAGACAGGCTGAGTGTGGAGTGCTTTTGCAGAAGTCCTTAAAAGAATTAAGGCAGCTTCTCTCAGAGGGGTGGAGGGAATCTTGGTACTGGAAAGACTTGGGAGACATCAGGGATGTGCATGGTTGTATTCCAGGAGAATCCCCAAGAGGGAGTTCCTAAAACTGTAAAGAAGATGGAGCTAAATTTTACTTTGCAGTGGCATGAAAACCCCCTCTGATTCTGGAATATTCACACAAAATCACAGAAGTAATGCTTGTGGTAATGGTTTTGTGCTTTGTTGTTGCTTGTGTGGTGTTGTTGCTATTGTTTTTCAATTAAGAAGAATATTTATACCTGTTTCTTGCCTTGCTTGATTTGGACTTTCTTTATTTTGACCTTTGAACTGGTGTCTGTAAGGATGCATATACCTCCTTTACCCTATAAATGAGGACAGGTAAGGATTTGTTTTTTCCAGCTCTATGAAAAAGATGAGCTGTGTAGCCCTATTGATAAGGTTTTCTATTGCTTGAAATACTTAGTGAGTAATTGCTTGCTGGGTATATTTGACAGGTTTTTGTGTTGCTGGAAGTCATGCGACTAGCAGCCAGTTGATAGTGAAATTGAGAACAGGTCTCAGAAGAGAGTTGACATTAATTTTTAGCTAGCAGCTAAACTTTGATAGCAGTTTAATATTAATAGCATACAGTGAGGTGGTGTTCCGAGGCAGTCATCACTGATATTTCCTATCAAATAAGGCAACTAATTTCTAAAGTGCTCATTTCCTAGTTGTGGCAGGAAAGACACAAGCAAGAATAACATCTGTGTGGTGTGTTTGTACAGAATAATAACCAAAGATCAAGGATCCTTCTACAGCTATGAAGACGAAAGCCAAGTAAAATACCCTTACTTCCCTGTGAATAACGTTTGGGGGGACCTTGTATTCAGACTGAGACTAGGGGTGTACCAAGTAGACTTATGTTTCTGAGAAACCCTCAGATGAAATGTGTTATGGTGATGTAAATTACATTTCTACTTCACTGCCTACATAGTAAGGTCTGTTCTATTTTAGTGTGGTTTTTTTACAGACATAAGTGCTGTAGTTTTTCACTATAAAGTATATTTCTGAACTCTAGATGGCTGTTTCTCCTGCTGTGTCAAATAGGTGCAGTATATAGATACAGTAAGGTGGGGGGAGTTCTGATGCATCATGTTAAGGGCAAAGGAAGGAGCAGTAGGTCCAGATTTGAAACCACACAATCTTCCAGCAAGGTAATTTAGTTGAGCAGAGAGTAACTCCTGTTGGGTCTCGCTTGTACCAGAATCTGGTTTTGTTTTGAAATTCTGTATGCACAGTAGTTGATAACAAATGATACAATTGTGTTGAAAATAAAGCATTTAATGAGAGGGTTGTGGCTCTGATGTGCAGTCTGTGTTACAAAATAACCATGTGCTGTTGTCTTTTTGTGTTTTCCAGATGTTTCTGACCGTGTACCTCAGTAACAATGAGCAGCACTTCACTGAGGTGCCAGTCACCCCTGAAACAACCTGCAGAGATGTGGTGGAGCTCTGCAAGGAGCCTGGTGAGAGTGAGTGCCACCTGGCTGAGGTGTGGTGTGGCTCAGGTAGGTTGGGCTTGCACTTTGTGGATTACTAAGTGTTTTTTGGGCTTGCATTTTGTGAATTACTATACCCATTCATTGCTTCTAATACAGTAGCACGCAGAGACCTGACAGATGTGGTTCTGTCCCAGAGGGTTTCTGCCTTATAGCTCTGCTAATCTCTTCATCAGACCTGCTGTATGATCATGTATCTACAGAAAGGCTCACACATGCAAAAATGATCTGAAAGCAAAAGAAGGGGACTCAAGCTGCAGATGTTCTTGTGTCTATGCAGCCCTTCTCTGACTGAAATGAGTCTCTGAGGGTGTGGGGGAGTTGTTTTCTTTCCTTCTCCTCACAGTGGATCCCAGTGGCCTGTGCGTGTATTTGAAGTAGTACGTTGATAGTTCAGTGACCCAGTCAGAATTGTTTCTTCAACCCTGTAGGCATTTTCATGTGCAACGGCAAAGGAAAACTTCCTTTTTCTGATGACACCTTCATTGTTCCCAATTGTGTTAATTTAGTTTGGAAGTGAAGGAGCATTACCAGAATTAATAGGAGTTACCTGATGTGAAGTGCTCTAAAGAAGGTGTGGGGGAGGGAGGGCATAGAAACTGGTTTGGACTGTTCCCTGTCCTTTTAAGCCTGTGGAAGAGGGTTTTATGGAGGTGGTCAGTTGTGGCTTTTTTAATTCTGTGTTCTTGCTGACTTTTGTCTTGGAGGTTCATGTCTCCCTGGCTTGCAGTGCTCCACTGGAACTGGAGAACATGTCAACAAACAAATGAAAAGCTGAAGCATGGCTAACTTTTCATGGCTTCAGTGCAAAGGGATTATTGACTATGTCCTGTCTCTGTGGTACTCATTAGATACTGGTAGTTATCCGGAGGTGTAAAATAGATGAAGGGGTTTAAGTAATGAAAGATAATTATAATTGATCCAACATCTTTGAGATGCTTCAACAAAACTATAAAAGAATCAGATGATGAGGGCTTATGTTCCTGTCTTCTGCTGCTGTTGGCTTACGCTCACATCTGTTCAAAGAAGTCTTTGAGCCGGATGTTTGTTTAATAGCATGAGATACCTGAGTTGTCTCTTGGGTTGTCTCTTCTGGCAGTTTCTGATACTTCTAAATTTAAAAAATGCAACAGAATTTTCTCCTTAGAAAAGAAGCATCTTTTCTATATAAATGGTAGTAAAATAAAATCACCAACCAAGCATGGAAAGAGGTATTTTAGGAAGGTTTTTTTTATTGTACATCTTTGTCCAACTCTGTGTAAATCAACACAATACCAAACTCTGTAGTGAAACACAAGTAAAATAAAGGTTTTGGTAAACCCACTGAATTTATAGTTAGCTGTAGCCCCATGCCCTGTCAAAAAGCACATATTGTGATGGTGAAGGACAGGATTTTCCTTTTGTTACCAAAGTTGGAGCCCTGCTAGAGTGGGCAGCTCCTCTTCTTGTGTTTCTTGAACTTGGAATCTTGATTGGCTTTGAGATATTGATGCAGAATATGCTAGAAATGGCAGCAAGATTGTCCTGAAATCAAGGGGAGAACACCTATAGTGTGAGGCAAGTGAAGTCTGCCAGTACTTCGTGTCCAAACAGTTTTGTTAAGCTCAAAAGTGAGCTTCCGGCTGAGTGAGATCATGTAATACATGAAGGCTTATTTGTAAAATCAGGCTGTCAGCCTCTCTGCTTCTCAAGGAGATGTAAGAAAATAATCTGGATACAGAAACATAAAGCAGAGATTTTTTTCTTGAAATTAGTCTTTGTAAAGACGTCATGAGACACCATGAGAACAGATAATCTGGATGTTACTTGCACAGCTATTGTTGTAAGACAGAAAAAAACCCAAACCCCTCCCTGTATACAGTGAAAACCTTGACAGTTGTTTTAGAAACCAAATTATTCTTGTTCTTTTCACTGATCTTGTCATACTTACTCATTATTTAGTTCTGTACACAAACACTGCTACGTGTGTGTATGTGTATAAAACTGTAAACAGGTTCAAATTGTACCTGCTAACAAAAAATGCATTAGTCTCAAACCATGGAAGATTGAAAGATTTGAGTACTGGCTGAAGTATGTGCATGTTGTTTCACATAAAATATATCCTTTCTTAAGCATCTGTATAACATCAAGTAGTAACCATTTGCAAAAACAACCATTTGCTGCCACCCGTCCCTAAATCCAACATATACAAATCATATATGTTTGATTTATTGGGTGGGGGGCAGCAAGGGCAGGAAAAACTTTTAGCTTCTACCTAATCTCGTTCGAGTTGTCAGCAAAGTTCACTATCTTGTTTTGCCAAGATACGCCACAACTTCTGTTGTGTTTGCCTTTTACACTGAACAAATGAAACTATTTTAAACCAAACATGGCACAGCGCAGCTAACCTGGGGTAGAAACGAAAGATTTATGTAGGAAAATGACTTCTCAGGCTTCAGTTACTGAGATCGGATTGTTCTTGCCTCGCTTGTCTCCCTCTCTTTACGATGCTTGCTCAGGAATTTTAGCTTCTGTTGTCAGACCTTATTAAGGGTACTTTGAAAGATTGCTGCAAGTGCGCTTGAGGCACTCTGCGCCCTGAAGGGGGCAAGTTTCCTACTCGCCCTGTCCTCCCAGTTTTGTTTGAAATTTGATGAGTATCAGGGCGAACTTTCTTCATCTTCCTGTTATTGCCAGAATTCTGCTAGGCGACTACCTTGGCCATTGTGGCAAGCAGTCAGAAGGTGTGTGCATGTATGAAGACTTCTTTTTTTCCTCTTTATAAGACAGGGAATTAAAAAGAAGTCTGATTGTTTGTCCTGTTTTCTTGAGCTTTCCAAATGTAGTTTCGTTTGCTATTTGAAAATCCCTTTGACCTTCCTTTTGAAGTCACTGAGTGGTATTGACAGAATCCTTTTCAAAGGGCATCTCCCTTGATTATAGAGTTTCAGTTGAAGTATTGCCAAGCTGCTAGAAATCTGCCTCCTAAGCCTGCTGTATATTCTTGAAGATGGAAATCTGACAATGGTACTATTGGGGTTTTTTTGTTTTTTGCCTTTTTTTCCTCTTGAATTAAGGTTTAGCAGATGAAGAGCTTTTTTAGCTGTCTAGACAACTAACCACCAAGAGACTGCTTTTTCTGTAACAGTGACCTACTTGCTTATTCTGTAAAGCTAATCTCTTTTGACAGTGACTCCAGAAATTTTCCTTCCTAGATTGCTTGAGCACAGCTGCAGCATTTTCATTTAAAGAAACACTTTTATGTTGAAAAGAGCTTTTTATGTGCTGAAAACATGTTAGTAGCTTCAATTCTCAACACCAATGATTTTTTTTCCCCCTGAAATGATTATTCCATATTAATATAGTGACTTGAAAGACTCCATTGAATATGAATTACCAACTCTGATTTTTCTTTCTTTTTTCTATTTCTTTTCCTCCCCTTAAATAATGAAAGGAAACACCCAACAGAAGCAATGTCAGCAAAACCAAAACTGGTGCAGAAGTGGTGGTGTTTCAGTCTTTCTCTGCTTGTCTTATTTCTAAAGCCAGGAATAATATCCTCTGTTTGTCTGGCACCCAGTGCAGATGGATCCAACATGATACTATGAGTGTAGCCTGACTACTTAAAGCTAGCTACTGAGATCTGTTGACCGCACAGTTGCCATCACTTTTAAAATACATATAAAAATGTGTGGTACAATGCTAGAAAACCAAAAGCAATTGCTTTTCTGTAATGATTTATTAATTTCTCAGTATATCCTGTCTGTGAATGCCCAGCTATGAAATGTATAAATTCCGGAGCAACAGTAATACAGCAAGGGAGGAGTACTGGTAAATTATGGCAGTAGGTGTAGACTCCCACTGCATTTTTGTAATATCAAAAGGCAATGAGTGAGGGTTAAAAATAAGATGTGACTGAATCCTGAACTTGGGAACAGGAGCAGGAAAAGAAATTCACTGGAACTGTGCGCGTAACTTTTAAAGAAACTTCATCTTAACTGAAAGAAATTGCAAGTTCTTATTGGAGTCATTTTTCAGTGTGTGATCTTTCTTTTCCTTTGAGCTGTGAATCCAAAATAGTTCAGCTTTTCTAGGTTTATCAGAAGTGGGGCTTTCAAAACACATGTAACCTGAACTTCATGAAATTTGCTGTCTGAGAGAATGAGCCAGACCTGTGGCTGACAGGAGCTATAAGTGATCACTTGAAGTGAGAGGAGCTGTGATGGCATGCTCAGGATCAGGCTGTTGGGTACTGCCCAGGAGCCTCTTCAGGGAATTGAGTGCTTCTGCCTGAGCTTGAGCACAAGAGCTGCAATCCAGCATTTGATTGCAATCCTTAGGAAGCCTTATGAGAAGAATTCTTCTCTGAGAGTTTCTTTGCACCTCTCAATTCTTGTCAGAATAGAAAATAGATGAGTCCCTGTAGGAACTGGCACAGACGAGCCCTTGAGTAGGGGGTAAGAATGACTGAGAAATAAGTTTGTCTGAGGTACCACAGAAGTGGAGCAAAAGGTACACCAGCACATTTCCTGCTGTGGTGAGTGGGTAAGATAATCTGAAAATACAAAACTAAGCAGAAAGCTCTAAGCTGACTATTTGCTTCCCTTGGGCTGCAATAGTGCCTCAGCTTCTCCCTTCAGGTGTGGACTTCTAAAGGGTGTATCTGCTTTTCAGAGGTGTTGGTTGAATTTCAGAAGCAAGGACTTGTATAGTGCTTTCCTACAGGAAAGGTAGAAATGCCTTGGGTGAGGGCAAGGCTTATGTGCACACAGTGGATGATGGACAGATATTTTTGTGTTATTTTGGTATGTACTCCATAGGGATGTAATAGTCAACTGGCTTTTTACCTTTTCAGAACGTCCCATAGCCGATAATGAACGGATGCTGGATGTTCTGCAGCGCTTTGGGATGCAGAGAGGTGAGGTTCGTTTCTTTCTTCGGCATGAACGCTCTCCCTGCCGGGAAACAGGTAGGTGTTGGTTTCAGCTGGTTCATTTGTCTAAGTTTCATTTCATTCTTCAAGGTTAAGGAAACAGCTTGTGTATGTAATTTATTAATGTTGGTAGTCAGTATGGTGTTGCAGCCCTTTTTGGTCTGACTGTTACTTTATTGTGAATAGAGAATGGTAGTAACAGGAAACTTGTTCATTTTAGTAAAAACTTCATCCTCCCTTGCCAGATGTGAGGACATTAAATCCAAATTGAAATTTTTGCAGGTTTCCTAGAGCTAGTCATCACCAGGGCATCCTGTGTTAAACATACTAGCCACAGCTAGATACCTAGAGATCTGTGATAGTCTCTTCTGTTAAATCTAGTAACTAAACTGTTGTCCAGTAATGTAATATTTTATTTCGACTTAGCTTGTTTCACCTGGGTAATACATTTACCAGGATGATAAATGTAGTATACTTGGCAAAAGAGAAGAGTTTTTTGATGTTTTTCCCCCAATCTAATTCATTATTAGTTTCAGGAATAGCATTAAATGAACTGCCTGGTCAGATTCTCTGAGAATGTAATATCTCTGCATTGTAGATCTAAATGTGAAACCTATAAAGAAAACTACTTTTTGCTTTTCGAGGTCTTTCTGTGCATTCCATATTAATCTCTAAGTAGTATAGTATAGTTTTACCTTTAAATCAGTCTACTGGATTCTTCTTCCTCCCCTTTTTCAGTTTTCATCCTTGGCAATCTTCATTGGTGTTGGAAATATTGCATTTGTGTTAAGTGGCATTGTACCCAGCATATGGCTAAATGTATCTTGATGTTTCAAATGTGTAATGATGATAGAATGAGTACATGAAAAGTTGAAGCTGTGCCATTTTTATCTACTAAGGATCTTAAAGTGCAGTTCAGTTGTCAGGATGTAATTTTTCAAGCCCGGGGTGCTTGCATTAGGGTTAGGATTGTTGTCATTTTATTGGCCGTAGCAGTGCTAAGCAGTATATTTGGGGAAGAGCAAATGAATAGTTAGGAATTCTGCAGTTAGTCTTGCAGGAATATGGTCTTGAAACAGGTATTACGTGGGCAAGAAGCTAACAGATGTACTGCAGGACGAAGCCACACGTGTGTCATACAAGGAAATGAGTGAGCTTGGCATTTGGCATCTGAACATGGTTTGTACGTAATTTGATGGAAACATTAAAGTAGGATTCTAGTTAAGCAGCCTTTTTACTGTTACAATGACTGCCAGAAAGAAAAACCTTTGGCCTTTTAAACTTTGTGCAAATAATCAACTGTAGATTAAGTGGCATTTCTTTCATGATAGGTGACTAACCTTTAACTATTGTTATTCATGTTCTCTGTAAGACAATTGACTGAAGGCACACCAGAACATGTAGATAATGGTTTTAAGAAAATGTCCAAATGCCTTTCTGTGAATTAACCAGTTACTGTTGTCTCATTTGCAGAGGGAAACACGTTTTCCTGACTAAGCATCTGTAGTGCAGACTTACTAGGGGCCTGTTGACTACAGGAGAAATACTGAAATAGTGTGCTGTTGGTTAAGTTGCTTTTTTGTTTGGTTTTTAACCAGTCCTATTTTTTAAAAATAAATGTTGACATCAAACAGCAACTTCTTCATAAAATGTTTTGTGTCATCCATTAAGTTATCTTAACAGTAAGCACATAGGAAGGACAAGTGTTCAGATTTTAAACCAAAATGATTGTACTCTTTCTCCTCTTATATTGAATGCTGTGTCTAAAGGGATAAGAAAAATCCTTAAGTATCTTACCATATTTGCCTATTCTTGTATTTCTATGTAGGGACTGGACAAAGGTCACAAGATCCAGCCTTAAAAAGAAATGGTGTGAAAGTGCCTGGTGATCGAAGAATAGAGAATGGAGTAAGTGCTTGATACAATTTATAGTGAGAATAGAGGCTTCCCTTCTTTTGAGATCCTACCCTGGAAACTAAGAGGCTATTCTGGAGTGATTACTAATGACTGCTCTAAAATAAACACAAAGCCTCTAGCAATTATCACCCTTGCTTTCAGTTTTTAGGATGTCTCTGGAGATCCATTGACTGCCATGTTTGTACAGGTGATCTCAGAGCAGCAAATGCAGCAGATTTTCCCTTCTCTACTCCCACCAAAAGTGTTCTCATTTAACTTCAGTTCCAGATTTCACATTGAGACCAGTTAGTGTTTCAGCATTGAATCTGTTCTTCGTCATTATTCTCCAGAAGATATAATTATGGATATAAGATTAAATCTACATTCAAGACACATAAGAACAGATAACTAATGTAATAATAGTGTTACCTTTGAGAGTGGCAGGGCTTTTTTCCCCCTGTGTATTTAAACTTTCCATTTTCTTCAACTTACGTTGAAGTACTTTGAATTGCAGTGATACACCTACGACCACAGATCCATTCTGCCATGTGCTGAGCATTCTGGGCTCAGTCAGTCAAAGCTGATTCATGCTGAGCTTAATTATATAAAGGGCTCTGAAACGCCTCTTTAAAATGCTAGAAGTAGTTTGCTAGAAGTATTAATGCTTCAAGAGATGTCAGCTTATGTGTGTTGCTGGATTGGGCTACGCATGTGTATGAGCTTACAACTCTGAGCTATTTACTCTTTTGCCATGGAAATGTGCCATTTCTTTCTACTTATTTAATTGGATACCTAGTTATTGTTTAAAGGGTTTCTTTAAAGACCTTTATCATACTTTTCTGCAGTAGCTTTGCTGAGTTACACAGTAGCCAGATTAAAAAGTCTAGACTTAGCATGCATTGGATTTTCTTTGACAGGTCAGTGCTCCAAGGATGGATATGACACTGGCTGAACTTCAGGAAATGGCGTCACGCCAGCAGCAGCAAATTGAGGCTCAACAGCAAATGCTGGCTAACAAGGTAGGTTTGGAATGAGATTGTTTACAGCAAGGAGCAAAGGTAGTAAAAGTCACATGAGGTGGAGGGGATTTGGGGTTTTTTCACCTCTTACACACAGAGGGGTCTCCTTCTTTGGCTTCCTCTTTTTCAATTTGAAAGTCAACCTATGCAAATATCCAGTAGTAAAACATTAAAATAATGCCAGTGATGGAAGTGACTGTATAGCTTACTAAAAGGATAGAGCATTAATGTATTGTCATTTATCCTCATGGCTCTGCCAGCTCTATTTGTGCTCCATGTGGTGAGCAGCAATTCACCGGTTTGATCATTGAACAGCGCTTTTTGTCTCAGGGTATAATGCTGTCCTGTAATGCTATCCTGCTTTCCCCTGATACAGTTCAATGTGCCTGGTTTCCTGGGGCAGCTGTCTGGAAAAGATGGCATATATGTGATAAAAGGAGAGTGATTTATAAAATGCTCATTATTCAGGGTGTTCCTTAATAATTTAGGGGAAAAAAATAACTCTGCATCTGCAGAATGCTGGCATAGAGTTCATATTTGACGTAAGTGTTGTTTGTACACACTACTCTTGAAAATATAACAGAAAATGCTGCTTTTGGCAGAGGATCATTAAATGCAAGCCCATCCTGAAGAACGCTTGGCCGTTTGGGTGGATGAGTTCCCATGCATTTCAGAATGTACTTTACTGGGGAAGGAGGCTGCTCTGGGGCTTGTGTTTCACTAATCTTCCTCTGTCAGAAGCCCTATCTCCTTCTCCTTTCGAGATCAGCTGGGTTCTCCCCTTTCCCCATCCCGTATATTTAGCATCTTGTTCTGTTCCCTTGGCTTTCAATAATTGTATCTCAGGGAAGTATTTCAAAACATGGCTTTGTCATGGTTCTGAAGCACCTGCAAAGTGATACTATAGCCCGTCAGAATATTTCTCTTTCATGGTAAGAGGAGGTACAAAGAAGGTGCAACTATAAATGTAAGAAATCAGCCAACCAAGTGGTCAGATTTTTCACCTGGAGTTTAGCAGCACAGTTAACACCTATTCTGCCCTGACTAATTTGCCAAGGCAGAATGTTGCCCTCAGTTCCAGCAGAGATGTGTTAAATATAGAAGAGAGAAGCCTAAACCTTTATAACTTTTGTCTGTTTCACTCCCAGGTGATGGAAAAAGACCTTGGTCTTATAAATAACACTGTAGTCACTATATATATTATATAGTGACTATATAATATATAAATATTTTTATATGTATATAAAAAAATGAAACCAGAAATGGGAAGACTATATATATTTACTATAAAGGGAGTTGTACAAGATTTTAAAGAATATATGTTTAAATTATGAGTTTGAGTCTGGATAGCTACCCATCAGGCAGGTGTCTGCTGCCTGTGGTTTGAAGAAGAGTGCCCTTGTGGGTATCCCACTGGGAGAATCTTTCATTTAACTTGCCTCCCTGGAATAAACCTGCTTTCCTAGACACCCTTTCAAAGAGGAGTTTTCCATTGCCTCCTTCCTGCCTTCTGAAGTCAGATGCAATATTAAAAATAGATTCTGAGGGGGGAAAAAAATACACTTTTCTTTTTAGACATGAGCTGTAATATCTATTCTTTGACATTTTCCTGCGTGGGATTGATGAGATTGATTCCAAACTAGTGCATATGCTGTGGGTGCTGCCTGGTTTTATATGGCTGGTGATTTATGTTTTGAGGAAGTGTTGAGTTCTAATGTTAGTAAGCAGCGGTAGTCTTGGCTGTTAGTGGGTGCTTGGGAAAGTCTTAGTTCTACCACTGCAACAACCTGTCATCTCCAGAACTGGAAGCCATGTGTAATGGCTAGTGATTTAAAGGAAATCTCTGTAAGTGATCTGGTGGTTTCTTTTAGCTCCAAACTATAGACATCAGTATATAGAAACTGATAGTGTACCGCTTTTCTAATCTTAAGAAGCAAAAAGATCCTCTCCACTGACATGATGTCTGTATAAATGGGGGTCAGGTCACTGTGAAGATTTTCCTGTGTCTTGAATGATCCTGTGTTGTGATAGCAGTGATTGTTACCAGGAAATGGTAAATTTTTAGATCTTTGGTGTGCAGTGATCCCCCACCTCAAGGTTTTAGCAGAACCAGTAAAAGTACAAAGAGAGATGGAAATGATCCATAATTTGTGGAATACCTTCTGTAGAAAGAATGTCTTATATTTTCCAGCATGACTTACAATTGTTAAAGTGTGATGTGTAATACAGATCTGTAAAATACAAGCAGGTGGAGAAGGTAAAGAGGAAATAATCACTAGCTCTTGTAACTCAAGAGCTAAGTAGTGATTAAATGAAATTAGCAAATGTCATGAAACGTAAATGCTAAATTTTTTTTTGGGCTTCAAGGGACCTTGAGTAATTTCATGGAAGAAAAATTTACTGAGGGCTGTTAGACATGGATACCACCTCTATTTCAGAAGGTTCTTCTGCTACAGAATAGTTGTACCTGAAGGATTGTATTGGGACAGAATCAGTACTTGCTCTGTTTTCTCAGACTTCCCTTGACACTCAGGGAAGACAGGATACTGGGCTAAAGCTGATCAGAGCTGCTGTGGTGATTGTTTTTGAGACTGTTTCTGGCAGTGCCTTACCAAAAGTTGATTTAAGAGAAAGAAAAAGGTGAAATTCCTTGTGTTGGCTGCAGGAACAACGTCTGAAATTCCTGAAACAGCAAGATCAGCGACAGCAACAGCAAGCTGCAGAACAGGAAAAACTGAAGCGATTGAAGGAAATTGCTGAGAATCAGGAAGCCAAACTTAAGAAAGTGAGAGCACTGAAAGGCCATGTGGAACAAAAAAGACTCAGCAATGGGAAATTAGGTGAGTTGCTGCTTGGGGAAAGTAGCCTGTGACTTTTCATGAAGTGCGGTTCTTGGAACCCTAAAATTTCTGGTGATTTCAGTGATTCAGAGGAGTTACTTGCAGCATTTCAGTAAATGTTAATCTTAACAATTTCAAATCTTGTATTTACCAAGAAAACTCCTGAATAACCTAGAACAAAATATATTTTCTTACTGTATTTTAAAATATCCCATAAGGACACCCTGTGTTTTGAGCCTAGAACATGTACTCTTTAATTACAGTGTAGGTGTTTTCCTTACTTAAACACCTTTGTGAACCACAGTAACTTTTTCCATCCTTGAATACCTCACACATTTAGTGTTGTTTTCTTGGCCTCTAAAGCTTGGCCCGATACTCATGTTGCCTCTTATGCAATAGGTAACTTAATGGCCAAAGTGGCTGAGTATTTTCTTTGTAATTATGGAAGTCTGACTAGTGTCTGGCTTGCTACAATATTAGTTGGGAGCTTGCATGTTGATGCAACATTAAATATTTATTTCAGACTTATTATCAACACATTCTTCTACCTAGCTTTTTCATTCTCCCTCTATACATATTGTACAGAACTTGTCATTTCTAGGTGGACTCAAATGAAAATATATTGGTTTATTAAGGTAAAATACAGATATATTGTTTTATTAGGAAGCATTGTGCTTTACAGATTAAGCAAAAGTGTTGATTTTTTTTCTGTGGGGAGAATTCATTTTCTGTTTGGGTTCTGTTGCACAAAATAACATCAGTTTAAAGGAATAGAAAGATGGTGAAGTAATACAAGATCTTGGAGCATGTGTATCTGTAACCCTGCACCCTCCCCAGCAGGTCTGGTTGTGGTACTTGCTTGAACTCTTATTGATTCCTTATACTGTTCTCTAATGCAACAGTTTTGGCGGTGGGAGCAGCTCGTGACAGCCATTTATAATAGACCCTAAAAAGCCTTCTGAGTTTCTGTTTAATATATCAGCCCAAGTGTTTTGTGTTCCTACGACCTAAATTCAGAGTTTTGAATATCATAAATATTGCCTTATGGTTAAGCGTGTGTCTTCCTGCTGAATTCAGTGTTAAGTGAATTTAGGCTTCTACAGATGAAATTCATCTGCTTAATGTAGTTTTGTTTCCATACTTCAGAAAGTAAAAAATGTTCTTTTCCCCTCACCATCAGTGCTCTAAGTAGACCAAATTTACATAACCTTGCTAGTGCATTTGCTTTTGCAAACACTTGGAGGATGAGCTGGTTTGACAGGGACTGCGAGTCTGCGGCAGCTGGACGCAGCCTCGGTGCAGCACTGCTCTGGAGGCCAGCAGGGCACTCTGTCCCCTTAACTGCTGCCTTGGAAGCAGCCCACGCTCTCGGCTGTTTCTCAGGGCAGCTATTGTGCTCTCTCGTCCTCTCCAGTGGAGGAGATTGAACAGATGAACAGCCTGTTCCAGCAAAAGCAGCGCGAACTGGTGCTGGCTGTGTCAAAGGTAGAAGAACTCACCAGGCAACTGGAGATGCTGAAGAACGGCCGAATTGATGGTTACCATGACAACCAGTCGGCTGTAGCTGAGCTCGACCGCCTGTACAAGGAGCTGCAGGTAATGGAAAGCCAGCTTGTGACCTGTAACACTTAAGGGCTAAAAGTTGCTTGGGTTGTTTCTTCCATCGTCAGAAAAAAATCTCATTGCTTCTGTTCCTGACAGAGCTGTGTGGCTGCCTGTGTGCTGAGGATGGAGGGTTAGTTGTACAGGGTTCAAGGTAAATAGGGAAAGGAGCACACAGTGTATATATCTCTTCCTTTCTGTTGGAGACTAACCAACATATTCTCCAGAGAAAACAATCCGAGTTTGTCAGCATGACTTGACTTTTTAGAAGGCTTTTCTCTTTGTGACTGTTTCCTGTCCCCCATCCTCAAAGTTTATTTGTTTTTATTTTTGTTGTTTTCCTCTCTTCCCTCCTCCCATTTCCCCCCCGCTTTGTGAATTTATTCAGTTGAGGAACAAACTGAACCAGGAGCAGAATGCCAAGCTGCAGCAACAGAGGGAGTGTTTGAACAAGCGCAACTTGGAGGTGGCAGTCATGGATAAGCGTGTTAATGAGCTGCGAGAGCGCCTGTGGAAGAAAAAGGCAGCTCTGCAACAGAAAGAGAATGTACCAGTAAGTGTGGGATATTTAATAACGAAAGAAATAACTTAATTTGTGACCCATACAGTCTGAAGTAAAAACTTGCTTGTGGGGAAGGCTGTGCAGATGCTAGACTGGTTGTTTTTATCCATAAGTGGTGGAAGTCTTGTATTATTAAAGTGCTTTTCATGGTACATTGGTGTTAACCTACTTTTTATGGACAAGAACTCTTATGCTGTTGTGGATTTTCTTTTAGATACTTTTTTTTTTCCTATTACTATTTCAGGTTTATATCTCTTAAGCATTTTTTAATATTGGAGTATGATTTTTCTACTGTTTTATCCTTTTTGACTTCTATTTCAAACTGTGATGGATGGATACTGCAGCTTAACATTCTTTAAATTGTCATCTTTGTCCCCCTTCCTCCACCAAGGTTTCTTCAGATGGGAATTTACCACAGCCAGCAGCTTCTGCTCCGAGTCGAGTGGCAGCAGTAGGTCCTTATATCCAGTCCTCTACTATGCCACGTATTGCTTCCAGACCTGAACTTCTGGTGAAACCAGCATTTTCTGATGGGACACAAGCTTTGCAGGTACCTGATGGTCCGCTGAAAACGCAAACTCTGCCCAACATGAGAGCTGGGAGCAGTTCACAAGCTAAAGCTCCTGCAGGTAATAACTTACAATTAATACTTATTCCCAGGAATGTTTTGTTTTCTTATCTACCAGCTCTTTGCTTTATAATAAAAGATTGTTATTTGCAATGTCATTCTTATTACTTGCAATTTTCCTGCACCAGAAAGTATATTTTGTAAACACTGAGGTTATACATTTCAGTCTATTATAAATTAAGTAATAAATAAATTAAGTAATAAATAAATTGCTCTTAGAGAGCAGTTTGAGTTGTTATACAGCATAGAACACAGGATGATTTTCCTGTAAACTAGTTATCCATTTGTTTGTTTCAAAATACTCCTAAAAGCTATAAAGTGTTTGAGTTTCTAGAGGCAGTTTTAGGACATACATGGTAACAACCTGGTGCCTGGACTTAAAAACTGGCAAAGCCAACTTTTCTGATTGTGCATTTTGGAAATGACACATGTCAAGGATTAATCAACGTTACAAGAAATACTGTGAAGGAGGCAATTGATTGCAGCACAAAAATAGCAGTAAACTTGCTAGCATGTTGATGGTGTAGGAATACAGAGAGACATAAGTCTAACATCTGACATGAGGCTTGGCCTCTCCTGCTCAGAGTGTTAATGGAGATTTGCCTGGCTTTTCTCTGTGGCTTTCTCCTACACGAAAGTGAGAGTAGAAGTCTGGAGAAACTGGAGAGCTGCAAGTGTCTCTTCTGTGCTATCTTGGGAGAAGACTCACTTTTAAGCTGGGAGAGAAGAGAAGCTTTGATCTTCCCAAAAGGAAAAAATAGAGACTGAGCTTGTAGAATAATTGTTTCTTTTTTATCTTTCTCCCTTCATCTCCAGTTCTGGCAGATATTATTGAAGTAGCCGTGGCACAAAACCAGTCCAAGTGTCTCCTGCTGTACTGGAGAATGGGGAACTGTTTCATTTTATCTGGTTTGCAGATCCTAAAACTGCTGGAATTTTAGCGGTGCTCCATACAGAATTTGAATGTTTGCTATAGCAATGTGTGGTGGTGTGCTATTTAACTGAAACCTTATTTTTTAGCATTTAGGCAAAACAACAGGTCTCCTAGAGAGACAGTATCTGATCCTGTCAGAATGAAACTTTTCTCCTGCTGCTTATCACTATTGTTTGAATTTAATATCACTTACTGTACTAGATAATTTAGGGTTCAGTAGAATTTACTGAAATATTTAAACTAATAGCAAGTTGCAAGCATTTTCTTAGCTGTTTTTGAAGCAGACTGGATGTCTGCTCCAGTGAATGTATAGACCAGCTCTAATGCAGTGCCTGTATGTACATGGAAAACAGCAAAGCAGTTTTGCTGCTGCTTTGATAGTTGTTTCTGAGCTTGGTTTTGCATTCCCTTTTTAAAACAAGCAAATGAGAGAAAATCTAAAGTGATAGGATTTATAGCAGTTAACCTGTAAATGATACTTGTACACTGTCTAGACCTGAGTCTTATAAAAATCCCCTACCTGTAAATAAGTCAAGAAAACCACTATTTTAGCTTAATCTGTTCTGCTTGTTCTCTCCCAGGTTCTGTAGTCCCCAGTGCAAAATCTTCCTCATCTGCCACAGACTGGAGTAGTTCAAATGCAGACAATCACATCAGTCAAGGATCAGCCTTGACTTCAGGAAAAGGAGTTGTGACTAGTGAAGGTCAAGGTATGTTCTCAAGTGCTTGGCATAATCTTAATACGTGGAGAATCTACTTAATGATACCTGTCTCTTCTAAATGCTTCATTAAATATATAGAATTCATATGAGAGCAAACAAAATTAACTCAAAGAATATTGCCATCTAAGCTTTAGTGTGGTGTTGCAGGGATTTAAAAAAAACAACCAAAAACCACCAAAGCAAACCCACCCCCTCCAGTAAAACCCCCCTTGTTTCAGGTGGTGAAGTAGATACTAATGCCTTCCTACATGCTCCTGTTGCAAGACACAGCATATGGCAGGCTCTATGGCCCTTCACACAGGGGTAGGATGGATACTAAAAGCATCTCTTGCATGCACTGTCTTGAACATCGCACAGAACAGGACTCTTCTTCCTACAGTTGTGTTGTCCCTTTTGAAAGTCTTCCTCTCTCTCTAACAGCAGCTGAAGGAGAAACTTTTTTACGGGACAAAGAGAAGAAGGTGCGTCCATTCTCCATGTTTGATTCTGTGGACCAGTCTGCTGGGCTCGGCACACTGAGGAAGAACCAGAGCAGCGAAGATCTCCTGCGAGAAGCACAGGTATGCAGGAAACTCCTGAACTACTGCATTCCATCTGACAGGGATTATTACACCACTTTTCCAGTGTTGCTGTCGGGAAGCTCTTTGAAAAGGACCTAGTTCTTCCTTAAGAGAGAACTTCTAAGGAAATAGATGTATTTTGGGCTTTTTTAATGGCAGGTGGTAACTCAAAATCATTCCCCTACATACTGTGGTGAAAATCTACATGTTAACTGAATACATACAAGTGGCTGTGTTACTTGTACTCGTGTGTGTACTTTTTTCCCAAAAACTATCTATACAGTATACATTTGTTTCAGTGTTTAATACAGCAGTGTCCTTCAGATGTTTGATTGCAAGACTTCCTACCTAAATCTAGGCACAGGCACAATTTGTTCAGGTAGGGGTGAAGTAACATAGAAGACCTGGGGATGGATGGCAAGTGCTTTGTTGGAAAACAAGCTTCTTGCCTACAGGTGCTACTAAGTGCCTCTGCTATCTCTAGAGAAATTACTGTGCCCTGCCATCACTTGATGTTTTAAACATAGTCGTTACAGAAAGAATGGGTTCAAAGTATAGAAAACTATGATGATAAAATGTTTCATGATGTTGTAAAACAGTATTGCAGCAACAGTAGAAATGTTTGATAATGTGTCATTCTTTAAGGCTCTTTAGACCTTCACAACAGAACTTCTAAAACATGTTTTGCTGTTTAATCTTAATTAATTTATTTTTTTTTCATCTTTCAGACAGCCAATAAAAACGTAACAAAGGTACCACCACCTGTCCCCACTAAACCAAAACAGATAAACTTGCCTTACTTTGGTCAAACCAGTCATCTGCAACCTTCTGATACTAAGCTGGATGGAAACCTGCAGAAGCTGCCTTTGGCTGTTGTAACTATGGGGAACAAACAAAAACCAGTGGTACAGCAGCCTTCCCATCCTTCTCAGCAGATACAGCAAAGAATTTCTGTACCACCTGCAGGTTCTTCCTCTAGCCAGGACCAAATTCTTCCCTCCTCCAAACAGGAGAGTCCCCCAGCAGCAGCTGTGAGACCTTTTACCCCTCAGCCATCCAAAGAGAGCTCACTCCCACCGTTTCGAAAGCCTCAAACTGTGGCTGCAAGTTCAATTTATAGCATGTACACACAACAGCAGACTCCTGGGAAGAACTTCCAGCAGGCAGTGCAGAGTGCTTTGACGAGGGCACAGACCAGAGGACCACACTTCCCAAGTGGTAAGCATGTGGCTCTCTACCTCTTTTCTCAGATAGATGTACTTTCCACCTGGTCTGTGGGTATAAAGCTGTTCTTCAGTGGAATTAAGCAGGTTAGCACAGCTGTAAGACTGTTAGGTGGATCTTACATGCTGATGTATCAGTGTTAACAGAAAGTGCAGAATATCTGTCAGGCATTTGCGAGATAATTTAATGGCAGTCCTGGTTACCAGATTAATTCTGCTTGGTTGATGGTATTATTCTGCTTCTTTGCCCTACATAGGTGAATGAGGTTGTGTGGTGTTTTTAGGTTGGTTGATCAAATATTCACACTTGTTTTTTCCCCACCCCTCCCTGAACTGCTTTGCAGTGTATGGCAAGCCTGTGATGGCAGGAGCTGGTGTACAGAATCAGCTGCCACAGACAGAGAACATCTACTCAAACCTCCAAGGCAAGCCAGGCAGTCCAGAGCCTGAGATGGAAACAGCCGCCTCTGCTCATGAGAATCATGAAACTGAGCGAATACCCCGTCCCCTCAGCCCGACCAAATTGCTGCCTTTCTTATCCAATCCGTACCGCAACCAGAGTGATGCTGACCTGGAAGCACTACGGAAGAAGCTGTCCAATGCACCCAGACCACTGAAGAAACGTAGCTCCATTACTGAGCCAGAAGGACCTAATGGCCCCAATATTCAGAAGCTCTTATATCAGAGAACCACTCTGGCTGCAATGGAGACTATCTCAGCTCCATCACATCCCTCCAAACAGACAGCGTCAGCTGCCAGCCCTGAAAGCCCAACAGAAATCCCAAATCCTTATCTAAGTGCAGAATCAGAAAAAGAAACGGTTGCTTCTATGCCAGAACCAACCATTGTTGAGGAAACAGAAAACACACCAGCAGATCAGAGCGAAGCTGCTCTTCCCCCCGTAGCTCTGGACACTCTACCTGAGGGAGTATCAGATGGTGATGAACTTGCGGAGCCGAAAACAGAAGAACCAAGCCTAGAAGCTTCACTGCCACTGGAGGTGTACATGGAAGAGTATCCTCCATACCCACCACCACCATATCCATCTGGGGAACCAGAGAGTCTGGGAGAGGACTCATTCAATATGAGGCCTCCTGAAGTTACTGGACAGTTTTCCTTGCCTCCTGTAAGTACTAGTCAGCCTTCAACTTGGCTACACTGCCAAGTCAACTTGACTTGCTGCCATGTCAGTAAGTCATCTCAAGCTCTGCCATAAATCCTGTGCATTGTATTATAGAGCTTAGGCAAACAGTCACACAAACAGTCACACAAACAGTCTAGAAGTATCTCTGTGAGTATCTGTTCTTTTTGCATGGTGCAGAGTGAATGACAATAATGAGAAGTCTCTTGTCTCTGGAATTAATGACGTGATGAAAAGTGTCAGACTTTATACACAAATAGTAAAACTCTTCTGGGCTTTAAAGAACATGGCTTGGAGAAGTCTGCCTACTACATCCAGATTATACTTTCTTCTTAAGAGAAATTAAAGTTTGGTGGGGTTTTTTGAGGCACAGAGACAGATTTCACAAGCATGTTCCACTACGAGATAGAAACTAATTATCTTAATCCTGGATTGCATTTGCTTATGTGAAAGTGCCGTGCTTGAAAAGGAGAAACAGACTAATTTCTGCTTTAAAAACTCATTTGTAGACATCAAGTGCTTGCATTTCTTCCACTGAAATGTGTTCTGAATTTTTCTTTGGTACTTGATTTAACATCAGTCCATTCTCAAGTTGCATCAAAATAAAGTCTCTTCGGGCTAAGGGTAGGCAGAGTTTTACCATCTTGCTGCTTTTGCAAGTTTGTGTCTGTGGTTGGTAAGGTGTTATCTCACTGTTGTGGAACAGAAATAGTCACTGCTTTCAGTTCCTCAAAGAATTTCTTTGAAAACCCATTATGAATAGAATTTTAATGACTTGATACATGAAAGTGTTTTTTCCTCCAGCACTTCAGCACAGAGGAGTTAAAAAGCTTTAAATGTGTGTTAAATAGTCATCGCATGTTTTTGCGCTTTAAAGACTCCGTCCTTGCTCCCTTTTACAAGGAAACTTGAGTAGTAGGATTTCTTAAATTCTAAGAACTCTCTTCTGGTTGGTTTTGTAATAATTCTGTGACGATGAGAAGAAACCAGCCCAACTTCTTGATTTCATATTTAAATACTTGGGTTGTGCTGAGAGGCTTTTTCTTTAAAAAGCCCGTACTTTCAATGTTATGTATAAATCAACAGGCAAAAGAGTATTTTCTGGGAATCTCTTCTTATATATCTTATCTTTATGTGTTTGCTCTTGCAAAACATGAGTCGTTTTTATTCATCTTTGCCTGGACATCTGTCAGAAATTTACATACCCTTATGAATAGTGTTTATTGCTGCTGCACAGCCAGCTGGGGAGAGCGCTGAGCTAATGCATGCATATTCTCTGAAGGAAAGAGTACACACTCAGCTATAGAAACACTTGCTTTCTAGTATCACTGGGAGCATCTAAAGCGTTTTTACACTTGGCTCTATATTCTTTCCAAAACCATTTTCCATAACTGTTTGTTTCTGCTAACTTCTGCTAAATTTAGGAAAATGTTAACTTAACATGGGTGCTTAAATAGTGTACTTAATGGAGTCTGCTACTTGGTTTGTGTAACACCTTTGGGAGCTAATGCTAAAATGGTCTTAATAAAAAAAACAAAAAGGCTTTTTTTTTTCCTGATCTTCAGGGGTTTGGGAGTTTTATTTTGTTCATGTGTTTGATCAAAGTGACATCTGTATTTGAGTTGAATAGTGACCTTGTCCACAGATAGACAGAGATTTTTCAGAACATGCCTAACCTACCATATTCATAATGTGTCAGGGAGTTGGATATAATTGTCTAAATTTCATACTAAACACTGCCTTAATTGGTCATTTCTGCTGTCATTCCCAAATAAGCAATTCTGTATTCTTGTTCTGCTCAGGTTAAAAATGCCTGTAACTTACGTTACCTTTTCACAGGGGAAGAGGACGAACTTGCGTAAAACTGGCTCTGAGAGAATTGGACATGGGATGAGAGTGAAATTCAATCCCCTGGCGTTGCTTCTGGATTCATCTTTGGAGGGGGAGTTTGACCTCGTGCAGAGAATAATTTATGAGGTACAAATGCTAACTTGTAAGACAAGGAATAGCAATCCTGGTTCAAACTGGGAAATTGCAGCTTTTCCAGAATGGGGAAGCTAAAATAATAGTGCACAACCTAGATTTGTCCTTGAGGAGATAGCCCTAACAAGACATGGCCACTTGGAGGCTGATTTTAAGCATGTTAAATCAATGCTGTGTATTTAGCATCGATGCTGTAAATGTGCAGAACAACTGTTTCTTCATTTCTTATGTAGTGTTTCATCCCCTATCTATATTATCAAGGAATTTGATAAGCAAAATCCATGTGAATTTTGCTTATCATTAAATAGACAAGTATCAGAACCTTGTTACAAATATTTTTACTAAGTTATCAAGATACTATTTCTCTGAACCACTTCAGGTTCTCGCTGTTAAAAGGAGACTGCAAGCTTATATGTGAGTCTCCTTGTGAGATTAGTTACTGCTGTAGTTTTCTGCCTGTTTCTCATGTCCTTCATAAAAATACAGCTCAAAACCAAATTGCACATGACAACTCATTTTTCTGTGTGAAGAGATGTTTATTGTAGAAAGTTTCACCAGAATGTGAATGGTTCCTTTCCTGGCTCAATAGGTTGAAGATCCCAGCATGCCCAATGATGAAGGGATTACTGCACTGCACAATGCTGTGTGTGCTGGGCACACGGAAATCGTGAAGTTCCTGGTACAGTTTGGTGTGAACGTGAATGCTGCAGATAGTGATGGATGGTAAGGCTTTCTTTAAGAGGTACTCTCTCCACCAGAGAGCTTTGGCTTGGGGACTGCTACAGGTCCTCACTTTGCTTCTATAGAGCTGGCAATGACTTTTCCACCATAGAGCAACAGAGTTCTCTGGGGGACATCATATGCGAATGCACAGAGGAGAAAATAGCCAAATTATACTAATATTCCCTATATGAAAAAACTGTGTCAGAGGCCCACAGAGGCCCTGTGTCAGAGGATATACTTGTCAGGAAATCACTCTGTTTCTTCAAGATATTGAAGACAGCTTATGCATAAGGAACCATTCGCTGAAATTCCCAGTGTCCTCTCCATGAGAGCCTATAGCTTTACATATGCTCTGGGCAGTATCTAGCCCTGAAAATGCTTCTCAGTTCTTTGTCCAATACTCTGATAACTTCAGAACAGAACAAAGCAGAAACCCACAACCTGCAAACTAGGCTTGCAACTGATAATGGGTTACACATCCTTCTTAGAGGTAGCCAGGGAGCTTATTTACAAAAGACTGGAGCAGGAAGCAGTGATTTTACTGTTATTTCTGCCTATAAAAAAGTGTCTAATGGCCAAGAGTGAATAAAGATGCATGTGGTCCCTTACCCTCAGTAGTTCTCTCAATGACCTGAACTTGTCATCAAGTTAAATCTTGGAGTAATTGTAAGCAGCATGATGTCAGGAGGATTTCTAAGTGATTTTTAATATTGATTTATTTTTTTATTATTATTTGTAGTGCCTTAATGTTCTTAAAATGTGAATGGATTATTAAAAGGTAGCATAACTAGAGATCTGTATGGAAACCTAGCTTTAGGGCTCAATCAGCTCTTGGTATCTCCCGTTATCTGTGAAAAGCAATTGGTCTTGACATCCTAGGTTAAATGCTTGTGGTGGGAAGCCTTCAGTGATGTAGTACTGATTGCTGGAGGTCATGCATGAAAGTGGTTTGCTCCCAGGAGTCCGTAAGCACGGCTATGAGCAGTATAAGTAAAGTGTCCTCTTTTTCTTCTTGGCTTGCAGGACCCCATTACACTGTGCAGCATCTTGCAATAACGTGCAGGTGTGCAAGTTCCTGGTGGAGTCGGGGGCAGCTGTATTTGCAATGACCTACAGCGACATGCAGACGGCTGCGGACAAGTGTGAGGAAATGGAGGAAGGCTACACACAGTGCTCCCAGTTCTTGTATGGTAAGTGATGACAGCCGAGTTCTGGAGCATGCTAGGGACTCACCTGGCACTTTCCACTATGTTTTTGGAGGAGGAATTTAAGTTACACACTTAGGTTGTGTGCCTATGCCTCAGGTTCCTCTGGGGAAGAGAGAGGTTTTAGCCAGCTTCTTGTCACAGAATGAGGTCCAATGAAACTAACTTCATAATATTCAACCTGTAGAGAAGATGTGAGTAACAAAAGGTTTCCCTACATTAAAAACGTTAAGTGTGTGCATTGACAGATGCACTAGTGCGAGGTGGTGATTAGGTGAATCTTGCCACATAAGTACTTCTACATAAAGCCAAAAGTAGTATGGATATCTCAATAGGCAGTTAATGTCTGTTATGTAGTGTCTTTAAATGAAGAGTGTTTCCTACTGTGCACTTCAGAACCAAGAAAGGTATTGCCAAGTTTCTACCTTTATTAGTAGTTAGTAAGCATTGAATTTGACTTTACTTTCTGGCCTTTTTGTTCTCTTGCATTTAAAAAGGAATCCCATATTACTTTTATTCAAACAGTAAGACTACAGAGAAACCATCTTTTAATGGAGAGAATGAATTCCCCCTAGGGTGCGATGAATATTAGTCAATGAGGTTTTAAATTACTTTCCTGTGTGTTTTGTATGTAGCTCTTGTCCCCATGGCACCTACCAGCTGGACTGTCGAGTAATAGCAATGTAATGCAGTGTAAAAAGCTGTAATACAGCCTTTCTGGTTTTGTGGAACATGTGAGATCTGAGTTTCTGTAAGCTGCTCAGCCAGCATATTTCAAAACAGTCTGTCCAGCTGTCCCCATTAAGCTTGAAAACTGTATCTTTTGGTGCCAAATACATAGTTTTCTCTATGAAGGGAAGAAGCCCATTTAACTGGCATCAAAATCTGGGCTAAGCAAAATTCCATTTAATTTTGTATCCAGACTCCAATGGTGGTCATCAACAGCAAATGCCTGAGGAAGATTGTAGGACTACACTAAAAATGATAATACTTGTCCAATATATCTTACTGGGTTTAACTCTGATATGAGTTAAGAGATGGTATCTTTGTGTTTAATAGATCTTGAAAGATTTCTTTCAGGAATTTGCCTAATTCTTAAATCCATGTAAAAAGCCCACAAGATCCTGTGGGAAGGAGACCCATGGCTTCGTTATATACAGCATGAAGAAATGTGTTCTTTTTGTGGGTTTTCTTTGGACCCACCACCTGGTGGTCTCCCTTGATACTCTGGTTTTTTGGGGTTTGGGATTTTTTTTTTTATATGTTATGAGATACTTTTCAGTGGGTCCTGAAAGCACTGTAAGGCTTTGGTTTATTGCCAGCTTTTCCAAGTTGAAATCACTGAAATAAGGTGTCTCTTGATATGCTATCAAACTTCCATATTGTTCCATTAGGAATTAATCCCATTGCTGAGACTGTTTCTGGTTGTCTAGTTAGAGTAACAAATTCATTCACTTGTTAAATCTTGTTTCTTGTTGCATACATGGGTGCAGAGCATGGCTTTTGCCAAACCTTTAATTATACCAAATGTAAAGCAAGGGAAGAGTTTCTCTGAGTAGAACTAAGCATGCAGTGGAAGTAATCTACTTTTACGTGATGAGCTGGTATGCACAAATAAAGAACTTGATTTGAACAGACACTTCCTTTAGCAGATGTAGGTAAGAATCCTATACAATAGGTTGTTCTAGGTAAGAGATGAAAAGGGAAATGCCAAGTTTCACAATACTGTGTGTAACATATTCTTTGTTTAGTTTTGATAATTGCCAGGAGCAAAAAAAACCCAGTAGGATTCAGTACTTTGAAGTGGAATAATTACCTAAGAGAAGATTTGTATAATAGTAAATTGATATCTTTTCCAGTTTGCTGCTTAGAAGCTAAGGAATATATACAGAAAGAATAGTATTTTATCTTTGGCTACAGCTTTAAAATGAGCAAGTTCTAAATAACATCTGCAGGGCATAGGTATATTCTCCAAAACACCTTGGTTGAGAAGCAATTTAACAGAATTGTGTTTCTGAAGTCAGTGTTCAAAAAGAATTTAAATAGTGGCAGAAATTAAGAACTGCTGAGGTAAGTGTTTGAGTTAACCAAAAGCAGCCAGTGGGAAGCAGACAAATCTTTCAGGTACAGGTCTGAGATGCAACTTGTTTGAAAGTTCTGAAATGAAGTGACACAGGTGGCAAATGAAACCTCAAGCATCAAAATGAGAACGGTGGTCAACATAAGGAGGTATTGCTATTCCCTTTGACAGAAAGAGATTACTGATGAACTTAGAGTACAAAGAAGTGTTTTTTGCTCACCGCTTTGGTGTTCGAATGTGTGAACACAGGCACAAAAATACAACCTTTTATCAACTGATGTTTCTCTCCCCATTTACCTCATATTTTTGAACATGTGTAAGGAAGAAATCTGTCTGCTGTATGCAGGGGCCAACTTCACAGTGCCACCTATTCTAGGACCAGCTTCCAGTAGGCTGATGATAGCAAGGTGCTAAGTGTAATAGGAATTGAGGTTGGTTGTGTGGTTACTCCAGTAAGAGTACAGGAGTCTTTCCAGCTATTGGCTTTTTCCCCTTTTTTTCCCCTTCACTTCTTACTTTTAGCTGCTGTGTGTTTTTAATGTTGCAGGAGTCCAAGAGAAAATGGGGATAATGAACAAAGGAGTGATTTATGGACTCTGGGATTATGAGGCTCAGAATGACGATGAGCTCTCGATGAAAGAGGGAGACTGCATGACAATCCTGCGCCGGGAAGATGAAGATGAAATTGAGTGGTGGTGGGCACGGCTGAATGACAAGGAAGGATATGTTCCCCGCAACCTGCTAGGGGTGAGTCCTTGCTGTTTCCAGTTAAAAAACCCAGCCCACTATGTGGAATTTACACAGCATTATTCTCATGCATCCAGGTTAGGGTCAGTTTCAAAGTCAAGAGGAAGGAGTTGATGTTCTCCATTTATGCATTTAGGGAGTTGAATATCTTGGCAGAGTGGGTTAACACCCTTTGTTAGGTACTTACCACATTATATTAATGGGTGCATAAAAGGAAAACAAGTATCACCACTCTGCTATAAATAGCATGTTCTAATACCAACCTTGTCTCACCATCTTAGAGGAAAAAAAAAAAAGCTTTTATCTGAATATGTGCGTAAGGTTTTGTTGAGCATGTGAATAGAACTGTATTTCCCCTCTTTCAGAAAGTGATACACTGGCACAAAGGGCCTTAAGAACTGGAACTTGTATGAAGAATGAGTCATGAGTCCTTCCCTGTCTGGGTGTATACAGGGCACCTTGTGGTCTGAGATGGTTTCACAAAGAGCTTTAAGACAAACATTGCAAAATTCTATGGTTATCTCTTCTCTAGTGTTGAAAAAGAGCTCACATTGCCAAATAAAGGCAGATCTTTTTCTCCTATGCTCTTTAAGTAATATTTAACCATATGTCAAAGGCCTTAAATGAACACCTTCTGTACTACCTGTTTTATTAAACATAATTGTGTACAAATAATAGATACTTCCAATTATGTTCCCGTATTTCTCCTTATGGTTGAGTTGCTAGAAAACTATAGCAGATGGACACATGTATAAAAATTTCCATAAAGCTTTTTTTCTACATATCCAGTTTCCTTGCTGCTGGAGATAAGAGGTTCTGCCAGCACTAAAGATTAACCACTGTGAATTTTAGCTGATTGATGTATGATGCTTGAAACAGGCTGAACCACCTTCCTCATGCAGATAATCCTTACTCTTAAACTGGTTAAATTTTGCAGAGCAACTGTATCACTGTTTCAGGTCAACGTACTGTACAATGTACTGTAAAATTCTCCCTAACATGGTATTTCTACTCAGGTTTTTTTTTTCCTCTCCAAACATTTCTAAATCAAGAGCAGTAATGAGCCCTGCACAGTAAGGTCAGAAAGGTTAGAGATAGCAGATTCTTTTGTTTGTTTGCTTTTTATTTCCCCTGCTCAAGGTTTGTGTGTTACTTCTTAATAAGCTCACTCAGCCTAAGCACAGGTAGGAGCATCCATAGTTCTGTAATAAAAAGCTTAGACTGGGGAACACAACTCATTCTTCTAAGCACAAGCCAATCTGAACAGAACCTTTGGGGAAAACTATCCAAGCCCAGTATTAACTGTTACACTCATGTCTGTTGAGTCATTCTGGTACTGCTACCGAAGTATTCTGTCGTTATTCTCAAAAGCAATTACTGGACTCCTAATATAGCAGCTGAAATCTAGGCTAAGATGTTCAGCACAGAGGAAAATGTTTGCTAGTTTAATATATTCTTATATTAAGCTGTCTTTTTATCATAACTGCCTTATTCTTTTGCAGTAGGTGCAGTGAATGAAGACAAGGATTAAACTATCTGCATCAGTACTCTGCCCTTCTTAGTGACTCACTAGCTCCCTAAGCTGTATGAGAGCTCTAGAACTGAATGCAAATAAGATAATACTGTCAATATACTGACTTAATATCAGTCATGTGTTATGCTGTTGTATAACTGAAGTCAGACTGACTGACTTCATCTTTGCTAGTGGTGAAATCGTAGCAGGCTGAGACAAACCTTGTGGATGAAGCTGTTGGTTCTTTTCTTAATTGCTAGCTGACTATGAAGAAGAAAGGCCGAGTTTGGTTGAAGGGAGAAGAGGGCATCTTTAAGGATGCTGAAGAAAACCCAGGATGCAATGTAGACATGCACTGCTGTTTAGAGCATGGCAGATTCATCTTTCTTGATTTTATGAAGTGTATCCTTCTGTTTTTGTATGCCAGTAGCTGTGCTTTTCAGAGCAGTAGTTAATCTCAAAGCCCTTTGCAACTGGGAGCCAAGAGCTTCCCAAGCATCGCAGCACTGCTGTGTTGAACTGTGTCCCCTCAGTTGTCACCCTGTGGCCAAGGCAGTCTCTGTACTGCTGTGTGCACAGCCAGAAGGAGTAAATAGCACATAGCTCAAGGGCTGCAGGGTGGCATCTTGATTGTTGGGCAGCTAAATGAATTTAACTGGCCACCCACTATGCATCAACTAAAGCACAGCTCCTACTGTTCTATGGTCCTTATGCAGGCAGGTGTTTCCAGCTTGCCCAAAGCTATAGATATGTAAAGGCTGATGGGCATTGAGTTAAAGGAAGCAAAACAGGTTTTAACACCTCTCGTTCCACTTATAAAACAGGGAAAAAATCTTGTAGTTCAGTGAACACAAGTGTCTCTTGACTTACAAAGCCATATGCTTTTCCTAGCCCACCCATCTGGGTAGAGCTGAAGGTACTGAATTGTGTGGTGTTCCATACCTTCTTTTTGTACTGGCACAGCTTAGTCTTTTTTAAGCTTGCCTAAAATGCTAGATTTGTATTTGTTAGAGCTCTGGGTGTTTTTTATAACCATGCTTTTTCTGTTAGAGATTACATTAGAATTGTAGCACCAGCACTGTTTTTCTTTCCCTTTTTTATTATTAAAAGTAAGTAACCTTTTAAAGCACTAAAATGGTAACTCTCATTTCTGTTTTACCCTCAGCTGTATCCAAGGATTAAACCTAGACAAAGAAGCTTGGCATGAACTAGTACGGAAGCCAGATTCTTGAAGTACTAATCATGGATGACTTACGAAAAAAAAATCATTTTGTGTTAGTTCCAATATCATGAGACTTATTTCAATGACAGTGTAATTTGAAAGCTATGAAGAATGTGCTTTGAAAACAAATGAAGGATTGATGCATTAGCAAATGGATGAGGGCATTCTACAAGATGAAATAATGCATACAAGCAAATGACATTCTGCTGCCTTTGGTCTAAGCAAGCCATTATGTTCAAGTACCCACTCTGATTTCCTCAAACACGGCAGGAAAGATTTTCACGTTTTTCTTCTTTAAATACAAGGAAGGACCTTTTCAATTTACCATTGAAGGAATCATCATGAAATGGACAAGTTGGCTTTGTCCAAATTTATCCTGCAGCTTTTTCCAGATGGGAGAAATTAAAGTAAGTATGTGCACAGCACCCAAATGCTTATTGCTGGAAGCAGAACGTTAAAGCAGCTAAACCCAAGTGTGACTGAACAGTGAGAGCCACGTGACCAATCCATTAAGCAATAACTTTTAAAAATACTGTAGCATCTTAGGAATTCCATGTATTCAAAATATTATGTGCTGTAACAGACAATGTAGTTTTAGATTCCTCTTTTTACAGAGAGCCTCATGTATTTATTGTATTTTGTACTTTGAAAACTAAGTGTAGAAACTTTCTGTAGTCCTTGATAACTTGTTTTTACTTGACTGTGATACCATTAAACTTTTGTCTCCTTAAGCTTTAATTCCAGGTATTTTAGTGTCAAGTTTTTATTAGACCATCTGAAACTGTTACCCATAAGACGTGCTGCTGTTCTACATCAAACTAACATTCACCTACTTTCTGTATTAAAATGAACCCCTCCTCCCCCATTTGTTAAGACAGTCTTTCTGCATTTAAAATTAAGCTGAATCTGTTAGTTGCATATAACCTTTGTTAATCCTAAAAGCTTAAGGGACAGACTTAAAAAACCTTGGTACAAGTTTTTTCCAAATAAAGCCTTTCCCATGGAACTATCCTTTATCTATAATCATTTGATAATAAACACTATTTAACAGAGGATCAAATATTTCTTTAAGGATATTTATGAAGTACCTCTCACTGCTTCTCCCTTTAGGCTCATGTTTTCCTACTAGGTAAATCCTTTCTGCTTTCTGAAAAGGTGCCTATAAATAAATACAAGAAATGGTTTGTAAGAAGGAGGACACAATTCCTCACAGCCTCATGATAGTAATAGGTCAGGTATGGGGTACATAGTATCAATTACCTTTCTTGGAAACCTTTAGTTTTTCAAGCATTAATATTTTAAAGTATCAGGCTGTCTAACATTCCATTAACTGACACATGTCCAGAGCGTCTGTCAGTGCCTCATCAACTTCAGAATGCTGTTTTATCCCTTGAAAAGGCAAACAAAGCTCTACATCTATCATCTGATCTATAAGAAGAAAAAAGTGTTTATTTTCAGAAGGAAGAGCAGTCTTGCAAGCTTTATTTCTGTTGTTTTTATTTAAATACTTTGTTGTATTTCAAAGAAAGATAAATAAGATACAGGAACTCAAGATTCCACCTGAGAGCATGGGCTTTCTCTTGGAAGAGTCTGATTGCAAACAGCTTCCTGCTTTAGGCACATAAATGGTCAGGAGGGAAAGACTTGTCCTTCAGATTGATCAAATGTACTTGCTACTTACATTCTTCAAGGAATATTTAACCAGAATAATGCTGAGCTTGAACAGAAAGCATACAAGAAATCCCTGTCTTCCCTAAACACTGTAGTCAGATGTGCAATGCTATCCCTTTTCTAGTTTTACATATGCAGGAGTGGTGCTGTTCCTCAGAAAACACTTCATAAACCAGACTGTCAAGCTATAATAAGCTTTTTTCCAGAAGTCATGTAGAACACCTTAAATACAAAGATACTAGCAAAGCACTGAGGGTTTATACTAAATTAAAGTTTTTGTACAGAGGCTATATAATAGTAAAAACTGCTAAGCCCTTAAAAATGAGGTCACAGATACTTCTGTTGAAGTAGAACACTTTTGTATAAGTTAAGGCACATTCACCTTAGGATATTACTTGTATCTTTGCTCAGTTATCTTCACCTGATATTGCTCTTTTTGAAATCTCTTTTGCTGATCAAATGACAGTAAAGCACAGCCACTGTAACAAGAGAGGAAAATGGCCCAGAGTTAAGTTTAGTAAAAATACCTGCAGCAAGTATGCATGTTCCCATTTCTAGCAGGAGGAAGAAAGTCTGTTCTTACCAAAGTCATTTTAGGATCTTTCCTGAATGATTTAAATTTATCTTTCATTTAAGTCAGAGTTCTGGGATGATTTGCACATTCCTGTTTTAGGTCTAGAAATGAGTTATGTTTGGGTAATAAGCAAGTCAAAGACATGCAGGAAAGTATATTTCTCCAAACTTAGTCCTTGCTCCAGGGCAGACATGGTCACTACTGCACCTGCATTTTACTCTGCTGCTGACAGAGAAGGCAGGGAAGAAGCCTTTCTTACATCAGCCAGAATCACTGCCAGTAAAGGATGAGTGGCTTTGGGTTCGAGTTGGTTTGTTAGAGAAGACAATGTGATATTGGTACATTTTAAAATGGGTAACCTTTCTTGAGGCTGCTTACAAATACACAAGCTATAGAAATCCAGCATATACATGAATACAAATGATCATTCAGAATGGAGCAGGACAGTCTACTTTTAACAGCCTTCCCCACCCAAAAAAAGCTGAGACCAGTTTAGAGCTAAATGAACTTACATTAACAAGGTTCAATTCTATTGTTCCAGTTTTCTCAGTATCCAGCTTTCTAAACATTTCTGTGGTAGGAGAGAGATGACAGACAAGGATGAATATAGGAACTAATTGGAAGGAATGCCCTGTCCTTGCGCTTCAGGATCAAAAGGGAATTTAGTCCCAGAGTCTAAACTCTGACAACAGTCTACACCCCAAACCAGAAAGGGCCGCATTAAAGCCACTGCCTGCTCATGTGCAAGAATGAGACTGAACGCTTCTAATAGCTCAGTCTGTAGTATTAACATTGTTAGTCAATCTGTAAGTGTTTAGATCTTTTTTAAAGCTAAAATTTAGTTGTTTGCATGGAAGACCATCTGGCTCCAGTTCAGCAGTCTGGCCTCTAAAAGGCTTATTCCTAGATCTAGGAGGACCACGCACACTGGGTTGCTGTGGATTTATAGCTCAGCCTTGAAGTTGCCTTGGTTCCAGTGCAAAGTTTCCTGAATAACTTATCCTGGACTTGAATAGTCCAGGATAGTGATCTGTCTAGTGATAAAGGATGTACTCACTGAACAATGTTTCCAGCCGAATCAAACACCGGACAAAGTTATCGAAGTCAATGATGAGGTCTTCGTCAGCAAAACGAGCCACGATGATTTGATGTAACTGGCAGTTCAACTTGAACCCTAAAAATACAATGTCGAGGATATAAAAAAAAAAGAAGATACAAAAAGCTCTCCCCATCAAAGCCTCAACCTTACTGACAGAAATTAAATTAGCTACTTTTGGTTAAATTCTCAAATTTTAAGAGTATTGACTCCATTTGGGAAATTCCCAACAACCCCTTCTGTACCGGGAGTGATTTAGAGCTGTGACCAAGTTATGTGTGTTCTTCCTGCTGCGTGTGCTCTCACATCTGTATTCCTGTTTCCCAGAGGACACGGCCAATTCCTCTTTCCCTGGATGATGAGGTGGCTGCCAGAATCAGCCCACAGAGAGTCCAGATGAAGCATTGGCTTTCTGTGGGCAAATGGGTCTCTATTTCCAAAGAGTATCTCAACTTTGGCACAAAAAGATGTGCTGCCTCATCTTTCTTGGTGACAAGAGGCGAAAGCTCCAGAGAGCACAAACATGGATGTTAAGATTGCACCAGATCAGAAAGTTAATTTGGGATCATATGGCTCTGTGGTACTCTCCCTCTCTTTGCTCACCATCGTAACTCACATTTGCTTCTCAGTGGTTGCAGCAGCAAAATGACTCTTTATGATGATGCTCTTGTGAGCATCGCCCCTTGGTCAAGCCACTTCCATTCTCTAGGTCACAGTATCCTGGTTTTACAGGCTTATGCCAAACACCCACACACCCAGAGAGACTCAGTGAAAGACAACAGTTTGCTGTTACTAAACCAGATTCACTTATTTGTGCTTCTCCAAAAGCTGGTCACTGAAGACAATAACTGCAAACCTGTTGCTCCTTTGAGATGCTTTTAGCGGGCCTGTGTGGCAGGACACTGCCACACAAAGACAAGAGCCCAGGCTGAGCAGCTACATTAACAGCAGCTTTCCAGGTCTGGGAATACAGCTTACAAGTGATACACAGGAAACTAAGAAGCATTAATCAATCCAGCTTGAAATTGATAGAACCCTAAAAAGAGACAGACCAATAGAGATACCTGCTGTTTCCAGTGCTCTCCTCATCTCATACGAATTCATGGTACCAGATCGATCCACGTCAATTTCCCTGTAAATTTTCTGTGGAACACAAAACCCAAAGACAAAACTTGAGAATAATTCAGAGCATGTTTTGGCTTTCATCAGAAGTGAAACATTTTGAAATGCAGCCTGCACGTTACTTAGGAGCATTTGCAACATTGGTCTCAAGGATGACACTTATCTCCCAGTTGTAGCTTTAGAAAGTCATTTTAAGGCAGTAGCCAGAGCAGATAAAGACTCCGGAGAGCTCCTTGGATGCCTGTGCCAAATGGCACTATCCCTACCAAAGCAGCAAGGCTGACACCCAAACTCGCACTGTTAAGCAGGAAGGCTCAACGTACTTGGAGCCGAGTTAAAACAGAAACCACTCAGAGTAAGGCAGGAAGGGAGCAGTCTCTCCTTCAGCCCTTCACCTGAAGGACAAGCAGTCACCCCCCAGGATCCCAAGGAACGAAACCTGGGGGACTGAGGACGCGAATGCATGGTGAGCAGAAAGGAGAGTCCCTGCTCTGGGAAGTGTGATTATACACACTGTCTGAGGCAAACCAGTCTACAGCCACCTCTACATCTGACTGCACCTTCTCCCAAAAAGGTTGCACCTTACCTGGTATCTCTGAATCTTTGTCCAGAGGGTGTGGAACTCCTTCAGTCCCAGTTTGCCACTCCCGTCATTCTTCTCGGAGTTAAGGGAATCTCCTTTGGAGGGAAGGAAAAGGGGTTTCCCCTCCCTGTGCTGGCTTTACTTACACAGGCAGTTGTGACTTAATACTTTAAACAAGGTAACTACAGTTAAGAAAAGGATGCAGGTCCTCTCTGAAGGACTTATCCTGTTGAATGCACAATTGTTGTCTAGGATGTCTTTCTAAATCAGTAAGATGGTTGATTCATTTAAACTGTGATCAGTTCACAAGCTCCTTCTTTGGTACCACTAGATTTTCAATACATGTATTAAACAGCCAAGATGATGCCATTTTGTTCTGTGCAGTCAGTTCAACACCTGCAGTTACAGGAGCATGAGTCCTAAATCTGGATTATAAATAGGAAAAGCTACAACCAAGCCTGCTATTTGAACTTGCACAAAGAGCTAACAAAAGAACCTGGTCATGGCATCGCTCCCAAAACCCACTGAGGAGTCCCTATGGACTGCTGGATTTTATAGCAAATTACAGCAGAGCATTACTTTGTTTTGGTAATTTTCCCTTTTTCCAACTATGCAATTCAACACCCACTGCACAGAAGCTGAACACAACTATTCTTAGACTTGATCCTCCATCCCACACTTGTGCCCTTAGTCGTAGGGGGAAAAAAGCTCTTAAAATCCAGCAAGTCTCCACTTCCTGTATTTGCTTCCTCATATTCTATTTGCTAAGTCCTCACAGCTTTATAATGCCCTTACCGAATCCAGACAGACAACAGGGCAGTGAAGTGCACTCTACAGCCAAGGCTATCCCTGCTGTGCTGAGAGCCAGGTGCCTCTTGCCAGCACAAGCATCGCTTTGTCCCCAGCTAAACCAGAACATGCAACAGGGAAGACTTCAAAGCAGATTGTCCTGCCTGATAATGGGTTTTCCCTGCTGCCTGGGAGAACGCATGTGCCATGGGCAGCAGTAATAGCAAGGGGAACCAGAGTGAAACCAGCTTCTTCACCTCAGGAGTCATTACTACATCAGTATGGACCCACCACTGCACAGGCAGCTCACTTACTTCAGCACAGGCAGAAGAATATCATTTAGGAACAGCCTTAAAGGATACATCTAACAGGTCAACCATTATCTTACATGTCTCAATACTAAAGCCATCAGATTTTATATCCTGGCCTGTAAAGAAAGAGCAAAAGACAGGATTATCATTGCATGCTGTATCACAGCACCCTCCCAAATAGCTCATGAGCTCTATAGCCAGACTATACACATCAGCCCGTATTTGCTCATCAGTGGCTTCCTTTGCAACCAGTGAAGAGGCTTAGGGTGAACGTTAGATGTGATGTTTCTCCAAGCAAACATCCCAGTTAGTCTAGTTTATAGGTGTGCTGCAGAAGCAAAGAGATGGAGATAAAGCTTTCCTGCCCTTATCATCTGCCTGCAAAGACAAGGGTGGGCTTTTGGGGGCAGCATGGACTTCTGACCTACGGAAGTCAGTAGTAGGTAGCTTCATGCAAGGGATGAACATCAAATCAAGCTTGATAACCAGCAATACACCATTGCTAACTGGCTGGTGCACGCAGACATGCAATACAGTCCTGGCTACCAGGCTAGGATTTAAAGAGACACTTATTTCTCAAGCACTGTTTAATGGAAGGGAAAATGATGCAGAGCCAAGCTCTGCAATCACTACAAAGAGAAAGAAGTCCAGAGTTTCAAAGTTTCTTCTCCTCCTCTCCCCAGACCATTGGCTGACTTGTTTGAATTCTGACTGGTTCAATACTAAAGTAGCAGCAATACCTCCTCTGGATCATTATAAAGCATTAATCAAATCCATCCATCTTCCTGGCAACCAATTCCCAGTAGCAGATGCTGGGATAAAAAGCACCCATATACACCCTGCCAAAGCACACGTCCTGTTAAATCCAGCTTCAGGCCCAGTGCTTCTGCAGCCCACTGCAGCAGCAGAAAGAGCACGTGGCTGTGGCCATATGGTCCCAAGCTGCAGGTCTGGGGCAGAGCCCAGGGCTTTGCTCTGCTCAGGTCAGCGTGTGTGCACTCTGTGCTCCCACAGCCATGCTGGAAGCCTGCTGCTGGCCAACTAAAGCTGTCACTGGAGGAAGCGACTTACGTTTAGCTATGATCTTATTCAAGATGTTGCGCAGTTCAAAGGCTGAGATCTCTGCATCCTGCAGAAGAGGAAGAGGTTTTTCACTGTGAGCTGCAGATACCCTCTCATCAGCAGCCTCTGACTCCTTTGGGCAAGGTGGCCAAGTTCAAACACCCTTGGATTTCATTTCCCTTGGATGGAAACTGAAGCAGGGTAAGCTCTCCCCACCTCCCATTCCCAGGAGGGCCTCCAATTCCCAGGCATTAGCACACTGAGTCCTCAGGCAGGTGAGAGCAGCCTGGGGAGAAGGGACAGCCCCAGCCCTCATCCCATCCACCAAATGCTCTGCCCAAAGGACAGAATTAGGGACCCACAGAGATAAAAGTCGAGCCTGAAGTTCAAAGAGAGCAAAGACTGTTTGCCAGGAGCGCTCACAAACCCGTTGTGTAAGCAGATGGGTAACTACACACATCTTTGCATGCACCATTATGCACATGGTTGAGATCTGAGTCAGCACAAGGATTAAACTCCATCCTGGGGGAGGCATTTCTCTTACCCACTCGCCCGTGTTACCAGTAAGATGTTAACAGAAGAACACTCACACTCCCTGCTAGCTGTCCAAAAAGCTTTTTAAAGCTGGGTTCGATGTCATCTTCACTGATCTCCGTCTACAAGAGAGAAAGAGAGAACATGGAAAGGAGGAAATCTGCCGGAGAAGGACTTATTGCATTTCCTTGCCCCTAGTAAAACACAATTTAAATGGCAAAGTTGAAGGTACAGAGTACTTTTGCTTTGATTTAAATCAGTTTTACTTTCATTCATTCAAAATGCTGGCATTGCAAATACTGCAGGAGTTGAGAATTTAAATTTATTTTAGTAATAAAATCCCTACCAAATTCAGAACTTCACTATTGCTACTACTACTGTTGGACCACATGCCTTAATTTAAAGCAAAGAAAGCAAAATATAAGTTCTTATCTTGGCGGGGGGGAATCACACAGAGAAGATGCATTAATAGGCAAAACACCTCCAGCTCCAGCAAGACTAAACATATGGTGAGCCACTACTTACTCATGGAAACAATATCACATATCAAACACACCCCTATGGCTAAAGGGCTGCACTCCTGGATGCCTGGAGAGCAAAGGGAACTAATTTCCTGTGGCTCCTGTCACCTCTGCAGATAGTACCTGATCCCTCTTCCTGGGAAGCCCAAGCTCACTCCTCTGGATAAAGGACAACACTCATTTCCATTATTGCTTGTGATGTTCCCATTTCAACTACGGATATTGAAAAATCTGTTTCCAGAGTGGGACAACAGTTCTTCATAATGCCTGCGGAAAACCACTGCCCTGCACAGGGAACAGGCACTCCAACCCCCCTTTTTTACCACAAAATCAAATGTTTTAAACTAAGATATACCTCTTCAAAATTGGCCTCAATTTCATCATCTATCACCCTGGAAAGGTAAAGAAATCAGTATTAAAATCAAGTTCCTTTTCTGATGCTCTTCCTTCAAATTTCAGGTTAGAAAAGAGCTACATACGTGGAGTTGGCATTCTTCTCCGAGAAGACTCGCAGGCAGAAATCCCCATTCTTGTTGGGCTCAAAGGTCGAGGGCACGACGATGTATTCTCCTGCAGGGAGCTTGAACCGGTTCAGCACTTCTCGGAGGTTGATAAAGGTGTTTGATTTTTCTCTTGCTTTGTTGGTCAGGAAGAAGTTTTTGCTCAGATGAATATTCGTCTGGCCTGAAAACTTATAAAAAGCAAAAGAAAGAGAGAAAAACCTCATGGTTAGCATGTATTTGCATTTACAGATGAAAACTATAATAGATATGGCAATGAGCTATGTCACTTCAACAGAACTGAAGAGAAAGGGGGTGGCTGCACCCCACCATGGTACTCCTGAGCTGCAGCTCTGTTTTGCAGATTATCTCAATAAGTCATTCAAGTCACACTTATGTTTTGCAGATTGTGATTGGTGTGTGAAGGCATTTGCCAAGTTCTTCACCAACTGGTTTTCTTTAGAGTGAGATGCCTTACGACACCCGTTCCTCTGGTCCCCAAAACGGGTGCCACCAGGAGATTGCAGCTCAGCGCTTGCCTCCCCCGGCTGCCTTAAAGCAGAGAGCCTGCTCATGGAGGGCTCCAAGACCAATACTCTGCAGTATAAAAGCAGTGTAACATCTTTCAGAACAAACTCTCCTGCACAAGGTCTTACAGGTGGGTTATCTCAGCTCTAGAAGCAAACATCAGGTTCAGAAACCTCCCCCTTCCCGTCCTCCTGGATTTTTAAGCATGCAGAACCTGTCAGACCTGCTGCCATGGTGGGAGATAAAATTCCACCTTTTGGGGAAAAGAAACATCATGGAACTGTAGCTGGAGTTGGTTTTTTTTTTAATAGAAATCAGGTTTTTGGACCACCAGGGTGCCAGCTGAGCAGCTTACAGGCATTCAGAAGGTACATAAGAAATTTAATCAACCAGTAGCACAATTTCCTCTCCTGATGAAACCACGTTTTACATAAGAGCAGCTGGTTTGAGCGTAGCCTCCAGCACTGCAAGGTGCCCCGGCTGCTCTGAGGTTACCCAGGCTCAACCTCACTCCTTCCTCTGAGGAGCAACAGCTCAGAGGTGTCTGCAGCCCTGCCTCATATTGCATAGGTATCACTGCATTGCACACCCCTCTCTGATCCCCAGGGCATATGATTAGCTTCCTGCAGGTAGAAACAGAGAGAAACTGATACAGTGCTCAGGGAGATGAAAATGAAACACCTCTTTGGAATATTAGTTGTATCAAACAAACTCTGTGCAAACCTGAGGAAAGCAGCTGTGCTGAGGGGCAGCAGGCATGGCACTGGGTTGGGAGAAGACCCATGGAAGAGCAGCCTTGGTGAGTTTCCACAGTACAGCTCTTATCCCAACCCAGGACACTCTGAACATGCACCAGGAGCTCAAGGCCCCATCCAGAATAAATGGCCTCAAACTTTAGACTCTGCACAGTCAATATTGTCCTGCAGTGAAGGAGGATCCTCTGAACTGTTTCTTCCCACAAGTCATTCAGCCCAACTCTGCATCTTGACCACCAATGCATGCTACATACCTCTGGGGGCACCTGCAAGAAGAAAAGGAAAGAGAGTTATGTGCTTGTTGAATAGTTATCTGCTCCAGGGCTACTTCTCTTCACCACTGGTTAGTGGTCAACATCCACACTCTTGATAAAAAGACTCCGCTCGAGGGAGAATTGAACACTGAGCCCATATCACCCAATGCTGACTGCTCAGCTTCCCAAATCCATCCTGGAGGCAGTGTGGGCACAGCCTGGCACAGACACAGCTAGGCTGGTCATGGTTCCCTGCTGCCCATGGCGACATCTTTTGGAGATTCAGTTTCCCTACTATTTCTTTCCCCCTTGTCTTTCACCCTCCCACCCCTCTGACTTCTCCACCATCAGGGGCTGAGCAAGACAATAATCTCGGGCTGAGCAAGATAATAACACAGCTCTCTGTTTCCTTATGGCTTTAGGGGACCTAGCTTTGTTTTAGACCTTATTTGCCTACAGGGAGCAGTTTCTTTGACAAGCTTTTCTAAAGCTGGGACACTGAGAAAGCAAGCAGTGACACATACTGCCTACAGTTACAGAACAACCCTCAGGCAAGATCATTATTCCTATTTTCACTGCCAGTTAAGCACCGCTGCTTTGCAGCTCTGTACAAAACATCCTGCTTCAGGAGCTACCACAGACACATCTCCCACCCTTCATCCAGCAGTTTTACAAGTGTTTTGGCTGGTTCTGCTGCTGGTTTCACACTCCCCAAGCTAGTGCAGGCATTCCAGCTAGGGTCACATCCATGATCACACCCCTAGCATGGCTGCTCTCACTCTGCTGCTCACAAGCCTGACAAGTGGAGATGAGATTTCTGCACTTCTAATTTTGACTTTTTAAAATAGTTTTTCTGTTCCTCCATTCCAAAATATAGGTAGGAAAGGGCCTCTGTAGGTCATCTGGTCCAACCCACTACGCAAAGCAAGGCTAGTATCAAAGTTAACGACATTGCTCAGGACCTTGTCCAGCCTAGGTTTGAATATCTCCATAATAATAATGAATCCAGATTCCATCCTCTCCCTGAGTACCTTTGCTTGACTGCTGGTTTTATGGAGAATAAGTTCGTGAACATCTAAGAGGAATTTTCCTTGCTGCAGCTGGTGTCTGACTCAACCTGCCTCAGTTTTGATGCAAAGCCCAGTCTGAGAACTGCTCTACTCCAATTATAGAGTGAGTTTTCCTTTTCCTTCCATGCACCTATACTGCCTTAACTTGCCTCATAAATTGCAAAGCCAATGGTGTGCATGTCCTCTCCCATCTTCCTCTGCCTCCGCCGGTGCTTCTGAATGAGGCCGATGAGGAAAGTACATCCCCTCTCAGGATCATCAGGGTCCTCATCTTCTTCCTCCAGCTTGATTAAATACTGTGGATTTGTCCAGAAAGTGTCTGGAAAGTGGATTTATGCAAACTGCTCAGAGGCTTCTCTGAAAGCAACTGTGTTGATATAGACACGTCAGCTAGAACAGATGGGGCTCTGACTTCCAAAATCAGCCGTGAGAAGGAAAAACTAACACACCTCCCCCCATCTCCAGCCTTTACAACCACAACTAGACCCTATCAGGGAGCCACATTTCCCAAACACTTGCACTTCTTGGACATCAGTCCTCAGTATCCCAGGCACATCCTCCTCCATAGGCCACCCCAAACCAGCTCCCAGAGAAAGTACAAGTGGAATCATAGAATCATAGGATGGTTTGGGTTTGAAAGGACCTTAAGATCATCCAGTTCCAACCCCCTGCCATGGGCAGGGACACCTCACACTAGACCATGTCACCCAAGGCTCTGTCCAGCCTGGCCTTGAACACTGCCACGGATGGAGCAATCACCACCTCTTTGGGCAATCCACTTCAGTGCCTCACCACCCTTCTAAATATAAAGGTTAGATATAAAGAACTTCTTCCTTATATCTAACCTGAACTTCCCCTGTTTAAGTTTAAACCCATCACCCCCCTTGTCCTGTCACTGCAGTCCCTGATGAAGAGTCCCTCTCCAGCATCCTTGCAGGCCCTCTTCAGGTACAGGATGAGTAAAAGGTTCCTCCAGTGTCTCTTACTTGGGTAATTCCTGCAGCCCCCCGCAGTGGCTCCTCGCCTCCAGTTCCCATCCAGCTTCAGCAGGCTCCACTTCTTGTACTTGTCACTTGCCAGGGTGTCTGGAGTCAGGTTGCAGATCTCCAGGCGGGAATAATGCCTCAAGAAGTCGTTGAACGCCATCCTGTGGGAAGCAATGCCACTGGCAACGTCTGCTTAGGACAGACAGGTTTTCCATACAGCCACCTTGTCTATCCTCCTTTTCTCCCGCACTAGGATCGGGGTAAATTTGCTCACTCATCTTGGAGAGTGTACTGGGAGAGGTTACTTTGTGTGCTGAAGAACAGAGCAGAAGACATCCCCTTCTGCCTGAACACAAACCCAACGGTACTTACCAAAACTCCCCATCTTCATGTCTCCTGGTCAACTGCTCTCTCACCTCAGGGTCAACACCACTCCAGTTTGGGCAGCTGAAAGACAATCCCACATCAACTAGAGGCTATGGTGAAGGTTAAACCCTAATGTAGCTGCTCTGGCACAATGATTTCACCTCTTAGAGCTCCACATGACTGCAACACCCCACAATATCTAGCTAATAGCAGCTCCGGAGCTCCCAAACCACATCAGAACTAAAAATACAAGGGATATCAGACACCTCACTTTGTAAATATCCCAGGAAGCTCACCACTGAATCCAGGCTGTTAAATAAGCAGAAACTACACAGAGGCTTCTAGGAATCACCAACCAAATCACGGAATGCTACAGGAATGCAGGTGTTTGCATGAAGGGCGCAACATACTGCGATGCCCACATGGGAGATGACAGTGATGGAATGCTGCTTTGAAGTAGCTTAGAGCAAGCATCACATCCAGATGTGACTTACAGAGAGATCTGAGGTAGGTAGAAGACAGGCAGCAGAAACATGATTGTACCCCTGCAGTAAAAGCCTACTGGCAGTGTACAAGCCATCAACTCACTTGTCATTCCATTTCCCAGTCCACTCCACTTCCCCCCATGGATTTCGGATTCTGATCAGCTTCTGCATGGTCCCTCGGAAGTTCACCTGATGGGATTATAAGTGTATATGGAGAGTTACCCAGGAACTCAGCACTATGCTCCCTTCCACCTTTTCTACAGGAATTAAAGAACATGACAGAGCAAGTATCTCAGTGCTACACGTGACAGTGTATGCATTCACCTGGTCCAAAAGACATGAAATCAAACTGATTTTGAATGAGCTTCTCGCACCCAAGTCTGTCCAGAGAAGGTTTATAGCATGCACAAATCAAAGCTCATGATAACCAAAATGCCTGTTTTGTGCCACTATAAAAGCTACCTTCAAGCAAAGGGAACATAAAGCTGCTTCAGGACTGCTAAAAAACAGGTACAAAGGGATATTTCTCTGAAGTCATCATCCCACGTATGAACTTCCTTTTCACATTCAGATCTTTTTACTGCTCCCTATGTAAGATGAGCCTGTTACAGGAGATGTGATACTCAGTCTGGCCACAACCCCTTTGACCACATGGATGCCCCACAATGCAGCAGCATCAGCCCCTCCTCACATCACACCAAGGCCCTGGCTTGTTACCTGCAGATCTCTGCACACACTGAGGCCAGGCCAAGCAAAGCTGTATGAGTTCCAATGGGAACACCCAGCACTTATGTGGAACACATGGTACTAATTTGAGGAAGGAGCTGGCACACCTCTACAGCCCGAAGCCAAGGAAAGTGCACAGAGCAGCAGCGCAGAGTCCAGACATGACACCCCAGTGCCTGACGATGAATATCCCTACAAAGCCTGCACAGAGCACCAAAGAAAAAGACTGGCTAAGTCATCTTTTTGTGAACTGTCAACACACTCCCTCTTTGCCTCTTTAGCTGCAAGAGGAGGACCATATGCACACACGTAAACCTGCCTGTTAGCAGTGTCCATCTCAGTGCAGCATGTCAGCATCTCTTTACGCCTCACTCTGAAGTTTCAGGAATCACTTCAGAAACAATTCTTGGTGAAGTAACTGCATCACACACATGGAAGGATGCCACAATCCGCTCCCTTTGTTTTCACTTGTCTCACCCTCGCCTGTACTCTTGGACAGGCACCTTGTGTTCAAACACTGTGCCCTGCTGAAAGGTGTTCAGCGGGCATTAAAGGGACAGTAATGTTTGTTTTTCTTGGCACACATCTCTTGCACATCCCGCTATGCTTAAAGGTATAGTGCTGTCTGCTATGCAGAAACAAGTTGAAGGATCCAGCCACCAGCAGAGGGTAGTGTGCCCTCTACACAGAGCTTCCCACGGCCCCACTCACTGGGAAACAGCAATGCTTATGGAGGAAAAAAGAAAAAAAAAAAAGGTTTTTTTGTTCAAACACCCAAAGTCAAATTTTTATCTGAAAACCGCCAACTAATTCACTGTTCCTTCATTAAGAAAAGACCCAAAGCCTGACTCAGCAAAACCGGTAATACTCAAGAATCTGCAGCGATGAAGATGTGTTTGTGGCTTGGCAGGACCATGCACAAATCCTGCTGCATTTTGCCCCTCCAGGCGGCATACCTACCTCCTCTGCACCGGTGACCGAGTATGCATGTCCCTTCACCAGCTTCTGGGTAGTGACTGCTTCTGACTCTGCTGCACTGGTGATCTGGAGGAGCAAGGAAAGTCAATGAGTGTGGCTTTCCATGCACAGGGGATCCAGGATTCCCCCCCCAACAGAGCTCTGATCTTGCTGGGAGGCTGCAGGGGTGGTTTAGCTGCTGTTAACGAGAGTGATCCATGTGACAGAGAAGGGAGAGCAGCACGTGTGGTGATGCTGGAGTCCCAGGGCCCACATTCATGGCACAGAGTGCACATCAGAAGCCTTGTACCAGAGCAAAGATCCCTCCTGGCTCTAAAACACTTGGTGTGGTGCACCCCCTCTCATGCATCTCCAAACACTGTACAAAGGGGACACACATGATGAACTTCATGTTCTCAAGGCACCAAAAGGAACACAGAGGGTGACCAGCCTGAGGCTGCCCAGAGATCACACCCAAGTCCAGCAAGCCCCAGAGTTTTGCTTCAAGGTCAAAACACCCTGTTCAACTCCACAGCAGGGTGGGAGCTTCCCCTTCCTCTCCCCAGCACCACCACCCTAGGACCTGCCACGCAGGTGAGCCAGGGACAAGGCTGCACTTTAGATGCCATTCATACCTGAAGGAGTATCACCCTCTCACTTTTCCACAGCCATTACAATACTTGGGCAGCCTGGTCTATAAACACCGCAGAGAAAAGTCATTTATTGCTAGAAAGTGACTGCATGACATCTTGCTGTAATAATGCTTAACCCTCTGTGAAACGTACAGTTGTCATTGCCTTCCCACCATTTCAGAAAGTGGGTGATCTCTAAACAAGCATATTTGAAGCTTAAAAAGAGAGGTTTTATATTATACATTTTTTATATATATACACATATATGAAATATTTATAAATGGAGTTCTTGTAAGCAGTTTACTTTCCCTTTAGGTGTAACTAAGATGTAATTTCATTTGGAAGCAGGGTGATTTTCACACTAGCAATACTTTGACTTATTTCAGTAAGGCTAAAAGCAATGCTGAATCCTTGCAGGCAGGTCCAAAACTCCTTTTCCTTCTCACACGGGTTCAGCTTCTGATGAAGTGTTTTCCCACAAAGCCTGGCAACAGTCCAAGCCTCCCTGCTTTGGGAATGTTTTGGTACAATCTGTGTGACAAACAGGCTACAGCAAGGATGGAAGTTGCCACCTCTGAGCATCTGACTGCAGGAGCCATTAGCAGCACTTTCTGTCCAAACCCACTCAGCCTGTACCGACCTCCTGCCAAGCTACAGGCTTTCTTAAGAACAAAGACGTACATCAGGACCCCTGATGAGTTCCCTGTATGATTTGCCACTACCAACCTATGAAACAGCAAAAGCTCTAGGTCTCAAGGAAGGCACAGAAGGGAGGCAAGGAGCTTTTACACATAAACTAATGAATCTACCTAATTTCAACCTAGCCCTCAGAAGAGCATGTGCCTGGGTCACACTCTTTGATCAAATACTCCAGACACAAAGCAGAGCAGAGAACCATACACAGAGGGGACCAGCATCCTTTGTGCACCTCCTGCGGATGGAGCACGGGTCAATCCCCAGCTGCCTGCAAGCACAGCAAGAGCCGAGTGTCCAGCAATAAGCCCCACAACTCACATCAATGGAACAGCCAAGGAGAGAGCCTTTCTGAAGTGCCTTCTGAATGATCCTGAAGAGGTTGGGTGGTGCCTTCTGCAGCTCATACCATTCTGCAATTCCTCCAGTGAAGTCCTCAAAGCCTTCAGTGGTGGTGCCACCAGAGAGAGACTCATATGATCCATTCAGCCTGCACGAAAGGGGACACATGCAGAGAGACATCAGGCTCCCTATTTTCCTCTTCTCACGCATACTACCATCAGGTTCCCTCTTCTCCTCTTCTCATGGAGAGAGGCACTCAGTCGTGCCAACTGTCACAGCATTCCTGCTTTCAACAGCACCACAGCAGCTATGAACACCCCCCCTCCATTGCTTCTTAGACCTCCACTTGGAAAGCCCAGCATAAAATTTTATACTACCATGTATACAGGATGCAGGTTTGGTCATATTAATGACAAAAATCATGAACACTATCTGAAAAAGGAAACAATTCAAAGGAATCAAGACCCAACAATTAGCCTCTCTAACTGCACAGCCTTTTAATCCCTTTAACAATTATGGGTCTGATTTTCAGCTGCTCTAAATTAGCTCAATTTGAGACAATTGAAAATAGTAATGCAGTAATAGTAATTCATGGAGAAATTCTGCAGTTATGGTAGAATTCCTCCATGGCCATCCCAAAACTAGAAATTCAGATTTGAGCATCTTCAGCTTGAATGGAGACCTGGACTCATGGACTGGTGTGCTTTGCACAAAGATGAACTGAAGCTGCAAGCCCTCACAGGCATGTACAGCACATGAAATGAAGCCTTCCAGGCCCCAGTGCAGAAGACACCAGCCTAGGAACAGCCTTGCCATAGAAGCAAGAGCTGTTTTTCTTGGCTAGCATCAAAGCCAATACTTTTGTCTACTTGTCTCAAGCACCTGTCAGCAAAGCTTTACTAAAGCAGTTGTGGGACACCCCAGAAGTTGTAAAAGCTAATAATTAGGCTGACATTTTAAATGCGTAGTATCTGTGCAGGTGAGGATGCTGTGGGGAAGCAGAGGCATTGGGAGATGGGAGTGGGGTAAAATCCTGGCCTCAACTCACTTGGCATAGGCTTTCTCCAGCAAGGCACTCCAGAACTCGCTGCCCTCCGCCGAGTGCACGAAGAGCAGCTTCCCATTCTTGGTGGGCAGCCTGTCGTCCACCACAACATCCAACCACTCCCCGTACTGCCAGAACTGGAAAGAGAGCACAGACACCTCATCACCACCCCATGCTGCACGCTCAGGTCTTTATCTGCTAACACTGCTTTCCTAGAGGAGAAGCAATGCCCCTTTGCAGCCAGCTTCGCGCGCCCTCTTCAGGGATGCACATCCTCAGCTGGATCTGCTGATGGAGGAAGAACCACAAAGACAGCCCCTGCTCCCAGCTCTTTGGTTAGCAGCCACCTTCCTTCCTTCCACCATTACCCTTCCTGGATGCCTGTTTTTCTGCCTGGCTCTTTGATGTCCCTCAAAGAGCTCCAGCAAATACTGCACAGACACAGCCAGCCACACCGGCTCCTGGCCAACAGCACTGGGCAGGGGGGAAGGCTGTTTCCCACCTACCTGGAAATGGAAAATTCCTGCATATTTATCCTGGAAGCTCTGGTCTTTGGGAACAACACGGGCCAGAATTTCTTCATTTAGGGTGAGAGAGGCAATAGCGGCCAAGAGCCAGCAGTCCCCTGTAATGAAAAAAAGGGCAAAAAAAAAGACAGTGTTCATTATTCATTATTCTAACTTTATTCTTTAGGTTTTCTGCTGCATAGGGCTCAGCCATTATAACCAGTAGTCACCTCAGGTGTGGTGAGATGATCCTTCCCATCACTTTACCTCTAAGGCAGATCAAATATATGAACACAAATACCCACCATTCCCAGGGCAAGAGTTTCCTCTAGACCAAAGTAATAAAACAAAAGCAAGGCTTTTTATGATCTACCAACACAAAGTCCCATGCTGGGACTATTTGAAAGAAAACTTAATATTCAATTGAGCATCTGCAGGTTAGGAAGCAGCATGGGGAAAAGGCAAAGAACAGGGCCTGTGGGCACACGCAGGTATGCAAGGATGTGGTTTCTCCTCAAAAGGCCACTGTCTCCTCAAACATAGGCTGTTTCCCTCCTCTGTGTTTCATAAACATCTGTTGACTTGACATCCAGAGACCTATTCCATGCACAAGCTCCCCTTAAGGTCTCTTGCCAGCCTTCTATAAACACAGGAGCTCCTTTCACCTTATACATCTCTGGAACCTCTTGCTAGAGGCCCCTCTGTTTAGTCCCACATCTCGTCTCTGGCACTAGTCACCAGAGAGTCAGGAAAGGTCTGAAGGCAGGCACTGTTCCCCAGTCCCACACACCTCTTCACCCTTTCTGGGATGGAGCCAGCACACACGGAGCCTGCACACTAGTGCCCCAGGCTGTCTGGACAGTGTTTTTCCACACCATCTCCTACCATGCAGAGGGAGGAGACCACAACTATATAAACATTACCTCTATTTTTTGTACTTATTTTCAGAAACCAGTGTTTAACAGAGTTGTTACCTTCTGCTCAGCCACAGGCCTCCTGCAGCCCGTTAGCAAGGTGATTAAGAGACAAAGACCCAGCTGATCTCAAGTCCCACAGCCCACCACAAATCTCCTTGCTACCATTATCAGATCTGCTGTTGCCTTGTTTTGTGAACACAGGGAAGTCGATATTACATATGAGAGCCCACAAAATGGTCCTACAGCATGTGCAGGACTGCAGGTTCAAGAGCCATGAGCCAGCTATGGGTGCTAGCAAGTCAAAGGCTAGCAAAGCAGCAGGCTCTATACAGCCTCCTGGAGGAGGGAGGGTCAAAAAAAAAGGGTCAAATGCTGACAGGTGAGAAGCTGAGATCCAAATAGGAGGAAATCTTAAGCAGTTAACCTTAAAGCAGCTCCTGAGGGTCACTCTCAGGCCCAAACCCATCACCACTCAGCTCTAGGAGGAACACAGCAACCTGCAATTCCCTTTTTGTTGCCCCTTGCTTTTCACAACTGATCCCCAGCAGCAGCTCAACAAATGACATTTGTCCCACGGCCCTTTTCACATTTCAAGAAAGTTGGAAGACATGAAATTGCAGACTAATTTCAAAACCTCAGAATCTTTCATTATAAATCCTACAGCACAGCTGAGTAAAACCACCCAGCCCTTGGCCCCTGCAACAAAGCTGCAGGCAGAGCTGAAGGCACTTTGTGTATGCTCTGTAGGGTGGGTGGAAACAGCTCAAGGACTGTTCTATGCCCCTTGTTTGCAGTCAGCTGTGGAGGTGTTTTTCTCACTCAATTGCTCAACCCCCAGCATAAATCAGAGTCCATATTTGCACAGTCTTACTCGACCAGACAAACTCGACCACTCCAAGAGAACCCCAGAGCATCTAACATTAGTGCTACTAACCTCGTAAGAACTGTACTGATTTAAATTAGTAGCAAGTCTGGCCCAGAGGGCAGCTCTCCCACCATTCCTCCAAAGAGATGTTAGCATTTCTATGCCAGAAGCAAGGCAGGGGCTGGGCAGGCAAAAAGCAGCACAGAAAGAGTAATGGAACAACTCAACATGAGCACAGTAGCTCAGGAAGTCTTGATCAAGAAGCTGCTCAGGCATCTAGATTAAGAGCATACACCATCTAACGCTGTAATACATCTTTTGAGTCAGACTTCCCCTGTAGATAAGCACAGAGGTTCAAGGAGGAGAAACACCCCCAAGACCTCTAAGCACATAAGCAGAATTTATAAAGAATTTCCTTTACTTTATAGCTGTTCCATTAAGGCAGGCAAGACGAGAAAGAATCTGCAGAGTTTGTTGTAAAATCTCTCTGTTGAACTTTACACTGATTTCTAGGGAGAATTTGGAGCCAGACAAACAGATCTTAACTCACACAACTCTCGGCAAGGTCTTCTTGAGGTTAAAAGGCAGATGCAGCATATATGGGAGACACGCCACCGTTTGTTTTCCACATTTAAAAGTCAGGATATCATCTCTCCCTTTCTGAACACTGATCACTAAAACAGACCTGACAATTCAAAGCCTCGATGAGAACAGATCTTGTGATAATACCTGGAGTTTCAGCCTGCACTAAGCAAGCCTAAGCAGGGTCTCTACCGAATAGTTTTAACTGTAAGAACCAGTACTTTTGTAAAGCTCTTGACAGTGCCTTTCCTTTGGTAGAAAAGGAAAGTCCAAGAGGAGGCTAACAGACAGGTTACTTTTATGAAGAATTTGAAAGGGGTGTTAGCAAGGCCACGTTAATCATGGAGAATTTTTGTAAATGCACTATACAACAGACAGAATAAGATCATCAGAAAAGGGAATATTATCAGGCTGTGAGTTTATATTGACAAATACTATTATTTTCCTTTTATGCTTCCTTTTTGCTCTTATCAATGTTATGTCTGTCTCTGCATTTACCTAATCTCCAGCTATAAACAAGAACATTAGAAAAAAATTAATTGCAAGGCAAGCATAAATAGCCATAAGGGCTTAAAACTGGCCATTCTGGAAAGCATGGCCATTCTGGAAAGCAAAGACAAGCAAAGCATCCCCATGAAGCACCTGGAGAGCTTGTAAGCAAAAGGAAGCTCCTCTGGTCACTGCACAGCCCATGTAAGACTATGGGGTCAAAGGAAAAACGTATATTCAGCCAATTAGACAAGTAATTATTTTAAAACACCCATTGCTATAGAGTAACAGCTACTGAATGTATTTACATTAATACCACGGGACTTCGGGACGTTTTCTGGTTAGAAGCATGATGCTGTGGCAACCCATTTACAGCAGAGTGGTTGCCAGCATGGGAAAACCATGCATCTCATTTTCTAAATTCATCCTATTCATTATTTTACACACATTTTTATGTAAGGAGGAGACACCTATGTCTGAACAGCAGACCAGAGATACTGTGCTGTGTACACCCCAGTGTTGTGATACCATGGTGACATCCCCTCCAAAGAAGGCGGTTAAGGGTGAATAAGCTTCCTCTCCACAGTGGCTTTGGTTCCTCCCCTCTGCTGTCATGAGTCACCACATCCCATGTGTTGTCATTCTGAGCCAAATACCTTCAGATCTGATACTGCAAAACTAACTCCAAATACTTGCCTTTAAAAGTTTCTCCTACAAAGCAACAAAAATAAAGGATAATCCAAAGCTCAAGGGCAGAATTCTGGTGTCTGGAGAACCTATTGAACTGCCACCTTAGTGAGCAGATGACCTTTTCTGCCCTGATGACCAGCTATGCCTTTTATGCATCACAGTATCATATAGCCTAGGTCAAAAACCAATGAAACAAATGTATAAGCTGCATCTGGCCCACAAATCAAAGACACCTGAGCTAGAAGGAATATGCATACCACCGCTCATCAGCAAAGCTGTTTGGTTTGTAACCTGCCAAGAAGCCACTTGCAGCAGTGATGGGCACATGTGCTTTGGATGCCTCATCAGTCCCTGCAGCACTCCAAGATGTTCTGAAAGGCTTAGCAACAGCAATTAAGCTTCATGTGGGTACAGGTGTTTTGCTTTGCCATCAAGCTTTTTGGAGGATAAATAGGACTACAAAAGGTTCCTATGGAACAAAGCAACATAATAAAAAGAAAGCATTTGAACAGCACATCTGCTAGCCTCATTGTGTAAAAAAGAGATTCAGTAAAGGCTCTTAGTAACTCAATGGCTATACAGAGAAAAGATCAACAGCATCTAATTGTTATTCAGCCACTAAACTGTCACACAATACCAAAATCCTGGCCAGATTCACAAGAAGATAGTGGGGTGAGTCATTGCAGTATTTAGTCATGGTGAAAACAATAATACAACCAGGAACACTAACATCCTCCTATAGAAATGTTGTTTCAGGAGGTAAAATAATACCAACTGGGAGTCAGTTCATATCCTTTGGTGATAGCATGCACCCTCATGAGAACACCTGACTGATCCAAAGACCATTAAGGCAACAATTGCTGTCATCAATTTAAATCAAGGTTCGGCACTAGCAACAACAATACCACAACTTGAAAATGAAGTTACAAATCCTTCATTCCAGTGCTCTTGCTGCCACAACATCTGGATAGAAAGGCTGGAAGCCTGCAGAAAGCAACTGAGTGCTTTCAGAAACCAGCATCTCTACAAAAGGCCAGATGTTGAAATGGCATTAAAATAAACTCTATTTTCAAGTTGAACAACTCCTTAGCAGTAAAATTTCACAATAATAAAAAAAAAAGACGTGTGTTAAACATTGGGATATGCCTCATGCCAAAATAGTAATGGTGGGAGACATGATACCGGGCAGAGAGAGAACACACAAAGGAAGCTGTTGACACGCCCAGGACTTCACTGATGACACAGTGGAGCCTCATCCATGTCACAGATGCTACTGGAGTATGAGGAGAACTAGATTCACAATGTATGTATTTTTTATTGTCAGGACTTTTTACACAAATTGTATCTAGTTGTTAAAGCACTACCTTAAGTAACTTCTGAAAGAAAACACAAGCACAAAATATGCGAAATAAGCTTCCCTATGGGTTATACTTTTGGACACGAAAACGCAAATAGCAGCAGCAGGACTAGAAACTAAGAAGCTGCAACGTGGCTAATATTATGCGGATGAAAAGCAAACAGAACTCCGTTCCTTTGCCAACCCCACTGCAAAAGCACAACACACAGCGCAGATTAGTCATGTTTCTCTACTCTGAGGGCTTTCCCTCAACCATGCCATCAGTCTAATTTTTAGATAAAAGGGTTTTAACCCTCTTCCTACAATTATGGAATAAATAGGAGCCTCACTGCTTCCACTCCAACTTATTTCCTTGAGCATCCCTGCAGCTGTCCTCCTTGACAGCCTCTATACTGCTTTCTGGAAGGACACAGGAGGCACTTGCCTAAAAACCCTCTGGCAGACAAGGCAGGAGAGAGGTTTTTAGGCCAGGATACCTGTGCACTGTGCACACACAGCCAGCTTAAGCCACTTGCCTCTGGCTGTCCCCTCAGGCTTCCACGTTTCAGGGAGTCCCTCCTGGAATTCTCTCCTGTGGGGAAAGAAACGCCTCACTACACAGGCAACTGCTCTCCTAAGTAGAGCTTAGTCAGGTTGCTCTCAGATACATGGATGTGAACATGAAAGGAACTGGAAGTGATCAGAAGAGCTATCAGGAAACCAGTCTGTGCCATTCCTGTCCAGTGCACACAGCAAGGCTGTGCTCAGTGGCCAAACACACACTGTCCCTACCTGCAAATGCCAAGGAGAGGCAAGGAAGGTCTGATGTGATATAAAGAGAGGTGGCAGGTTGCAACAGGTTGTATTTACAGAGTGAGTTACATACAGCCTAGTATAAACTGTGATGTCCTGGGACAGCACCTGCATGGGAAGCCCAGCCTTCTGCCTCCACCTTACCTAAGGCCCCTTGGCAGATATCCGTGCGAGTGGCTCCACCAGCTATGAACTGGGGGCTGGAATACAGCTCCTGGGAACAAAACAAGACTCATGTTACATATATGCACAGGTAAGGGTGGGAACAGGGCCTCACTTGCAGCAGATTTAAACAAGGGATTGACCACAGCAGATGAACACCACAGAGACAGAGCAGGCCAGGAATGAGTGCAGGCACCAGATACATGAAGGGTGGTGAGAACAGTGACCAAAGCCTGAGGCAGCCATCTCACTCCACAGTATGTGCCAGGAGGTCCACTGTGTTTCTACACACATGCACACACTGCCCTGCTGTTACCTCCCTGCCACTGACTACCTCAAGGCCTTTCAGAAACACCTAGGCACCCCGGATCCATCTGACCCGATGGATGGCTCCCATGGCCAGAGAGGGCTGCTTCGGTAGCCACGGGCACAGGCTGAGCGAGGGCTTGGAAAGGAAACCTCCACATCACAGGCAGCTCACTTCTGCTAAGGGAAAGAGTTACGGATCTGAAGCGACAGCCCCACAACAAGCAGCCTGTCCACCAGGATTGTTCAGGATGGAGAGGCAAACGGCTTTGTTACTGCTGGTTTTCCAGATGGAGCACGTCCCCCCGCCAGCCCGGACCCAGCGAAAAGGGACACCTATCCCCAGGGCTCTGAGCGCCGCGCCGGGATGTGCAGCCGCTCGGTGCTACCGCGGGAGGCTGCGGGAACGGGTCTGGGCGCGGAGAAACGGGACGGGGGAAGAAAAGGGAGCGCAAAGAGCACACGCACAGCCCCCCCGGATTAAATCAAACCCGGCTGGGGAGCGGGGAAGAAAATAAACCGGGGTGGAAAGACGCGGTGATGCCGCGGAACGATGCTACCGGGCATCCCCCCCCGCCCTTACCCCCGCCGTACCGTGGGTCTGCGCCAGACGACGCCCTGCGTCTTGTAGGAGTTGGGCCCCAGCTCTTGGTAGCCGAGGGCAGTGGGGCCGGCGGGGAAGGAGGGGTCCTGGAAGAGCCGCCCCTCCTGCAGGCACTGCTGCCGCAGCGCCCCGAAGTCCTGCCCCAGGTAGGGCACGGCGTGTCCGTGCCGCCCCGCGCCCGCCGCCACCGCCCGCTCCTTCGCCACCGCCGCCGCCATCCCCGACATCGCCGCGCCCCGGCTCAGCCCCGCCCGGTCTGACACCCTCCAGCCCCAGTGGGTGTCACGAGTGCCGCCAGTGCTCAACCCCGCCACATCACCCAGTTCGCCCGACCCCCACCGGTCAGCGTGTCCTAATGAGCTGAGAGCCCAAACGTATTCCGTATTGAAAGGGTGGCTACAAAGAAGACGGAGACTCCCTCTTTATATAGTCACATGGAAAAGGGGAGGGGTAATCACAGAATCATTAGGGTTGGAAGAGACCTCTGGAGATCATCCAGTGCAACCCCCCTGCCAAGGGAGGGTCACTAGTGCAGGTTACACCGGAATGCATCTAGGCGGGTTTGGAATGTCTCCAGAGAGGGAGTACTCTACAGCCTGTTCCAGTGCACAAGTTACTCCTAGGGAGATTCCGACTGGACACTAGAGGAAAATTTTTCACAATGAAAACAACCAGCCACTGGAATAATGGGAAGTGGTGGACTTCCCAGTGTTGGACATGTTTAAGATTTGTCTGGACAGGGTGCTGGGATATCTAGTCTAGGTCATGCTTTGCCCATCTTGCATTCTATGTATCCATCAATTAAAAAATTGGTGTTTCCTGCATAAAACCCAGAAGTATCCATGTCTAAATCTGTAAGCTTAGAAAAAAGTAAAAAGAAAGTGGAAAACCTAATATGGCTCAAAACCTAATATGGTACATACGTAACTTGTATTGTCACCCTGTTACAGCTTTGAACACTGCATGCAACAAATGATTTCCAGCTTGATTTGCTGGTGGTAACCAAAGCACGTGTTGCTGTCACTGCTACCATGAACCCACCTACACTCCTTGTGCAGCCAAACTACATGCAACAAGCTCCCCCAGATGCGCACCCCGGCTGCACGGGGCAGGGAGTGTCTCTGTTTCAGCAGGGAGCTGCTGCCAAGGATGTCTAAAATGCTGCTGCTGGCACCCACGTACTATGGCAGCGCTCCAAGGGACAATTCAAGCCATTTGCTTCATATTTTAGGTCTGACTCAGGCCGTGCTGGGTGCCAGGCAGCATTCCTGGGTGGTGCTGCACCCCCCGCCTGTGCTGCTGCCTTGGAAGGACAGGCACCTCCTTTTCTGTGTTCTATCCCAAGCCCTGGATGCACTAAATGCTTGTTTGGAACCAACTTATCTGACTAAAATTAACATTGTTGTTGGAAAAATATCTAAAGCACCATAAAATACCCGGCTGTACCATTTGCTGAGATGTGGTGGGAAGTTTTCCTTGAAAATTACAAATCAGAAGTTTTTCTTCATTGCTGATAGATACACGGTGTCCTGATGCACTGGGAAACACTATCCATTTCCTAAGTGGTTTTGGACTTTAATCACTTATGATTCCTCTGCCTATGCTCAGCACAGGTCCTACTTAGACAGGAAAGTGCTGCTATTAAACAAGAACACAAGATAAGCTTTGCCCATTCAATTCACAGTGTAGCAGAGGAGGCCCCCAAAATCCATTTGAAGTTAGGTTTGAGAGTGGTATGAGCCCCACCAGCCAATAATGTCCATATAGATCATGGCCGTGCAAGGGAGCAGTCCTGACCTCACCTGTGAGGGTGTCCAAACCTGGCCATGTGCAGACCAACTTGGCTCTGCTTTGAAGGTGTCTCCTCTTCCCTATGGGTCAGAGGGGCTCTCTTCATAGGGAGAATAATGGTATTTTTAGCAGATTATTGAGGTATGTGGGAAATTACTTGCACATGGAGAACTGGGAGTGGATCACTTAATGTTACATGCCATTAAGTGCCGGTACATGCGGTGTGCACTCAATTACTGCTATGCCATTCAGCCAAGGTCTCCAGCATGGCTGTGCTGAAGCTCTAGCAGGACGCAGTATGACACCGAAGGATGTTTTTGCTTGCCTGTTTCAATTCATTAAGCATTGCTGAATTATCTCTCAGGCAAGAAAGCCATCTGCTGAACCAGGAGACTAAGAGACAGCAGCACCTCACCACTTGGGAGTTTAACTCACAACAAGCCATGTTGCATCCTAATGTGGCAGATCCAGGAGCTGTAGAGCTGCTCAGAAGGCGTTTGTTTGGCTCCACACAGTGGTTCAAATCTGTACAGCTGCCACAGAACAGACTTCTCTGATTTTTTAACCCAAGAGTCATAGTAAAAGGAAACCAGTGTGAGTTCAAAGCAGTGGTTTTCAGCGTCCCACAAACCCGGTTTTGGTTTGTGAACTCCTCCAGCTGCTTTCCAGTCGATGCAGAAGTTTAAGCTGGGTTGAAGTTTGTCGTATAATCACTTTGCTTTTCTTAGCCATCTCCCCCACGTCCCATAGATGATATTCACAGACCACTCTAGGGTCTACTGGCAGCACACCAACAGCCTCCACTTGGACAACCATCAAGAAGATCAACCGTGTACAAGCATGTTATACAGCTGCCCTGTGCAGTCAGAGTTACCAGAGCTTTCTTAGAGTCTCTGTAGTGGGACAGGGCTTGAGACAGAGCCAAACAGAAAAGGAGAGGAACAGAAGGGAGCAAAGCCAGAAGGAAATTGAGCCAGCAAGTATTCAAGTAGGCAGTGGGAGAGGTACCTGGGGCAATGAAGAGGTTTATTTGCCACCATGGCTTGTTAGAATGGTCCCAAACATAGGGGGGCTGTGCTGTCCCAGGTGGTTTGATGGTAAACAAGGATATGTTGGTGTAAGACAGCATTTCTCTCATTATATGGGAAATTGGTGTACCAATAGCCATCTTAACAAAAGTCCTCTGTAGCCAGGGAAGTTGGCAGATGTCAGTGTGAGTTCACAATTAGAGGAGAGTTCGTTTGAGCACTTCATGAGCCAGTCCCTTGATTTTCTACATATTCACACAATATGCTCATTTTCTTTAAAGAAAGGGGTGATTTCCATTTGACTGTGAGACCAGTGTAATGCTCCCAGCATTAGCAGCCCCAACAATAGTTTCCCACTAACATCCCTATAAAAGTAGGCAACTTCAGAAAGAAAAAGAAATTTGACTTTTTTAAGCTCCTTGCACACCTGCAGCTCTTCAAAAGTCACATTGTGCAAGTAAAGTGTTTTCAGCTGTTGCTGCAACAGCTTGTGCTGGTTACGGATAAGGAACATCCAGCTGCCACTCTCAGTCTAGAGTTCCAGGCAGAATGGGTTTCTCCTTCCTTACACCATAGTCAGTATTTGTGAGCAGCTCAGGGCTGCTCTGCCCTGCAGTATCCCTGGACCTGGGTCACCCTGCAAAATGCATCCACCCTTCCCAGCTCCTTATGGTGGTGAAATACCATTTGCAGATCAGCCTGGTTGTGTTCTGGAGCTTCACACGTGGGGTGCAGGCATTACTATTGCAGAATGTCATCTTCCTCCTCCTCAGGCACAAACAATTTTCTGGCTTTTCTAAAAAAAATGAGCATGTTAATGGCTAATTTCAGATGTGTTTCCCTTTAGGGAACTCACTAGGATGTAGCTGATAGCAACCACTCCCTCCCCAAACATTTAGATAAAATATTGCAACCCCTAAAGGAATAATCTTATAGACAAACATTTAGGACCTTTCACAGCTCGCACTAGTCTGCCTATTAATAGTCACTCCATTTTCACAGTAATAGGGTAGGTAGGAGCTACATACATCTAGAACAGGAGAAAGCAAGCTCTCTAAATCAAACTAATCCCTTTTCCACGCTGCAGGGTCTACAATACCTCTAAGCAGCTTTAAATCTCATTAGCAAAGTGCTGCAGTGCAGGAGAGCCATTTAATTTCTAACACACTATAGCAAAAATATATCTAGAACTGCTACATAATTGGTGGTTATTTTCTTCTGAAAGGTTTCCACAGATACAGAACGGTCTTGATTTCGTGGAATTTGAAACCAAGATGATGCGTTTTCCTGGTTTATTTGGTTCTTTGCTATTTCTCTCATCCTCTTGCTGTCATCAAGAAAGGGGGAAAGGGGAAGGAAAGCAGGAAGAGCCAGGCAAAACTATGCAAATCCTAGAAGGAACAAAAATCTGAATAATTGTTATATCTTTTTTTCTGGTTGGTGTTTCCCTTGGGGTTAATGTCACTTCAGCAGCAGTTTCTGGGAGTCATGGGGAACCTGAAAACTTCCCCCCCCATAGTACAACTGTCATTTGTTGCTGTAGTCAACTATAGTCATAATATTTTCCTCTTCTTTATATCCTCTAGATGGTGCTTGTGTATCACTTTCTACACGAAGTAAGTCATGCTGCCACTAATCAAGCTTGGAAATGAATTTGGAGTGCTGTACTATAGAACACTAGGAGCAGAGGGTTGTGTTGGGCAGACTGGGTGCTGAACTACTCCAGGCCTCCACCAGAGAAAATGGTTGTCCTTAGCCTCTTCCCAAACGTGGTGTATATAGCACAGAAAAAATCCTACTTCACATTTTACTGCAGAGTATGAAGATCGAAATGTGATTTCTCTGTATCACGCCTTGACACACTGGTGATGCACAAGAGTTACAGAGCACGCAGCACATCAAGTGTATGTCTAAAAAATACATGGGAAACAAAAGATTCCTGATCAAAAAGGCATTTCCCAAATGCTCCAAGTCCATGAACAACATTGCCAGATCTTGCAGCTCAGAGCAATCACAGAAAAGTGGGAGCATGCCTCTGGGCCAGAGGAAGAAAGGAGATTTCAGGACAAGAGGCTGGTGCAGGGAGGGAAAGCAAGCAGTATTCTGCATCATGAGCTGAGAAAATGGGTACCTCTGAGTGGGTCTGTATACATTCTAGAAAGAAATAACCCTCCCCCTCAACCCTTTATGATTCCACTCTTCACTCTGGTTCAGTACATGGGATCACCTAGAAGTACTGAAATGCAAGAGAGATGAAATTCTGGCCATCCTCCTCCTTTACTCAATTTCAACAGTATTAATTCAATTTGTGGATAACCAGTATAGTAACACCCTCAGCCCAGCCTTCTCTACCTGTGCCCACCTGGAACTGGCCAAGTCATTTTGTTTCCTCTTTTGCATTCACACTCTTCAAATATTTGCAGACAAGCAACCTGGCTAGCCTCTGTTTGGACTCCTTATCTCTACAGGTTTCGGTCCTTAAAAATTCCCTCTTCCCCTCCCCACACCTTCTCTCTATACTTACCAAGGGGTAGTCATCAAACATACTCTCTGGGAAACAAAACTGCTATTTATCCAGCTCTTAGCTTGACATGCAGTGGGCTTTGCTGGGGAAACCTGACCATTAAATAGGAAGACAGCAGAGAGCAGCTATGCTCCATGGAAAATTGCTCCTGCTTCAGTTCTTGGACCTACAGATACTTGCAGCCACCTTGCCAGGAGATGTGCACCCCTGGGGCTGCCAGTATAGAAACTTGGAACAGGAGCAAGTATAGTGTAGGAACAGGAATAGGAATCACTGCTTTTTAAGGTCTAAAAAGCCTTCTGCACCCAAAGCTTTCATTGGTTTTTTTGCTTGTAAACGTTTTATGTGCAGGAAGCACCACCTAAAGACTGTAAATATAATGGTTAACTTCTCACTAGCTGAGATAAGATCCCATTTTTATAGATGGGGAAGGTACAGTGACTTTCACCCCTGGTCACGCTGGAGATAGGGAGCAGGGGTTACCAGCTTGCCTCCTACCTGGTGATATAATTTTCTGGTTTTGGCCTAGGCTAGGGCTGTATCCTTGCCCTCTGCAGGTCACACAGACAAGTGGCCATCTCTAGCTCTGCCAAGTTCACACCTTTTATTGCTAATAAATTAACTCATCATACTGCTTTGAGAGTACCAAGGAGACCTTACATCTTTTGTTTAAAAGATCACGTAAGCCGTAAGTGGGTTCAACTGCTCAACTTTAAAAGTCGGTGGTGTCTCCGTGGCCACATACGCTGCAGCAATAGATATCCAGCATCAGATTTTGTGGACAACTCTCTGCACAACTCTCCAACAGTATAGAGCCTGATCTCAGAAGGAAGGGAAGGAGTTTTAAACCATCTTCATCCAGACTCAAACCTGACTTTCAGCACACTGAACACACACAATTACTTCCCATGTGTAAATAGGCGTGTCTGCAAAAACACTGGTTTTCCCTTGCTCCTGATTAGAAGCGTATCTTAAAGGGGCAGAAAAAAGCAAATAAGGTGGGAGTAGCACAAGGCAGTGCCACAGTCCCAGTGGCAGCTCCCACCAGCTCCCTGCCTCCATCTCTCAGGTACATCTTGGGTACATATTTGCTCTTCTGGTGCCTCCTCCCTCCAGGGCTGTTGGAGCACTTAGGGCAGCTGCCAGCTCTACCCCTATTACCTGCCAGCTCTACCCCTAATACAGCCTGTTACCTGCCTCTATTCACCTCCTCTTGTCCAGGAGGCAAAGACAGAGCCAGGAGGGTGGCCAGGCATGTCCAGGGTTGCAGCAAGGCTGTGCCAAGAAAGAGCGGCCGCGGATGGGCTGGGATCCAACAGGAATGCCATCAAGTATTTGAAGCAGGACTACGAAGCCCTGAAGCAGCAGTGCCTGCAGGCTGGCACTCTGTTCAAGGATGAGGAGTTCCCAGCCTGTCCTTCCGCGCTGGGCTACCAGGACCTGGGACCGTATTCCTTCAAAACCCAAGGGATAATCTGGAAGCGCCCCACGGTAAGAGTGCTTTATAACTACCTATTTTACTGAGTTCAGATCTAATCCAATCCCACCTGAACATCCGTCCTAAATCAGTGGTGACCCTGAATATCCACTATTCCTGTATGTTTTGTATTTGTTTTTTTCTTCTATCTTGCTATAGCAGATGCAAGGTTGAAAAGGGTCTTCTAAAACCTTTATAGAGCGAGGAATCCTATAATTGCTTCATGGGAACCTGCTTCCTCCCTGTTCATCCTAACCCCTCAGAGTTACAAGTCCAGGGTGCAATCCAGAGCTGGGTACAAAAGCTCCTTGTGCATCCAGACAGACCACATGGCACCCTAGGAGCCATCGACTGATTGTAACAGTACCTACACCAAGGTCTTCCCACTGTGCACCCCAGGAAAGCAGTCTCATACTTAAATAAAATCCTCTACCTCTCTTCAAGCTACCTCTAACAGTTAAAGAACAACTGACTGGAACTGTTGTTACTGTTGTTATATCCTAAAAAAGGCTTTACATTTAAAAAAGGTCATTTTCATCAGAAAAGATTAGATGCTGATTTTTTTTTTTTAAACAACAAAATCAGGGCTTTGGAGATTTTTCTGCACACACATTTTTCAGTCGTTTGTTTCTGTCCCTGCTTTGCTCCTCCTTTGTTGTTTTGTTCCTCCTTGCAATATCAATAAAAACTGAAAAATGGGAAGGAAGGAAACCCCCCAAACAACTTCCCTTCCTCTGATGGGGGAAAAGGAGAGTGAGAAGAAAGGAAAATATCAAGGCTTCAAGTTTTACTACGTTTTTCACTTGAAAACTGAGAACCAGACAATTGCAGGTTTAATAACTCCAAGTTTCTATGCTGGCAACCCGATTTGTCTCTCAGCACCTTTCTCTGGCACCTGGATGTTTCAGCATCAAGTACCCTGGACGTGTCTCTTGGCATTACCCATCCTGGGCAAAGATCAGCCTCAGAAAACTCAGTAAATCAGACTCGGGCTCCTCATTCAAGAACAAAATTGTGTAGAGACACAGTCACAAGTGTAGTGGGGTAAGGAATAACTGAGGTCTGAGATCCAACAGAGGTGAATGTCCCAGCCCTGCCCGTGTGGGACCCCTCTGCCCTCCTGGCACTCGGCAGAGACACAAGCAGTTTATGGACACTTAATCCACAGGAACCGGGACTCACTGGCTTATCTCTATGCATGGGGAAGAGCCCAACCCTGCTGCAAGGTGCCATAAACTCTCTGCTTTGCTCCCCTATGGAGAGCCCTGAATTTGACCTACTTCTGTGTGTTGCAGATGACTCCTGTTGGAGGGTACAGCCCTGCTCATTTCTGGGACTTTCTCAACTGGTCAGCAGGTTTCCATCTGCAAACCCTGCCTGCAATTGCAGGCTGATGGGATCACTGTTCACTTACCTGCCTGCATTCAAAGAGGCAGCAGGACCCAGGGAGCAATCTGGAGGAGACCTGCTGGAGAAATGCCTGCTGAAAAATAAACATCCACTATGGCCAGCATCCCCAGGCTGTGACTGCTGTTGTGCACACAGTGAATGTTAGACACTCTGCCACCAAAGACTTATCTTCTGATTTCAACAGTGGGCTTATAGAAAGGGAAAAGGTGGAAATGCAGTTTTGTACAAGGTGTATGAGGCACTCTCCAGTGGCTCAGAAAGGGCAAAGGGTGAGAAATGAGTCACACGCAGCTGACTGCTACCAGGTACACTGCTTTGGAGGGAGGTAGCCTACTCTCGACTCCTATCCACCAAGGCAGCTGACCAGCTGGGTAACCACAGAAGCAAAAAGGATGTAGCTGAGCTCACACCTATTGCAAGAGAAGATTCACAAACTGGCTCTTCATCATGCACCAGAAGTCCTGGGTTGCCCCACAGGATGCTCAGAGCTGACAACTGATGCTCTCCGGGAGAGCTGGTACTGCCTAAGCCTTTCTTAACCCTGCTTGCCAAGTTAGGCTTCCTATACTGCCTCTTGCTGCCATCCAGAAGCTCATGGAAAAAGCTCAGGAGAAAGGGAAGGCTTTTGTCTCTAAGGAGACAATATTAGCTTCCTAATTCAGGACATGAATTGTTGGAGGCTTTCGAGTTGGGATAAGTGGGACAGTCATTCCCATAACCTACTTGGCTGGCCCCAAAGGGCCGGGAGGAAAGGGAGGTCTCTAATGAAAGCATTTATGTGGTTGGCCTCCCAGGAAGTAGGGGAACATGCTCCATGCCAGTGGCAGTGGAAACTCAGCACAGCTCCAGAGCCAGAGCCAGCAGCAATGGTCACAAACTCATTTGCACTGACCCAAAACCACAGCGAGGTAAAACAAGATGTAAATGCTGAGGTTGAATTTTCACCTCTGTCCCCACCATAGCAAAAAGTCTCACCAATATCACTGACACTCTCAAGTAGCAAAGGGCTTCAGGCTTTGCCTTAAAAACGTACACGCAGCCTTCAACAAGGCAATGTTGTTCTGACATCAGAGGTCAAAGGATATCTTTTTACTGAAATGTTGAAGATTTGTAGTACTTTTTTAATATTGAAACAAGAATCAAGAAATGGGAATTTTTCAGACCAGTAAGGGTGATGCATACTTTGAAAATGTGTCTTTCAGGAGTTATGTGCCAACCCTCAGTTTATGGTTGGAGGAGCTACTCGGACAGATGTCTGCCAAGGAGAGCTGGGTATGTACAGTGCTTCTGAATTCTGGTTTGAAGAAGAAATAAAAATCAAGCTTCACTTAAAAATTCCTCATACACAGACCATTTTACTGTCTGTCTCCAAGACATAGCATGGAGAAAGGCAGATACCCAAGAAGGGGGCTCATGCACCGGCATTGCTGCCTGAGACAGGGTATATATGGGCTTGTAAGAACTATGTCAAACCCGGGAGACACCAAACCATCTCCTGGAGGTAGGAAGCTAATTATCCTGCTGTGGGGAGAAGACTAGCTTGCTTTTCAGCTCTTGAAGCAGAGCTGGACACCATTCTAATCATGCGAGCACTTATTTTGCAGCAAGAGATTGAGCTTCATGTCCATCCCAGCAAGAGCAGCTCCAAAGACTCAGGGAACAAGGGACACCAGGGAAGTTTCACCCTGTAGCCTAGTCATTAGGAGGCAGAGCAAGTTCCAGCCTTAGTTTTATACAAAACAAATACACAACAACCAAGGAACAGAGCAGGAACTGGTTTATTCCAGGGGTGGGGCTATGATGTGCCATTTTATGCCAAGCAGGATGGCCCATCTGCTTGCAAGTATGAGTTATAAACAAGCACTGCGTTGTAAAAAAGGAGCAGAGCATGTAAACTTTGTAATACCATCCACAAGCAAATTGTTCCAAGCTCTTCTATTGTCTAAACAGAGCTCCTATGCAAGTAGCCAGAAGGGAGCTTTATCCCCCCTTTGAACAGCTGCTGCTGCAGCTTCCTTCTCTGCCTGCCTTGCTGATAAGATCCAGCTCCAGAAGACAGCAGCCGCAAGCTCCCCTGACTACATATAGAGGCAAGAAGGCTGAAACTCTTGTAATGAGAATTTGATAGATTAGACACAGAGAAACAGCCTTTCTCCCTCCCGTGCTGCTTACTGCAGTTCTCCTGACCTTACTGGTCTTCTAGCCCATCCATTGTGCAAATGAGATTCAAACAATTTCTGCAAGTCATTGGCAATAAATAATACAATGCTGGTCCTGTAAACATAGCACCATTAAAGCAATTGCTGAAATATTCCCTGGTGTGTGGGCTTCTGCTCCAAATGCTAAAAATAAGATGCCCAATCATACACTTCCACCAGAATATTTGTTTGGTGGATACTGAAATAGATGATGGGGAAATCACTTACTGTATTTTAGGGGAATGGTTCAGGTAAGTAATAAAAGTGACATTTCTTGTCACCTCCAATCTGGGAAGTTTCTATAGTAGTGTGTATATATATATATTTATAAAAGATTGTATGCCTGAAGTAAAACCTCATTTTCCTTGACAGTTTACAAGCTAAAGAACTGAAGAATATTACCTGCTCTTAAACTAGAAGAGGTCAATGCGTTATTTGTGTTGAGCCTAGAAACCGAATGCAAATACCCTGAGCCTCTCTTTTGATTTCTGTCACCTCCTGAATGTCTCTGTGGAGTCCCAGTCCTTTGTGCTAAATGGGCTTTCATTAGAGAGCAGTGCCAAAATCCAACTAGAAGTACTGTACCCAAACAGAATCTGGGGACAGTGCCTGGCTCTGGGCTTTCCCAAGCCAGCCTTTAGCGGGAAGTACCCCAAGTGCTAGTCCTGAAAGCTAGGACTTTAGAAGAACCCCCTTAACCTAGAAGAACAACTCCCCTCCCCCAATCTGCTTTTGTTAAGAGCTTTCTTTTCACTCTCTCTCTCAAAAAAAGGATAAAATAATCAAAGATAGAATCATAGAATCATAGAATGGTTTGGGTTGGAAAGGACCTAAAGATCATCTAGTTCCAATCGCCTGCCACAGGCAGAGACACCTCACACTAAACAATGCCCCCGAAGACTCTGTCCAACCTGGCCTTGAACACCGCCAGGTATGGAGCATTCACAACCTCCTTGGACAACCTGTGCCAGCGCCTCACCACCCTCACAGTAAAGAACTTCCTTATATCTAACCTGAACTTCCCCTGTTTAAGTTTGAACCTGTTACCCCTTGTCCTATCACTGCAGTCCCTGATGAAGAGTCCCTCCCCAGCATCCTTGTAGCCCCCTTCAGACACTGGAAGCTGCTCTGAGGTCTCCACGCAGCTTCTCTTCTCCAAGCTGAACAGCCCCAACTTCCTCTGCAAGGCTGTTTACATTCACTTTTACACACACTGACCCTGCACAAAAACAAACTTCAGGCATGGGACTTTCCCTCTAGCGTTCAAGTATTTGCTTTACATCTCTGAAGCATACTATGCTTTTTTGGTATTTGATCCAGTACCTTGAATATCAAAGTCTTTTTAACTAAAGCCCTCATGTAAAACACTTCCACTGAAACAGACCCTGATTACATATTTACCTAAGCCACGTATGTGACCTGTTAACAAGTCCTTTAGGGAAATAGAGCCTATTTTTAATAGTCTGCTCTGACATGTTTCTTTTCTTAAATAAAAAAAACCAAAAAACAAAACACTGCAGGTCTGGGCTTATATGAACAAAAGGAACAAGAAAACCCAGAGTTAGTCTCACTCCATTAAACTTATTTCTTTGACAACAGTGTAAGCTAGATGAATATCAGCTTGGGAAGTTTGATGGGAACTTGAAAGAGGAAATATTTTAAAGGTTCTTTGAACCATATCTTTTTGATAGCCTAGTAACAACTTGCAATGCAGTCACATAGTCTCAGTTATTAAAGGTGACTTATGAAGTTTTCTTGCAGCTAAGTTAACCCCAGAACTGTTTGCAGAAGTTCAAGAAGCAAATGGCATATGTTTAACTTAAATAATATAAAACACACTCAAACCCTCTCAGTTTAATATTAGCTTTCCAGATTCATGCAGTTTATATTCAGGGGGCACCTTTTGTCCTGAAGGAGGCTCAGAGAGTACTCCAGGCACTGCAGTTCCTTGGCCTGGGCTATCAGCTGGAGAAGTCTCCTGAAGCCAGTGCAGATGCAGCAGTTCGCACCAGCTGAGGAGCCCACCCCATGTGTGCTTTGTCTGTGTCTTGTCTTCAGGGCAGATCTAAGAAGATTATGGGTAGATTGGAGAACAAACCAAAGCCTTATAGCTCTGAGGTAGATTTGATACCTTCTGAGTGAGCCTTTGGAGCTCCTGTAGGCAAGAAAGTGCTTAGTTGTTCTGGATTTGTTCAGTTATTTTGCTATAGACATTAATATGTCTTCTGATGTTCAATCCCATGGGCACTGGAGATCCTTGTTCTACATGCCTTGTATCTCAAAAAACATATTCACTGGCAACTCTGAGACCCCAAAGAGAAGAAAGCCTGTTCCTTTGCTGGGTGCTCCTTTGCCTTTCTGTGCACAGCTGCAGAGCTTAATTCATTTCCATAGAAAAATTCAGGAGGCCTTCTTTAGAAATGTCAAAGCAGGAACAGCCTTTACTGCCAGAAATTATAAAGCTATATGTGCTTCCTTGATGTCTGGTAGGTTATGAGCTCTGGAGAAGGGTTTCCACTGGAGACTAAAGCTGAGAGTCAAATCTGCTTGAGAAACTGAGAAGTGAGAGACAGCACTGTATTTGGGTCCCTACTGAACATCCTTCTGAAACAGCAATAAGACAGGGTACTGTCTGGAGAGAGATACTTCTGTCAAGGCCAGACAGAAGCCTTGGGCGACATGGTCTAGGGTGAGACATCCCTGCCCATAGCAGAGGGTTGGAATTAGATGATCTTAAGGTCCTTTCCAACCCAAACCATTCTATGATTCTTCTGGCCAGTTAGATATTTGAACCAGACACCTGGACTTCTGGCTGAAACTCACCATCAGTAGGTCACTGAAGAGTTTATATGCTCTGTGTCTAGACACTTTGATGGTAGCTAAACCAGAAATGGAGCGTGGCTCTGTAGCAACTGAAACTAATCAGATTTCTCATTTATTTTCTGGCCTCTGTGAGGGCAGCATGCTTGGGTAAACATCATCAATACAGAGGAGTCGCTCAGCTCCCAGGTCACCAAGGATTCAGAATTCTCTGCAGCAATTCGATTATCTCTCTAAACCAGGAGGTGCCTGTGTAGCACTGAGAACACGAGCCATCTCCGTACATCTCTGAGCAGCAAGTGATTTTATTTCAAGCCCACTAAAAGTCACAGTAGTTCTCCAAGATCATGTGGATATATATGTGTATGTATGCATGTACACAGAGCTAGGCTTCGTGTTTACCCTTTCCACCAAAAACTCAAGGTCAGAATTGCTTATTTCAAACTAAAAATAAATAAATAAATAAATAAATAAATATTGCACATTACCAACATTATAAACTACTTCAGATCCAGGAATCAAGCTGGCTTCTTTTTAGCACATTCAGCAGCAGTGGTAAACACTGTAATTGGCACTTGTCTGAAAGTTCTGTTCATGAAATGTGAGGCTGAACACAAAGCAGTGTATGTGCCCATAGGTGATTTAGCCTTGCAGGGATAACGGCAAGAAAACTTTGTTAAAAATTCATTTCTATAAGCTGAAAGGCTACAACTTCAAACACAGTGGGCAAAAATGCTATTTGATATTGGCATTTTTCTGACTATAACTCATATACGTATTGGAAATGCATTCTAATTAAATATTTAATTCATTGGCCAATTGGCCTCATTTTCCTCTCCCTCCAAAAATTAACTTTTTAGGAAAGGAATCAAATAGTTTCCTCACAGTTCAAAAGATTACTCATAACCTGCAGCTGAATCAGAACAAGTTTGAGTTGTCCTACACAAGCTGCCTTTCTAGGGAGCTTGTGCTTTTGCACTGTCCTGTAGGCACAGCCACAAACAAAACTGAACTTTGCTGCTGGCAAAATGCTGTTGAACTTTGAAGAAGGGAACAGGTACTGTCAGCTTGTACTTTTTTAGGACTAGTAATACGTTATCCAGTAGGGCTGAGAAACCTTATTAATAGGCCAGCATCCCATTGTGGTGTATAAGAAGATAAGAGGTAACCTGTGCGGTTTAGGCTCCATCCTGGAAGCTCTTTGGTACAGACAGATTCCTGCATCCTCTTTAATTTGTCACAGGGGCTTGAATGTCATGCATCGCTTGTATATAAAGATGTTTCCAAACCATGTGCCCCTAGGCACCCCATGCAAACCTTCTTTTTTATCAAGCTACTGCGCAGCAGCCAATTCCCAGCTGGTTCCTTTTGGAGGCCATGGTTGGTATTTGTTCAGCCACAAGCTCAGCCAAAGATATTAGGCTCCCAAGCAAGGTTTAGAGATAGGACTTGTATGTTTTCCCAAGTGAATTCTTCCAGCACAATTCTTTCCATGCGTGTTTTGAGCAGACTTGCCCCTAATGCTTCCCTGGGAGGTTAGATTGCATGGTGTGCTTGCAGGAGGCAGAAGCGTCAATGTCACTCACTCTCCCAAATGCCAAGAAGTTAATTCATACTGTAAGATAGCTGTAAAGGATTTCACACTGCATTTGGCATCTTATGGAGTTGAGATTCTGGAATTGTTTAGTTCTGAGTCAGGGAAGTAAATAATGTATTTAAGGAAATCCCTCTTATTTCTCTGATTCTTCTGCCTAATTGTGCTTTAAACATACACCATCCTCAGCGAAGTCCAGAGTGGTTTCCTCTTCACTGGCTGTGAAAACCTAGCCAGGACCAGGAAGGGGAAACCTTTACAGATGTTGCACGTTGGGAAAGCACCAACTTGTCACTGCTGCAGACCTTCTCTAGTCTCACCAAGAGTGGAGGGACACCACAGGGACACCAGGACTCCCACCCTGCCACCTTCTGTGCTCCACAGCATGCCAGGAACATGCAGGGCAGCAAGAAAGTCTGGGTTAGTTGAGAAAATGAGAGCTTCAGTTCTAACCTTATAAGGCTTTTCCTCTGAAGAGTCATTCTCCAGACTTATCACCATTATTCCTACCTTTCCAAGAAAAAGGAGAAATTATAACAGCATAAGGCATACACCTGTACTAGGGAAAGCCTAAAAGAAGTACATACAAAGCAGATCTGGGTGTTCTGTCTCATATTTTCCTGCATCTACATTTTCTTGGGAGTTTCTTGAAGCCTTTTTTCCCCCAGCTTGTGCTCTCCTAATTGAGCTTATTTTATAGATATGTACCTAAGGCTGGGAAGAACCTTCCAGACCAGGGAGTTGATCCCTCTCCCACAGAATGCAAAATAACTTCTAAAATAATTAGGTTGAAGATGGACTTTAGGTTTTTGCTCATAGTTGCTCTAGAGGCTGAGGTTTTCAGACTCTCTCTTCTATATGCACAGCAGCAGCTCTTTCCCATTTCCAGTTTAAACACATCACAACCCTTTTATTTTAATTTGTCTGCTCTCCTGTAAAGGAAATCTTACGTTTCAAGTAAGACCTCTTGGCTCAAACAGCTTTCCTGCAAAGTAGCATTTAACCTGCCTCACACTTCCTCTTCAAACTTCGCTTGCATAGGATGAGCAGAACAAAACTTCCACCTCTTCTCATAAGAAAGGCAGGTGGAGGGGGAGAAGGAGGTAATCCAGACATTTTTCTATCCCCTTGCAGCTTGAATGCTCTTTCCTGAAGCAAGAGCTGTTATGCCAGTTACTTCTGCAGAATATGCACATGCATAAAGAAACTATGTCTTGGCACAGATAATCCACAGGAAAATGTTAGCACCTTCAGAGCAGTTTTATTCTCCTAGACTTTCTGCACACCTCGGGAATAACAGAATCACAAAAGTCCTTCCTGCTGCTAGCAGCGTGCAAACACTGTAAGAAACCCAGCAGTCACTGAGTTTCTACCTTTTATGTGATGATAGAAGCTTCTACTTATCCAACCTCCAGTCCACAACAAGCAGGTAACTAAGCCTGCAAACAGCTCCAGCTGCAAGATGCGCAGCCTCCAGGGAGGGTGTCCATCCTTACCAGGACAAGGAATAGGCCAGACAAAAGGCTCACCTCCTTACAGTGTTCCCAGGAGACTTCAGCTTCCATTAGACTCTTGGGCAAATCTGTAGTAATAGCTCTAAGTGCTGGTTCCAATTCAGACCTTTGAAGAATGGGCTAAGGAGGAATAGCCACCCAAATTTTCGTGCTATCCATCAAATAATCTCCAAAAGATAGAAATGGAAATCCCACCACCCTTATATCAATCCAGAACTTTTTGCCTCTCCTGGACACCTTCTAAACCCTTGCCTCTCACAGGTGTGGTGGCTTGGGTCTAGTTAAAGTACCACAGTTTGTTAACACCGTAGTGCCCAGCAGGCTTTACAACCCACATACCCCAAAAGCCTTCTCTCTCTGGTTATGTTCTTGGTCTCCTAAGGACATTAACAAGCTTAGATAAAGCAGCCTGCTTTCACACCTTCATTAAAAAAATCAAAATAGCAAAGCCCAAACTAGACCATTGAAATTACTACCATGATTAGCCTCCGAGGCCCCAAGATACCTGCGTGGTCTGGGTAAGTGGAAAATGAGCAAAATAGATAAATAACACAACAAAACAGATTGCTGAACCAATACTGAGTCTGGCAGGACCTTGCAAAACTCTTAATGCTGGCGTTTAAGTCAAGATGGGAGCGTGACATAATGGTGTAAGGATCAACTCAGCAAACTCCTATTTATTAATGAACTTTTCTGCATGTATCATATGTGGTTTTAGGCGATTGCTGGCTCCTGGCCGCCATTGCATCTCTCACTTTGAATCCAGACATTCTGTACCGCGTTGTTCCCAAGGCTCAGAGTTTCCAGAAGGACTATGCCGGGATCTTTCATTTCCAGGTACCTATATGATCAGGGTATTGAGAATAAAAGAGGAAAACGCTAGTATTTAGCTTGTGTTTGGCACAGGCTAAATATTCAAGAATTGCAGCATGTAAGTGAAATTGGTGGGGGAGAGAGAAAGAAAAGAACAAGAGTTAAATAATGTTAAATGATATCTGCTCACTGTCTAGGTTCTGCTTTCTTACAGCTGATAGGGCTCAGTGAGCTATACAGGCTTTATAAGTTCAGCCAAACTGTCATGCCATGTAAGTCAAGCAAAGCTCTGTCACTGCCAGCTGCCAAGAGTGAATTCAGGCTGATGTGGTTCCTTCTTCCCCTCCTGTCCCTTCCCTGTGGCTTTGCCTGGATTTCCTTGCCTGCAGACCCAGTGTGCTGGGACTGAGGCAACATGTTTGACTGGAGGTTAGACTGGAGGTGTGAGCAATATGGATTCATCCTGCAAAGATAAAGGAGGTGTTTTGGTGAGGACAGATCTTTTTTCTTTTCAGGACTGCATCAGTTATGGAGTGTTTCTAGAGTTCAGGCAAAAAGTTAACATTAGCAATGTTTTACACATTCCCAGTATTTTCAGAGAGGATTAGCACTACTGAGTGTTTCCCTTTGGGTGACCTCTCCTTGCAGCAGTTTTACAGGGGCATGGTTGTTTTATTTTCCAGTGGGTTGGGCCTTAAAAGACTAGGCAAGAAAAAATACTTTAGAGTAACCTGAATTGGATTCTCTGAATTGATCTGAATTGGAACCAGCACTTAAAGCTATTACTACACACTAGCTTTCTGGACTCTGCACCATGTAAGCTCTGCATGGAGCTCAGACAGTGTTCCAGATGTAATGTGCAATAAGTTGCTGTTAATATTACCTGTCAGCAAAATTGAATACGTTAAGAAGCCTGCTCAGTGTTTCACAGGGCTGGGAGGAGTTTGCCTCTATCACAAGGGAGAGGAGTCCAACATGGGAATGAAACCTTACAGTGACTTATCCAGGGGGAGCTGATGACAGGCGAAGGGATAAGAAGATAGTAGAGCTATTATGTGTGCACCAGCCCTCATCACCTTTTCCTGTCTTCTTTCCACCAGTTCTGGCAGTACGGAGAGTGGGTGGATGTTGTGGTGGATGACAGGCTGCCCACCAGGAACGGGAAGCTGCTCTTCGTGCACTCGGAGGAAGGCAACGAGTTCTGGAGCGCGCTGTTGGAGAAGGCCTATGCCAAGTATGGTGGCTAAGCAGGAGGCAGCACTCCTGGGTGTGCAGAAGTTGACTGCCTAAGTGGCTGTGGTGTTAGGCACAATGCCCTTCACTCAAATACAGACTCCATTCCACCCATCATTTACTTATCTAGTTCCATAAAGGGTATTGCCTACTGTCTGTTTCAAGGGTCTTTACTGCTAGTGCTCCAGGTCACACTGATGACCGATACTGAACTATAAACCCTTCTTTCTGCAGTGCCGATGCTTACATTGATATAGCTCTTGTCATCTCTCCCACAGGCTGAACAGCTCTTATGAAGCTCTCACAGGAGGGTCCACTATAGAGGGTTTTGAGGATTTTACTGGAGGCATCTCTGAGTCCTATGAACTGCGGAGGGCTCCTTCAAACCTATATCAAATCATTCGGAAGGCTCTGAGAGCTGGGTCATTGCTTGGCTGTTCCATCGATGTAAGAGACTGCTGCTGCTTTACTCTACTCGCTCTGCTTCTCAGGGCTCTGGTCCATACTGTAGCAAAAGCTCAGACCAATATCAGACATAGGTAGGGAGGTCTGAAGTAAAATCAAACTCTAATTAATGGGAGACTTATTGATTTCAGTTATAAAAACATTGGACTAGGTTCTAAATAACCAACTCTCATCATGCCTCCCTTTTTACAAGCATATGATAATACTTACAGCCATGAACTGCAGACTTCCCAAACTTTGTTTTCATTCTCTGAGTATCATTTCTCAGTCAAATTCTGTGTAATTTCAGCTCCAGATCCTTGACTGACAGAGACAAACTCTTTGAGACACTTTGTTATAGCCTGTAGTCTGATTCTGGCTTTAGTTTTCAGTCTCAAAGATTATTAACACATGTAATTCCAACTCTCTGAAGTTACAGATGATGTTTGTACATGCTACCAAAACTTCACACCTTTCACATCCCATTTCCTTATGTTGGTTGAAATCCTGATTCATGGCATATAAGATTATTCAAATTATTCAAATATTATTGTTCAAATTTTGGTATGTTGAATCTCAACTGTGGCAGACTAGAGCTTAGTTCACACAAACATGTCTTTGCAGGTTACTGGGTCTGTTACCTGAGCTGGGAATTGGATTTAGGTTTCATTGTACATTCTTCAATTTCTGCTGTGCTAGGACTGCATATTTAAGGGCATGAAACTGTAGAGATGAACTTCTGTTGTGGATCTCACCTCTATTTAATATACTTTGCATCAAGAATATTGATATTCATTCTGCATACCGCTTTGGATATCTTCCCCCATATTAATTTGCTCGTGAAAACAGAGTTCATACACAATGTGTAGTCCTAAATGAGTATACTTTTATTGCCCCAGATAACATCTGCATCTGAAATAGAAGCAATCACAAGTCTGAAGTTGGTAAAGGGACATGCTTACTCTGTCACTGGAGCAGAGGAGGTAAGCCAGCCTCTCCAGGGCTATCATACCAACCAGCTTGGGGTTGCAATACTACACTGCCTTCAACTTTCTGATGTCTTTCTGTGACTAACCAAATAGATGTGTTGCTAACTGATGCACCCTCTTACAGAAAAAGGAGAGTACCTGCAGAACTTAGTCAGGCCAGAAGCTCTGTACTGGTAGCTATATAACTATATAACTATATATATATAGTATACTATGCAGTCTGCAACTTGTATTATACCAACAGACTGGAACACAAAATGTAAAGGTGGGCCAAGCTGTAACTGAAATGGAGGGTACAGAAAGGAGAAACAAAAGAGGCAGCTGTTTCCCCACATGTTTGTACTTCATGAACTGGAAGCGTATACTTTGCCAGTCAGCACTAATGGGGAAAGGAGTAAAAGGCTCTTTCAGGATCTGTGCCATTAGTCTCACCTTCGCAGTGAGCCCTAGGTACTCCTGCTCCTCTGAAACTGAAATCCTTACAGAGGTGCCCATGCCAAATAACCTCTTTCCAACCTTGCTGTGTTGTGTGATGTCTCCTGCTTTTGAGTATGTAGATATTCTGCTGTTTTGTAGCTGATGTTTTTCCTTGCAGGTTGCTGTCATGATATGAAATGGTGAGTGCTGCAGCTAATGGCTCACTTGGTGGCATGGGATAATGTAAAATAAGGGTGGAAGGTATCTAGGTATCTTTTAACTATTGCAAATTGTAATGGACTGCATCACTCAAGTACAAATCATGTTTTATCCTGTCTGAAAAGCAATTGCCCTGTGATGATTGGAATAATGGAAGTGCTCACGCTCTGCTTGTTGTGAATCTTTTAGGTATATTACAGAGGACGGCTAGAGAAACTAGTGAGGCTTAGAAATCCCTGGGGTGAAGTGGAATGGACTGGAGCTTGGAGTGATAAGTAGGTTTTTATATGCCCCTGCTTCTCTCTCTTCAGTGTATTTTGGTATCTTTTAAAAATTAAATTGGGACTATGGAGTTAATCCAATCACAAAGCACATTTAGGATAGATACTAAATCAGTTGGAATAAAACACTATTAATTTATTAGCAAGGTTAGATATTGATCTGCTCTGCCCAGTGGACATTCTTCCCTGCCTCAGGCAGAGCTTTCTAACAAGAGAGAATAGCCCATGTTTTAATTGTGAGCAGATCAACACAAGCCATATCCACATCATTTTGCAAGATAACTTTTCTGAGATTGATCCTACTGATGGTGCCAGGACCTTAGTAGAATATGCAAACCAATCCCATTCCTGGGAATTACAGCAGAGATGAACCACAATGTGCTTCTGCTTCAACTCTAAGGTTGCTCTGCTCTAAAACAGACCAGTTTCTACCAGAGAATCTTAAAAAACATGGGGATGTTGACTAAGCAAATGACCGGGAAGTTTGAAAATGTCTCAGAAACTGTCAGGGCTTCAACTGTCTTGGAATCCAGGAAACTGACAGTGACAACACCTCTTCATTTTTGTCTTTAGAATGGTGTAAATTTTACTTTAATTGGGGCCACAATATATTCATTCATGCAACACTTGGAGATTCCAGTTTCCTCTCCTGACTGACTGCAGTCTTGGTGCTGATGTTGTATCACGCTTAAGGATAGAAAATAGAGATAAACATTACAATTATTCTTCTCTTTATCAGAGCCGCTTTGCTCAGCCCCAAGCTGAGGTGCCTCAGGCACGTACACATGCCATATCCTGATTTTATTATACCTGTTTTACCATGAGACAACGCTGCTGAGGCAGGCACAGAACTGCATGGACACGTTGGAGCAGATCAGAGCAGAATCAAGCCTTTGCTGCACACGAACATCAGGATGGCAAAGGAGCAATCCTGTTTTCTGCAGTACTAATTCCATTGTTTTGCTTTCTTGTTCTTTTCTGACCCCAGTAGCGGAGCTTCTATCATTTCCCTAGGGAGACTATCAGGCATCCCAATAGATCTTACAGTGGAGAAGCTCTGCCTGACTTTCAGGCTGCAATATTTGTACATTCTGGCACCTGGCAGTGATGATTCAGCTTTAGGCTTATTTGCTGCAAATATGGTTGCAATGTGATTCCAGCCTCGTATAGTCAGGTTGCAGTGTGTACTACCATTGGAAGGGGCGGAAGGTCTGGTTGCTGAAGAAATACATACTCCTTTATCAGCTGTAACCAAAGAGAGAGCCTAACCCTCTGATCTCATTGCAGAATAACACACAACATCTGAACAGCTTGCTTTTGTGCTTTGTCCTCAGGGCTCCTGAATGGAATTACATTGATCCGAAACAAAAACAAGCTCTGGATAAGCAAGTAGATGATGGAGAGTTTTGGTGAGAATTGTTTATTTAGATCAATCTTCAGGGCATTTTACATGCATGTGTGCTCTTTAAGCAGTCCTTTCAATTGGGTGGAGAGAAACTGCCAGCACCAAGGGGGTTAATAATGACATGCATGCATTGTTAGACTCTTGTTTATCTCCCTTCCCATTCAAATATTACCTTTTATTAGAGCTTGCATAACTCAGTGCTTATAGAAAATATAGAGACCAGATGGTAATAAAATTAATGAGGTGGCAAGAATGAACCTCAGCTGCTCTGCATTTTGAAGTTTGTATTTTTGCCTAAATGCTACACACTAATGAAAAGGTTTAGATTACCAGCTTGGGAAGAGTCTGTTTACCCAGACCTAATGGAAAGCCCATCCCACGTAGTTGATTATATGGATCAGTACTGAGCTCATGTCACTCTGTCCTAGAATGGGAAGATAAACGGCCACCATCTTGCAGTGCAATCAGCTATACGGGCCATAAGGCACTGAGAAATGAGAATAGACCTCTGCTTGCGGCATGAAGTGATCAATGACTGTCACTCATGCAAACGTACAAGGAATGCTAAAAATAAACATCAACCATAGAATTAAAGCAAAACAGCAAACTGAAACTGTTCTTCTACAGAGTGACACTTTCATAAGGGCCAACTTCTATTCCCATTAAGTGGCACCTCCTTGCACATTTTTTCCCACCAGTTTTAGTAAATTTACTTATGAAGCATGATCACAAGAGATTGCCCACTGCTGGGGATGACAGAAAGTGGTATGACTGAGCCCAGTATGTGTAACAGCCTTTGACAACTATCTCCGGGAGACACAGCTCATTAAAGGAGTGGGAAATTTGTCTCCCAAAAGCCAGTTCCAAGATTCAGAGTTCAATTAAATGTGGCTTTGGGCAGCTCTGTAGTACTGATGTTTGCTGCCCTGTTGGGAGAGACATCCATTTGCGGTCGCCTTGACTGTTGCAGGCTGATGGACTAACCCTGGTCTTTTCGTATGCCAGGATGGCATTTTCAGATTTTCAAAGGCAGTTCACCCGGCTTGAGATCTGCAACTTGACTCCTGACACACTGACAAGCAACGAGGTCAATAGATGGGAACTGACCCTGTTTAATGGACAGTGGAGACGCGGTTCGACTGCTGGGGGCTGCCAGAACTACCAAGGTGGAGACCCAGCTAAGTGGGCATTTGGTGAAATACCAACCAAAACACTAAAAAAAATACATGCTTGTGAACTGGAGGGGGCTTTGGTGGGAAGGGCTTGGAGATACAGCTCTTTCTGTGTGTTTTAGACAGTAAGAGAAAGCTTGGCAGTCTAACTGAAGATCTAATTCACACTTATTTCCTCATTGGGGATTACCAACCCACTAAGCAGTTAATTCATGTCTGTAGTCTTTTCTTTTTTCACTGTCTGCTTTTCCTGCTTACGTGGCTTTTGCTACTGACTGGAGTAATCCCCCAAAGGGTTGGGCAGGCCAGGGAAGTGTCACAGTTCAGTGGCAGTGTTGTTTCCCATTCATTCTCAGGTTAGATCTCTGGAGGAGAGGCTGTCTGGCTTTTGATCGTCTTGCAATAATAACAGCTTCGGCCAAGGACGTTTCCTGGAGATAAATGACTGTCTGGAATTAATGATATCAACTCCTCCCTGTTGGTTATTAGTCCCCAGAAAACACTTTGGTGCTTTGATTTACCACGGCTCAAACTGATATTCAGCAAAACCCCATGTAAAGTAATGGAAAGGACTGGGAAAACTCCAGGCAAAAGTCCTTCCAAAGAGATATTCTCTGTAGTCCTAGTGACAGCTATCTTGGCTACAATGACAACAAAATCTTCTTCTTTTTGTCTCACCTTGGGAATTCTTAGCAACATACTGGACCAATCCCCAGTTTAAAATCCGGTTGGAAGAACCAGATGATGACCATGAAGGGAGTTTGAATGAGCCATGCTGTACCATACTGGTAGGCTTGATGCAGAAGAACCGCAGGAGACAGAAGAAGATGGGAGAAGCTCTGCTTAGTATTGGTTTTTCACTCTATCAGGTAAAGTTTGATCCTGAATGAAGGCTTTAGTCCCTGTTCAGTTACGCAGGAAAAAATTAGCAATGTGCTACATCTTGATATTCAGCACTACAGTTCAATAAGAACTGGATTTTGCAAGATGATTCAAATCCTCTCATTTCTTCCTGACCCACATAATATGGGAAGATTCAGATAAATTTAGGCTCAATTTTTGTCCCACTTTAACAGGAGAGCAGTGTAAAACTAGAGGCAGTAATTTAGCAACAGTCTCATTGAGAGCCTTCTCTTACAAAATCTGAATGGGGGCAGGCTCAGGGTGCCTGGCAATTCCAGATAAGTGTTTCTGATTACAGCCTATGGTTAGTGCTCAGTAGTCACTTTCTTTTTAGTTCTTATTTTCCTCTTGCATTTAAAAACTGTTTTCATTCATTGTCTACCATGGTATTGTTCTGGTTCAGTATTTTTTTTGCCTTTTTTCTGGTTTTTTGATTCTTCCAGTGCTGCTTCTGTCTCTAAAAATATAATGTAGGGAGAATCTACAATATCACCTCTAATTTCTGTGATGTGAGGGGAGAGAAGCAAATACAAAAATTTCCAACCAGTATTATCATTCCCAATATCATGTCTGGAGACAAGCAATTAAATGTTGTATAGATTCTTACTGGATGAAGATCATTAACCAGCACAGGTGGGAGCAGATGGGAATGGCTGACTTTTGCTAATATATCTTGTGCAGCATGGTTCAAAACTAGGAAAGGTTTTCCCTAGTGCCTAAGTGTCTGCATACACAAATGGTTCTCACTGAGCACATTTCTGAGTTGCCATCTGTGTGGTACCAACCAGCCTGGGCTATTGGCATCCTGAGTTTACACGTTAAGGATGTTTGTCTGCTCACATCACCGAGTACAACCCTGGAGAAGTTAGCAGAGCCTTTGTGCTTTACATCTATTTCATCCCATCTGCCTCCTTTGTGACTTTTTTTCCATAGTAGGGTAGACTTGGTGACTCTTAACAAGATAAAGACCTTCTTTTGAAAGACATTGCTGCTAAGATACCTCAGCTAAACATCCAGCTATGATCTGTGTTACTTGGGTCATGCACTGTTGTAGATTTACATCATAGCAGCTGATGCTGTGGCTGAGGAGGTCCAGTTAGGACAGCATAGATGGTGACCTAAAGCAGATCCCTGCAAGGGAAGGTGAAAAGATTTATGTTTAAGTCTACTTGCCCTACCGAACTTTTGTAAGTCATAAAGCTCAAACTGCCTACTGATAATAATTGTGTGTCCATCACCAAGCTCCTGGCCTTCTAGTATGCTAGTTTTAAGAAACAAGACCTGAGGTTTCCAGGGGCCATCTCAGGCCCCAGAATGATTGTATGGGTAATCTTTTCAAAAGGTCTTTTGGGACTTGGGACTACACTCTCTTTGGCTGTCACTGAAATCTGTGCTTTCAAGACAACTAATTGGTTTTGGAAAAGCTACCTTGTATTTGTAGGTAAATTAACATAGGAATTTAGTTAGTTTAGGAAGGGCCAAATCTTGAATCTGTTACTTGTTACAATTGCCTTACAACAATCTCATCATCCTCAGGTTGACTGCTGTGATGCTGGCCTTCTATTTTCATCATATTGCAGTAACAGTAGGCTTTAGATTTTAGGTATGCAGCGATAAATTCTCAGTTTGTTTTCAGTTAGCAAAGTGGGGTTAACTTGTTGACCTTCCTGACTAAAGACCTTCCTGATTTAAAGGCTTACCCAAATATTTCCAACCAATAGTATCATTGACACCACGATATCAGGAGAAGAGCAATTAAATGTTGTATAGATTCCTCTGGTTTAGCTTTGGAACAGCTCTAGCACTAGCTAGAACTACATGTACAACTGATACTGCCATATGTGGTTGTAAATGAAAATGATAAAAAAAGTGTCTGAAGGAGGCTCTATCTATGTTTTTTTGTTTGGTTGGTTTTTTGGGGTTTTTTTTACCCTAATGATAGATGCAGGTATGTAACAGCCCTTTAACATTGGCTCTTTCTCTTCATTTCAGATTCCTCAGGAGGTATGTAATCTCTGCTGAAGATTTCTACAATCCAGATGGACACCTCCTGTTGCCCTGGAGAATTTAGCTACCAGGAAGACTTTGTTCTTGGCTCACTGGACCAATATCTCAAGTTCTGAATAACTATTTCCAAGGCACTGGGGCACAAGGTTTTGTTTACAGATGTCTGAGTCCCAGTCTTGACTTCATTTATACTCTTTGAAATCTGGCTGCCACTAAGCTTGTGTAACAGAAGTCAGAATTTGTCTATTTGGTACAGGTGAAAGTAGAACAGGGTCTCCGCACTTTAACAGTGAGTAAACGTAGCTAATGTTCTTTAGAAGAATTCCAAACTCTGTGGAGTTGGGTCTCCTGGTACTGAACAAAGTCCACTCAACCTTCTCTAATCCTCCCAGATGTCAATACTGAGGTAAAGAGACTTTTCATTTCAGAAGAAAGGGACCCCAAGGGTGTCTGGCAGTAATAATAGCCTATACTCATTACTGAGGTCCAGCAGCCTGTGCTGCCAAATTTCCTTGGCTTTTCAGACGTTTTCTTCTCTCTCAGTAAATGAATGTGTATTCATGTAGCAATTAACTGTGTTCTTTTAACAGCTTTGCAGATGCAAAGCGAAAATGAACTTTATGTAATGAAAAAGATATGGATCTGGCTTCTTAATCTTTGCAGTCCCACTTAGCTTAAGATTGAGTGAGAAGTAAGGATGGGGCTGTTGAATAAATACCAAATCCAATCTTATCTTCAGAAGAAAGAGGAAAAAGCCCCATTTTTCTACAGTTTACAACAGAAAAACTGAATGATTATAAAATGTTTGGTAACATCTTTGTATACCCTGATTGTAGACAACCAGAAACTTTACCCATATGCAAGATTCCCCACCTGTTGTCAGCTACGTAGAGCCTTTTGTGGATTATTGAATCACACTTTTTGAAAGACATCCCTGTGGAGAAAAAGTCATGAATAGGAGGTTTATAGCAGAGTTGTTATTCTTACACTACTGTTTCTTCTTAGATCAGTGTTTTGTTTTATGAGCTACACAATGTTTCACTTGCTTAAGAATATATTGGTATTAATGAAAAGTTAAACACTATTTTCCACATAATCCGAAGAAATATCCTTAGTATCCCTAATAGAAGTTGAGTAAATCATCTCATGTGGCCCCAAAAGTGTCACCCTTGTGACTACTGCTTTGTCCTGTTTACTGTTCTTTTCTGTCTGTTTAAAGAAATCAGAGATGACAATCCCTATGTAATTAAGAGATTTATCCCATACCATAAATTGCTCAAAAATATTCACAGCAGCCTGTGAAAGCAAAAACTGGTCAATACATGGACAACTTAAGTACAGTTTGACCAGATATGAGCACACATTATGGTCTTTTTATTTATATCACCGATTGTAAAGAGGCATATGAAAAGATAGTCTTTATAGAGAAAGATTTTTGCCTCTTCTAATTATCTGCCTGACTGTTTCTTATGACAGAACCCTGGTGGTTATCTTTTATGCCATCATTTGCAGATTTATTATTTTATGCTAAAAAAAACTTGAGATGGCTTTAAAGCAGTGAAATTGAGGGAGGGTGGCTGGCTTACCAGTGAATTGTCAAATGGTTTCTAACAAACACACATTTCCCACAGCTGGAAAATCACACAGATATTCATATGAACCGTGCTTTCTTCGCAAGGAACCAACCAGTAGCCCGGTCTGATCCTTACGTCAACCTGCGTGAAGTCTCCAGCCGCATGAAGCTGCCCCAGGGAGAGTACCTCATTGTGCCCTCCACTTTTGAGCCTTACAAAAATGGAGAGTTCTGCCTGCGAGTGTTTTCTGAGAAACAGGCTAAAACACAGTGCGTATCTTCTCTGTAAAGCCTCTTCTTCTGCTGGCGAGGCACATAAACGAAAAGGTCAGGTGTTACACCCACATCCTGTGCTCTATCTTTTCTCTTTACCAGCAAAATAAGCCCATTTCTAGGACCTATTTTCTCACATAGTCTACTGTACTTGACTATGGTATGGTATGGTACCATATGTGACATGCACACCCATAGTAGGGTCATGGCTCTTCAGATGGCCTCCACCAAGCACTTGAGTGGTAACTGGATCCCTCAGGTCTGTGAAGTAGAAGTTCCCACAGTTAAAGAATGCAGGATTTGGGAGTATGATGACGAGGAGGCAGTTTTAAAAAGGGTTGTATCAATAGCAGCCACTGAATGAAAAATCAGGAGTCTGGAGACAAGAACAATAAGGGTGGATTTCCCAAGGAAAAATTCTTCAAAGAGGTGGGACAGGCAGAGGTGGGGAGCTTGGGAAGCAGGAAACCTAGGGGCTTGCACTGTGCGTTCGTTAACAGCTTATATTAAACCAGCTTATTTTGCTTATTATTTTAAAGGCAAATGGTAGAATCATCATTTCTGGTTGTTTTCTTTTCTTTTTTTCCTCAGGATAATAGGTGATGTGGTGTCTGCAAACCCATATGAGGTAAATGTCTTAACTGAGAGGATCATTTTTACTATGTCCTATCAGACTTTTCCTTCATAATGTGGGGGCAAAAAAGGGGCAAGACTTTGATTTCTCCCTGAGCTGGGATCACAGTAAGTGTTTGTGTTCAGGAAAAACATTTTTTGGGATATTTATTTATATGACATATTTTTAGGGATTCCTTACATATCTCCATGTCTTAGTTTCATGTGCATTTTCATGTACCTGGGGCCATGTGGCACAGCAACTGGACCCTTGTAGACTGGAACACATTAAGTTGTTCTTCCACCTAGCACAGGTAGGAGGAGGCAGAGGGGGCACAGAACGATCCTTTCCATAGACAAAAAAAGTCTTCCTGAAATTGCAAAAGCAGACTGCCAAGAAACTGCTGAACTGCTTTGGCCAGGGGCAGCAACATTTTCACTGCAGCTATTTCATAAAACTGGCTTGGTAGCAGAAGAAAACTTTCTCATCAGTCTCAGAATGTATTTACTCCTATATGAAGCCAGCCCCTGGCTGGTCATGATTTAAGCAGTGCCTCTATTTTGCCATTGCTGCAGAGCAAGTGCTCATTTTCCTTTGCTGTAAATAGTCCCCTATAAAGCTGCTTTACGATATTCAGAGCTTGATTTCCAGAACCACCTTGTAAACCACATTCTTGGTCATCTCTTTCCTCTAGCCTCCTGTCGATAGCAAAGATATAGATGATGAGTTCAAGACTCTGTTTCAAAAGCTCTCTGGAGAGGTAAGTGGATTAAAGTGAAAGAAAAAGACTGGGACCTCTCTGTTATAATTATGCAAATATTTGACTTACTGATTCCTTTTACTGTCTGCTCTTCAGAAAACCAAGCAGTTCTCCCCTTTTATTACTTCACAACTTCAGTTCAATTTCTTTTTCACTAGAGCAGTTTTACTACAATGCTCCTCTTCTTGGTGCAAAATGTGATTTGTTCCCTCAGTAATGGGATAACTTTGAAAATAGGGGTGATAGGAGTGAGGACTGTGAAGATATTATCCCACAGTGAAATAAATTACCTGTGGAGTTGCTGTATAATTCTGACAATTGCCCAATTGGCCAAATCCTTTCTTTTTGTTTAGAAGCCCCACTAACTGGAAAACTGTTGCCTGAACTTTCTATTTACTGTATTTGACGAGCAATGTCCACCAAGCCCTGCTGCGTTACCCTGTGGCTGTCATGTCACATTTTCTCTTAATGAACAGGTGGCCACTGGCATCAGAGAGCGGAAACATCTTGTTAGTTAGAGAGACCTTTTTGAGTTCTAAGAGGGCAATTTTAGTATTGTTTGATTGTGGTTTCTATAAGCCTGGAAAATCTCAAATCTCAAATGATCTCCTGAACGAGAAAGATGACACTCACCCAATTCAGTCAAACCTGTTACAAAATTAACATTTACTGGGTCATGGCACCTAACAAAACAAGTATTTCCCATTTGAAATAGGGAATATTCATGGTTTCTGAGGATCTCCTCTAAGGGATGTCTGATGGTAAATGTAAAATAATAGAAAAACATTAAAGGTTTACATGCCTTAGATATGGAAGGAAAATAGTCTCTGGATGTCTGACAGAAAATTAATATAGCTTATTTCAAAAATCATTTTGTGTTAACACTTCAAGTATGTCTTGTGTTCTGTCTAGGACTGTGAAGTGACTGCAAGTGAACTTCAAACTATCCTAAACCGGGTTTTGGCTAAGAGTAAGTGATGTTATGTAGTTCCCATTGAATGAAGCTGAGACGTGCATGCTGAAATGGCAAGGCATAAAGTTGTTCTTTGGTCAGTGAACATCTGTGCTTGGGTCTATCAGCACATGGACTGGATCTGTGCTAGCAAAATCCAGCTCTATCAGCTAAGAGTGATGAAAAACTGAGTTTGTGTCTGAGCTGAGTGTCTCCTGGCTTGTCGAACCTCTAATATGGGGGGAAAAAATATCACCTGGTGCTCCTGTTCCAAGCGCTGTCAGCTGGTGTCCTGCAGAGGCACTATATTCCCTGTACCTTCCTGAGACAACAACCATGGGAAGATATTATGCTGCTGCATGACTTCCATACAGATCCACATAGAGGCTTACCACCCCCAAACCCAATAGCATCCCCTGCCCCTGTGCCAAAAAAAAACATGTTTTTTTCCAGCTGAAGGGGAACAGTGGAAGAAATGGTAGAGTATTTACTTTGAGAACAAGATTTTAAGGTGACTGACATTTCCAAGGTTGTCTGCAGAAAAATATTTGTCTAAAAGTTTTCCTGACTTGTATTTTTACTTCCTTTTTGTACAGGAAAGGATATTAAGAGTGATGGATTCAACATTAACACTTGCAGAGAGATGATCAGCCTTTTAGATGTATCCTTTGAACATCATTTCATCACCTTTAAAGTCTCTGGATCTCATTGCAAAAGTTCCTGACAAGATGGGCTAAGTTTACACTTCCATTGTCCAGGCGCATGGCTGGAGGCATAAAATTCAGCCAAGCAGCTCTATCGGCTCAGAGTGGCAGAAACCTGAACCATTTAATCATGAGCTGCTTCTCTCACCTGCTCTGCATCTCTCATTGCTTAAACTTTTCCCCAAAAATAGCGGGGTAAGAAGCACGGACCTTCTGCCTGGGTGCATCTGTGCAGTTTCAGATGCATACACAGTGTGCTTGGCAGGAGGCAGGTTTTAAGCACAAGCTCAACCTCTAAGCCAGGTACTGCTTATAGAGCACAGAGCTCAAAGCAGCAGAGACAGGCTGGAGAGCATGTTCAGAGCAGGAAGGCTACAAGTACATGCTCTGCCTCTGTCCCTTCTGCATAGCTTGTAGGACATGTGGGAGCTAATAAGCTTTGCGTAGCAAGGGAAAAGGAGAGGTCAGCACATGTGTCCAATACTCCTTTGATGTGCTGGGAAGGTAGCCAGTGCACAGGGAGGGTTAAGAGCCATGCTGCAATTCTGATGTTGGTCTCGTGGTCATGTTGAGGTCAGGAGGGATTAGCTGTGGATCTTGTGGATCACTGGCTGTTGGAAGTGATGCCTTTGCCCTACACTCCAGTCTCCCAAACCCAACAGGGCAAGTGTGTAAGAACAGCATCATGGGGGCGAACTCCCTGTGTCTGCATTATTTTCCATAGGAAGAGATGTTCAAGATCTTGAAGGACATGGGGGAGGACTCTGTAGCCTACTGTTGCCTCTCTCTGTTCACTGCCTCTGGTTTCTAACACTTTGCTGCGAGGCCAGACCTCTTTTTCCCTAAGGACTCTAATCTGCTGTTAACTGTGCAAAATGTGAGTGGATTTCATCGTGCTTATATATTTAGCAATCCCATATATCATTCCTTGAGAGTGCAGATAGCCTAGAAATTCTTGGCATGCTTTTAGCTAAGCAAATGTAAAGCTGTAGGCATGTCTGTGTGAGATGGAGATGCATTACAAATGAGAACTAATGGCATTAAGATGACACTGTGATGCGTGATTTGTTTTTATCAGTTAGTTGTGCTAAGGATAGAGGAATCCTGAATTTGTGAACTATGCCTTAACTTGGCCCAGACCAGTGGGACTGGTACCTTGGGACTTGTAGAGTTCAAGACACTTTGGATGAAGATTCAAAATTATTTGGTAATAATATTTCTGACTGTCTCCCTTTCTGAAGTACAAATCCAGAACTGAGATAGGGTTAAGCCACCACAGGCAGATGTACTTGGAAACCTTCCTTCTCATGGCCGGAGTTTGTTCCAGGGCTCAGAAACACCTCTGATTTAAAAGGCCACAAGCAGGTCCTCTTTCACCTTGGCCCCACTGCACTCCGTAATTTGTAATACCTTATGGAAAGCCAGATTAACCCTCTTTCATTGTTGGCAAAGACAGCTCTCTTGGCTGCCTGCTGTATTAAAGCTCATATGAACATATTTCTGCTGTTGCAGTATGTTACATTGCCAGCTGAGTCCCAGCAAACACAAGAAACACATTTTTTAGGACCTATAAAAACCTGGCTTTGCATTCTTTTTTTAATTCTTAAGTACTGAATTAGTTTTCTGGCAGAGGATTTAATATCCCAAGAAGTTCGCCCAGAATCTAAAGGTCAAATTTGGACCTGCTTTCTTTGACAACATGCCTTTCAGGCAAGCCTGCTGCTACTGTTCTTGATTCAGGTCAGCACAGAGCATCTGTCCTGGAGGTTCACGAAGAAGTGATGGGCTCATGAAGCACCATATCTATCCTGGGGCTGGTACCAACAGAGCAAGCCCTGAGAACCAGTTCCAGTCTGAGCTGTAGGTCTGTGTGGCATCTAATTCTGGGTAATAAACCTGCTGGCAGTAGGAAGCATCTGTCATCATGTCCGAAATATTAAGCAAAATGGACTTTGTCTGTTGCAGTGTTAGCCAAATGATAGGATATTTTCCTCAATGGCCTGTCTGCCACCATGTAACGTGGAGGCAGGCAGGCTGCCAGCCCATGGGAATGTGTTTCCCAGTCTGCCTTGCTTGCCAGTAACTACTTGAAACATTCCAGTGGCTTATTAATGTTTCAGAGAGTAGGAGCTCGGGCTGGTTCTGAGGCATGGTAGAGTGATGATGTGGACACAGCAGAGGAAGATATGATTGTACATGAGCAGTGAGGATGGCAGGGCATGGGCTGCAGGGTGGACTAACAAACCAAGGTTAGACCCTAGAGGACCCCTGATTGTTTCATTCTGGCTGCTAACCCCCTGTGAGCCTCATGTTACCATGTCTTCACTACTCTTGTTATGCAGTTATGAAAGCCAAAGCTTGCCTGCCTGGGCTCTCACCATCGCATTGCTGTGCAGGCACACATTGAAAAGCTGTCTCCTCATTCCCTCATTCCTCTCTGTTGCAGGAAATCTATAAGAAAGTGGACAGTGACTACTCTGGCACCATAGACTCCCATGAGATGCGAAATGCCCTCAGAGAGGCAGGTGAGTATGCTGCTCAGGGACACCACGGGATCACCAAACATTGGAAGAACATGAAGCTTTTTAAAAGCTCTGTTTCCCTCCCATTTCCTAGATCACAGTGTTGCCAGTGCCATTCTCCCTTCCTGACAGTCTCATAAAGCTACGTCCTTTTGCTTTTATATACATCAAAACCCATCCTCTGCTCTGCGTTATGAGCCACTGACATTTTTGTCCACGCTGTGACCATTGCTTATCCATCTGATTATTACTTGTTCCATTTTTGGCCTCATTATTTCCTAATCTAATTGTCATCTTTCAGAGCTACGTCCAAATCCTCTCCTCCCTTCATTTCTTCCCACCACCTTTCTCTACACCAGAGAAGGTACAAGCCTGATCAAGGCATGCCCCAACAATATCCTCTCTGATGTTTGCTATTCACTTTTGGAGCAGCGCTTGCAAGCTCAGGGGCATCTATAGGAGCACTGTTTTTTTGATCTGTCTTGAGCTCAGTGGAGTTTATGTGAATGATCCAGAGACAGAAATAGCATTAATATGGGCCTGAATAGAGCCCAATGTGTTATGTGAGCAATTGGCTCTACTGCAATCACTGCTATTCAGCTGCAGCGCCAAGACTCGCTAATTAGGGGTTTATCTGGGGAACATAGGACTGCTTATGCTCTGAAACAATGTGAAATATGCAGCCTGAAAAAATGCTGTGGGAGAACTTTATGCCTCTCTTCACCCAGCACAATGGGCTTTGGAAAGGACCCACAGCAGAGGTAGGTGATGGGGTTCAACAGACATTCAAGGAGGAAGAGTCCTGTCCTTCACCCAGATCTGTCTGCAGCTGCAGCAGTCCATGGATCAGTCACATCAAAGACAGCCCATTCACCTGCCATGTCAGTGATTCATGTGCTTCCCATGCCTTCAGGTTTCATGCTCAACGATCAGCTACAACATAGCATTGTCGTTCGCTACGCCTGCAGCAAGCTGTCCATTGACTTTGATGGCTTTGTGGCCTGTATGATCCGCTTGGAGACCCTGTTCAGTAAGTGCCTCCATTCGCCAGCCATGGGGAATTCCTGTAAACTTTGGGGTTTCATTAAGTACTTGGTGTCTTTTAACTGTGAATGTAGCAAATTGCATGGCAATGTGAGGGTGCCAGCAAAATTCTCTTCTGTTGGAGCAAGCAGAAGAGAAAAAGCAAAAGCCTTTCTGTCTGAATGACTATGGAGAGTGGGGGACATGTTTTCATAACCTACCATGCTCTTCCTCTTTACAGAATACAGGTTTGTCCCCAGATCATACCGGATGCTACTGCATCAGATTTTGTAGTTGTCCTGCTGCCAACTCTTAGTTTGGGGCTGCGGATCTATTCTGCTACATGAAGTGGCTTAGAAATTACTTGTAAGAGGAAAGAAAAACAGCAGTTCTACAGAACCAGTCTAGATTTCTAGTAGATCGTGGCAAAAAGCCAGACCTCTATATTTTGTCGGTGATTTTCTACATGCCAAATGCTGTAGTTTATATCCCATTTTTTTCTTTATCTTTTACTTTTCAGAAATGTTCCATCTCCTGGACAGAAAGAAGAGTGGAGTCATACAACTTTCTCTGGCTGAGGTAAGGTTGGTCAGATTGAAATACCATCTGGTTAAGCTACAGCAATGGACCACACTAAAATGCATTTATTTAAAATCACTATTGTGAATGGTAAACTCAATAGTAATTCAAAGGGAAAGATTGTTTATGTGAAAAGGTTCTTCAGCTCAGAAGGCCTGTCTGAATCAGTAGAAAGAACATTTACCTTACAGGAGCAAAAAAGTAAAGATACATTCAAAATGCCTGAGGTTGCTTGGGAAGGTGCTTACACAGTGTTTCACAATCTAGTTTTAGAGGGAAGTGGTCAATTCTTCAGAAAACACACAGCAGGGAACTGTTCTTGTTTGGCAGAGAATGTACCTGCCAGAATTAGAAAAGACCTTTAAAGATGCCAGGTCTCCTTTTCCCCACATTGTTTTTAATGCACATTTCTCCTGTTGAAGCTGTAATAAAAGCAATCAGCTTGAGTCTTCCCTTTGCAGAATACAAATATATCTCAGGAAACAGCTGGAAGGGGCCCTAAGAGGTCCATCCAATTAGTCCTCTTAGCTGAAGACTGGCTCGAAGGGAGGAGGATGGCTAGGAAGGCCTGTGACCTTCAATCACAGTTAGTTTAAACTAGCTGAAATTGTACATGGCATATTCCAACCCTAGAATTTTTCAAAGGCCATGCAGGCAAAGGCCAGGGGAACTGGTCTTCTGTTGGAAGAGACATCACTTGCAATGTCTGGGGCTGATCCTGGCAGTAGATTTCCCTGAAGTTCCAGAGCAGACGGATCCTACATGTATTAGAGATTACAACAGAGCTCCAGCCTTTCCCAGCTTGTTCTCCCAGAGCTGTGGTAGAGTGCACCGGTGGCATCTTGTGGACCTTCCAGCTGGTCTGATTCCTTGTCCTGTTTCTCCTTCAGTGGCTGTGCTGCACACTGGTTTGAACCATGGTCGATGAATTCAGCAGAGATCTCTGAGGCTCTTCTGAACACGGAACCACTCATTTGGCTTCTCCTTGTTATGAAAAACAGAGAGAGAAACTTGTTCTTATTACTGGCAAGTTAAATGAAGCCCACTAAAAATGAAATGATCTCCTATCAGTTATAAAATAAATGTGCTCTTGAGCATAAAAAGATAAACAAACAAATAAACCAAACCCAAACCCAACCTACTTTACTTTTCCAGCCCAAACAGTATTTGTGTGTCATGCTGAAATGTCGTGGATTTTGACTTACCACAGATGGGCCCAGGTGCCTTTGGTTTGACTTTTGATTGTGCATCAAAGTTCAGCAGTGTTCTAAATCCTGGAGGGGATCTCTACTGCCTGCGACATCCAGCATATATTTCACAGAGAGAAACCCATGCCCAGAGCATGGGCAAAATCTGTGTGGCTGCTCTGGCTACCTCCCTTCCCAGCCAACTGTCCACTTTGGCATGCCAAGTGCCCACAGAAGCTGGACGTGAGGGATTCACAGGCAGGTGATGAGCTGCTGAGAGCACAGGGAAATCGGGCATAGACACAGCCCTGAGGATGGATGGGGAATCAGGCAAACGTGATGAAACTCCTCTGCATGTCTTGTCTCAGTCTTCCAGGGAGAGAGGATGGGAGGCCATAGGCAAGTTGCTGCCACTATTTCAGCTGAGATCTTCTCCATGCATGTATTTCAGCACCCAAAGATGGGGTTTGGGGTTTTAGGAGGTGAGTGACTGGAGCTCAGAAGCTCATGAATGCAAGTGTGAGGGGAGGACCATAAAATGAATGTGCAGGGGGGTTTTAGAGCTTGAGTGTGCAAGGGGCGCTCTAATGTGGATCATGATTTAAAGAAGAAACTGAAGTTAATAGTCATTGGCTAACATTGTTATGCCTTCCTAAGATCTTGTAAAAGCTATGTCCCCTAAAAATCTGACTGCATTTAATTTCACAGTATTACAGAGTAATAGCATAGCAATGCAGGCAAGATAATCTAGCAGTCCTTCAGCAATCAAAAAATAGTTCTGTAACTTGCTGTAATGATCTCACAAGACAACATGTGTTTGACACTTCTCCTGGGAGTGGAAGGAGTGCAGGCAGTGATCTGTGTCCCCAAGGCAGACATGGAGCCCAGGCTCCATCCCTCTCTCTCAAGTGCTGTGTTTGAGAGGGGCCTTTCTCCACAGCTGCTTGTTCCTAAGCTCCCTCTTTAAGCAGCAAGCAAGCTGTTGTTTGGTTCCTGTCTCTGAACACAGAAAGCCTCATGACAAACCCTAAGCCTCTGCTTGTCATCTCCCGGCATTTCTTCTTGGTGCTGGCTACAGCTGTGTGACTAAAAGGAGCGTATGACCTGTTTCATTGTGTGGGTCTGCCTTTCTAATGGACATTATTTGCTACTCTCATTTGGAGGTCTTCTAGTGAAAGAGAAGCAAGTACTTAGTTCAGGTTGCAGTATAAAAACAGCCAGTGAGGGAATCATAGGCCTTCCCCTCCTGTCCCTGTGCACGTATCATGCATGCAGCTATCATATTGCCACCAGTTTCTCATGGTATTTGCCTGCTGACCAACAATAGACATCTACATACCTCCACCTGCCTGGAAGACAGAGCTATGTGGGGCAAGATGAAGTTTCCAGACCTTGATTATTTTCTAGTGAATGCTCTGCCTGTTCAGTAAGATGAACATGTCCTTCCCTGCACTGTATCTTGAGCATGCAACATGCCTCCCTGCTAACCATGCAGCAGGGTGAGCTGACTGCTTGCAGCTTCAGATTTGCTTTCTGCTCACATACGCTATTCGTGAGTTCATTCCAATTATGATCACAGAGAGGCCTTTCTCCACAGGACTGGGAAGGCTCAAATATAAGCAGAAATCCATTGCATGCTCCCAGTTCTTCTCCTTTTACATCAAGCAAGGTGCCCCCACCACAATAATTCCCGTAGTTGTTGCAATGACTTTCACCCTCCTATACAGGATGGGCAGAGTGCTGCATTCCATCTTCCTTTATCTTTGGGAAACAGGCAACTCCGGAGAAGCCACCTCCTCTTTCATTTGTTCTTTGAACACAGCTCTTGGCTATCAGGTCTCAGAGAACAACCGCTCAAAAATAAGCCTTTCCACGGGACTGAACGCACTACTTCTCGCATGATGCATCTGCAAAAGATGATTAACATCCACCTTATTTTCCTTACTTGTGCTGCAAGCTGAACAAATGTCTGCACATCTCAGTTCTCCCAGTTAGTCCTGATGGGGCTAAAATGCCTTTTGATTACAATGCCTGTAGCAGCTCCTGTGGAAGCAGTGGGGCATGGTAGGCTGAGCCAGGGCTTGGGCATTTGGACTCTCTGCATTCTTCCATCCTGCATGTTGGCCGTGCTTCATTTTTGGAGCTGTGAAGCACCACAGCTCCTGTTAAATTTGAGTAGCTCAGTCATGGGGAATTATAATGCAGGCAAGTCACAAAGGTTCATGAATTTATGATACGTTCCCTGTCACTATGAAAACTGTGCTGCATGACATTCTCAGCACTTTATTTAGAAAAGTGGGGCAAAAGAGATCCCCATGGAAACTCTGCAATGGCTCTTCAGATCTTCCCTTTCTCTCTCCAATTTCCCATAAAAATATTTTAATTTGTGCTGCAGCCTTGTGAACTGAGAACTTGAACTCTGCCCATTGCTCCTGTAAAATGTGATGCACATTAGACCATGTTGAGAGTTTCAGATTCCTTGTACACTAATTGTCTTGTGGTTGCCTAGAAAGGAGGTTTCTCTGGGTATAAATCCCGCCACATCAGCATCTGACACCAGGTTTGCACCAGAGTAAATGTCTACATGAGGTCTAAGACAATCATGGGGATTTGGAATTCTGAAAAAAGAATCAACTTCATACATGCAATTATCTGTCACCTGCTCATCCTCCCAGAATGGGAGATTTACAGAGGGATCTTTCCTTTCCATCACTGCAGGCTAGTGATCAGATCCATGGCTTACAAGTAAGCACAGAAGGAGCAGTCCTTTTCAAACTCCCTTTTGTCCTTCACTTCAGAAAATCCTGCTGCACCTGACTCAATGTTATGTTTTAGTTCTTCATTTCCATACAGTTCAGACAACCTGGCAGGCCTGGAAGAACTGAGATACCGTGAGCATGTTTTTTCTTTTCATGTTATTCAGGATGCATTGAAAATCCCAGCCTGCTGTTGTTGTTATCCCAGCCTAAGCTTATAGACTGAAGATTCAAATAAAGTCCATAAAAACATGTAAGATTCTGGGTGTGAAAGGAACCCAAATTCCAAAGCTTTTGAAGTTTCTCCACCACTAATGATGTCCCCAGCGATAGTTAAAGTAGTGCCCTGCTACTGCCTGACAAGCTTGTTGCCATGGCGTGTGTCTCTCTCTGTATAACTGGCACGTACAGCATGAAATCCTCTCTTTTTTTAATAGAGCAAATTACTTCACTTGTTACTGTTGGCCCCTCATTAGCTCCTTCCTCTGTCTTTGAGATCTTTGATGCAGCTCCCACCTGAAGTGTAGGTCCCCATCAGCTCAGCATCATTTTCCAGGGTGGCCGAGAGGGCTGGTGTGATTCTTGGGGAGGGTTGTGTTGGAAAGGAAAGGGCGTGAAGCGGGAAATAATGTGTAGAAATGAATCTGGGAGATGGACTAAAGAAGCACCTAAACAAATGCTGGGATAACAGCCAGGAAGAAGATGAATAAACCAGCTTTTCATCCATGCAGGAGCTGAAAAATATCAGGAACTGGGGAAAACAGGTTCTGTGACTTTTGCTGCTATCGAGGATAAAGGCATGTGCACTTTCTTCATAATACACCGGTCTGACTTAGAAAAACAAATCCTCTTCTCTTGTTTGGAAAACTCTGTTAAACGTTGCTGGCTTTGTCCATTTGCTCACCTCTAAATGGTAGAAACTACACTGTTGGCTCAAGGGGTGATTAATGTACTTTTTCTAACTCTCCTCCTATTAATTCAATCCCCTTACCCCCCAAACCAGTGATGCCTTCTTTAAGTTCAAGCTGGCTGATCTGCTCCTTGATGTGATGCCTCACCAGATTAGTTTTGCCTAGGCTAGTTTAAATGGAGTAGATTGCTCTAGGTCTTATACAGAAGATAACTGTGAGGGACTTCTTCCAATATCTTAAAGCATTTCAGACTCCCCTAAATTCCCACATCCTTTTTGATATTCTCTCTCTTATTCTCCTAACTGCACAGATGGTCACATTTTTCCCTCTGCTGTATGCTTCTTGTCAGCTGACATGGTAAAGTGTTCCAATGTTCCTCTGTTATATGTAAAAAACCCACTGAAGCTGGTTTTGAAGGGGAAATTCCACTATCCTCCTTAGTTGTTCACTTCCTGCTACCCAAGATATAAGCCAAACCCAGGTAACAGCGTCTATACAGGTGTTCCAGATCTGGCACATCACTATCAGTTGCTGAGATGGAGCATCAGGAATAGCTATAATCACTGACAACGCGAACATCACACAGGTGCTCTGCTGAGGCCATGTACCACTCTGAAGCAGCTCTCACAACACAGGTTCATGGGGCACAGAGTCCCCAAGAAAACTGTTAGGTTATCCATGTAGAAAGCAACACAAGTCTTTCCAAAGATATGTTTTCACTGCATTGTAAACACATGAATACATTAAACACATTTCAATGTAAGTGGGTGTTTTGCCTGTGTCTTTACTCAACCTTGTAGCTCCATGGGGACATTACTGAACTTCCCACAATGAATGACACTGTGCTGGCAGTGGCATCACAGACTGTGAGGAGAAAATAAGCAACTGACCTCTGCCCCATTGAGGGCCTGTATTTAGACACAAAAGAATCATAGAATAATAGAAAGGTTTGGGTTGGAAGGGACCTTAAAGAACATCTCATTCCAACCCCCTGCCACGGGCAGGGACACCTTTCACTAGACCAGGCTGCTCAAAGCCCCATTCAACCTGGCCTTGAACACTTCCAGGGATAGCGCAGACCTCTCAGCTGGAGCTGCAGCTTTTGTTTCAAAAGTAAAGAAACCAATTCATTACTCATAGCTCTCATTCCTTTTCACACCTCTGAAGGAAGCCAGACTATTTCTTTGTCTGCTGAAGCTTTTAAAAGAAAAAGAGAGTAGACCAGGGCAGTGTGACATTACCTTAATTATAAAATAACGAGTGCTCTTTAATAACGAATGGAATCCTTTTGCCACAGCTTAGCCACAGATAGCACAGGATTTGGGATTTCCAGAGGTTTTTCATTTCTGTGTCTTATTTTCTCTGCACACCTTAACTGCCTATTTAGCCAGCACTCCTAGGCCAGTTCTTAGGCACAACTCTGAATACCTGGACTTTAATGTCATCTATCTTTAGTGTCCTGCATGTAGGCTTGATCGGAAAAGAAAATCTCTCCTTTTCTTTAAAGAGATTTATTTGGTAATTGATATCAGTAAGATATCCAGCACAGTCACTAAGCTAGCTAGCTTAAAACTGTATTTGTCTGTAAAACTGTTTTCCCAAGCTGTAATAGCACTCTTAGACCACTGTGTAAATTTACCCAGCACACATGCTGAAGCAGGTATGATCTCTTGAGACTTTAAGGACTTTGTGACCAACACAGTTTACGGCAAACTGTGTTTTGCTACATGCTAAAAGCTCATCATATTTGCTCATCAATTTGCACAGAGTTGGAGCTCAGGAAATGTGGTGCTTATCAAACACAGGGTTGATTACTGGCGGTGGCTGGCATTGTGGCAAGCAGCAGGGCATCCCCCAGGGTCTCTGTGCTGGAGGGCAGTGGCATGCCCAGGACTGTTCTGGTGTGCAGGCTGTGCTATTTGAAGGATGCTCCCCTCTGCCTTGGGTGGCATCTTCTGCTGGGGAAGCCTCACCTGGGAGATGGTAACTGTGGATGCAGAAAACTAGGAAAATATTTTCAGTTTCAGAAAGAATCAATATGGAATTCATTAGATAAAAAAAGGAGATGAAAGGAAGAATAAGAAAATTACAAGCTACTGACCTGACCTCTAATTTGTACAGCAGCTTTAGCCAAAATTCTGGGAGAAGGAGCTATCTGAAGCAGCAGTTGCGAACTTAATAAAAATGAGATTGATTCCAGCCTTCTACATGTTAATTTAATTTGAACTCCTCTTGGTTTTGCATTGGGATTCTTCGTGTGTGTGTGTGCTTTTACACATGCTGATAATGTTTGGATTTCAGACATGCTGGTCTGGGGCATGAAAGCTTCCACGAGGAATTATCTAACCCAATTTTAGTGTCCAAGCTGACTAGAGCACAAACGATGAAGAAGCTTTATGGAGAGAGGAAGTAAAATTAATTTCACAGTTCACGCCTTGCATTGTATGGTGCTGCCCTGCATGAGTAGCAAGAAAAAATAATTACTCTAAAAATTATGTGGGTCACAGCAGGGATGGCCTGTGTGTTCTCTCAAGTTAATGGAAAGGTTAAGTGCAGCCTTCTGAATTAGGAGATTGAGGTTCTGTTCTCTTTGCTACTGACTTCTAGGATATACCTGAGGCATTCACATAAACTGCCCCCATATTCATATAGTCCCTGACTCCAAAGCTGCACTGCTCAGAATTGCCTGTGTTCAATTGCTGCCTGCCTTGGAGATACCTCCACCCAGACGTGCTTCAGGTTTTGTACTGGAGTTGCTGAGGTCCCTGAAAGCTGTTTCTCTAAGTATTCACAAATATTTAAGCTGTGACAGTTTTCAGGTTTCGACATCTACCTCAGACTCAAGGCTAACCAGGTTCCAAGTTCCTCTGAGAGACTCAGTCCAAGAGGCATCTCTGAGGATGTCAAAAGCATCTCAGGAGGATCCAAGTGCTTTTTGAAACACAGTGATAGCACTGCTTTCGTCTGAAATATGTCTATGATGAAGTTGTTTCTTGCCACTTCACTCTCCTCCCATACGTGGTGGTGTAGTGGCTTTAAGCACTTAACTAGGATGCATGTGAGAAACACTGTTTCAAGCCCCCGCTTCTCTTTAGATGATGCAAGTCAGCATCTCCTTGTTCCCAAGAGAGGCTCTACCACCTTGCCCATGGATGATATTGGAGGGCAGGTGCCTCTCCATTTTTCTTCTGGAAGTTATGACACTATAAAAAATAAATTCAAATATTTACATGCCAAGAATACAGAAGGCCTGGGTGAGACAGAGCACTCTGCAGGGAAGATCTGCTCCATGGAGCAGTGTAGCCTGAGGTCTGATCCCCAAAGGAAGTGCTGCTCATGGGTGGGAGCAAAGGCCTATGACTCCTGCATCTGAGGGGGTCCTGGTGACCTGGCACTGACAGACTTTATTTTGCCTGTCTTCATAAGAATCCTTGAGTCAGCTTTGTCCATAGGACTGCCAACATTAGTCTAGTTTAAAGGATATCTCTCTGAAGTATCTGAGTGCCTATGACCATTCTGGTGTAATGGAGCTGTGTAATGGTGATGTCCTGTTGCCAGTAGGGATGTACTTTTTTTTAAAGACAAGGGGCATTTTGGAAACAGCATATATACGAGCATGTCTTAAAAAAAGCATGGTATTTGTCAAATCAGGATATTGCTTCTCTGAATTCCTACACATAGAACAGATGAAATTTCCTCAAATACCGGGAGTAAGATTTTGTTTCAACTTTGGTTTACTCTGAATGAACATTTCCAGTTTGGGCTTCCTGGAAAAAAAGTGATGTAAAATACTCTTGGCCAAGTTTCCTTAATATCATTTAAAAGTAGCTGGCAACATAGTGATAATTGGCTTGAGAATACTTGGGGAGGAAATATTTCCATCTCTAACTTCAAGATCATTTCATGGATGGATGGAGACAGCTAAATCAAAACTTAGCTAGTAGATGAACGAACCTGGCTGGACCAAATTGGTTCACTGCACTGAGCAAAAAGCAAACAGCATGTTTTGATCGTGATTT